>NC_067138.1:98117020-98432054 GCF_903995435.1 Acomys russatus
GCTGTGACCAGGGAGTGTAACCTCTTTCTGTTTTTGCGATATGCTAGTGGCTATCCTGTGGTGCACATCACACCCTGGTTAAATGTTTATTCTTTTGAAAAATAATAAAAACTAGTCTATTAAAAAAATCACCATGTTCTCTATCAATTGACATGGAATAGCTGCATTTACTTTCATTTATTTTTACCTGACATTTATAGTTTCTTGATACATTCTCTGTAGATTCCTCTAGTTATTTGATGTAACTTTAATTGTATGTTTTCATGCTTAGTGCTGTTACAAGTTTCATTTGCAGTTCTAATTTCAGTTGAAAGCAATTTTTTTGCACTTATCTTGTATTCTATGGTTATATTAATTGAAGGCTATTTTTGTACTTTTTTTTTTTTTTTTTTTTTTTTTTTTAGTTTTTCCTCAATATCAATATCCCTCCTCCTTTTTTTCTCTTCCATTTTATTGAATTATGTACTTATGGTAGATTCTCTGAAGCTTTCTACAAGCTCAGACATGTCATGTGTAAATCAATTTTGTTGTATATTTTCCATTTCAATCATGTCATTCTCATGTGTTTAATCTTAATATTATAGCTAAACATTGAATCTAAGTGAAAAGAGAATATATTCTTTCTACAGATATGATTTGTGAGAAAAATATCCAGTTTCTTCCCAGTAAGTATACAATTAACAACACCTTCTATGAGACTGCATTATCCTTACGGTACTATGTGGCTACATGAACCACAGCTTTGATAGAAGCTCCTTCAGAGATTAAATAATGTCCTTAAAACCATTTTACAGCATTACTGTTAATATGTGCTTGAGATTGTCAAATAGTTTTCTGTATGAGTTCATATGATCAAGTATTTCATTTTTAATTTGGGATATTTGTATTACTTCCTTTTTAAAAAATATATTTTATGAATTTATTCATATACATCTCAGTTGTTATCCCCTCCCTTGTATCCTCCCATTCCTCCCTCCCTCTCATTTCCCCCTACTCCCCTCCCCTATGACTGTGACTGAGGTGGACCTCCTCCCCCTGTATATGCTCATAGGGTATCAAGTCTCTTCTTGGCAGGTTCTTTGTGTTCTAATACAGTGTCTAATCTGCAGTCTGGACATTCTACAATGCATGGATGGTACAATTTATTTATTTATTTACTTATTTACTTATTGTATCATCTATATCTATCTATCTATCTATCTATCTATCTATCTATCTATCTATCTATCTAAAAGTTAGTTTATTATTGCAGGTGTAGAGTTGTTTCATGCGTGAAAGTTGAAACACGTTGAATCCTTAATTGAAATTAATTATGGTTTATTACCTTTATAATGTTATGCTGGGTTATCTTTTTTCATTTGTTCTAAATTTTTGCATCCTCTTTCACAAATAGTATTTTCTTTTATTTATTTGTGTTTATTTCTGATATGTCTTCTAGTTTATGATAATGTGGCCACGTAGAATACATTGTGAAATATTCTCTAATCTACCCGTTGTCAAAAGATACTGTGAAGAGTTACAATTCTATCTTTAAGTGCTTAGAAAATTTAGGGTATGCATTGCAACTGAGTTGTCTTAATTTGCTATTTTAATTTTTATATTGATATAAACAATTAATGTTTCTGATATCACTTGAATGAATTGTATTTTTCTTTTTAAGTAATTTGATCATTTTATAAAATCAACAAGAACTACATATAGCTGTAGTTGTAGCATTACTTCACTACTGTTTTATAGCTACAAGATCAGTAAATATGAGCACCATATCTGATATTGTGTGTTTGGTTAACTTCTAACCCTTGTTAACCCTAACCCTTGTTAGTCTAGCCACATGTTTGTGAATTTTGTTTATTTTGTTTAAAAAGGCATACTTTGTTTATGTTGTTTTCTGTATCCTACATTTCTCAGTGTCACTGATTTTACTCTAATATTTATTATCACCACTTTTTAATGTAGCAAATTTATTTTCTTACACTTTTTCTTAACTTGTTGCATTGGAGCATTTCATGTTCAAACTTGAGGACTTGATCTGAGATTCCATGTTAAAAATCTGGACATGGTAGCTCATGTTATATCAATATTGAGGAAATTGAATCCCAAAACTCGCTGCACAACCAGTCAAGCTTAAACTAGTTAATTCCAAGTTCAGAGAGTGATCATGTCTCAAAAACAAGATGAGGACACCACAGGATGTGAGGAAGACCACATGTGTTGATTTCTGGCCTCTACACATTTATGCACACACGTGAAAACATAGTAATAAGCACCCAAAATTATTGTAAATGAACTACATTTCTATGTCTAGTACATATTTACATATAACATATTTTTCTATTTGTAATATTTATATTATATAGTAAAAAGTATAACTTATTCCAAAAAGTAAGGTTGCTTAGTGAGGATAAACCTGTTTTTGGCATGTTTCAAAAAGATCAGTTGGAATTTATTAGTTTTACATGTATTTGTTGTACATTCCCCACTTTGGATAACACTGTTTTGAATAATTCTTCAGTCCAAAAAAATAAAATATAGTTACTTATAATTGTACAATATTTAATATCAACAACATTGTAAGTTCTACATACATGAAAGTTTTTTTATACAATTTTGCACATGTTAGAAAAAATGTCCAAGTATTTAAACCCTAATTTTTTCTTACTAACACACCGACTTTCCAAATAATTTTGGATGTGTTCACATCAACTTTGACCTGTCATATTTTTCATATTACTGAATGAGTCATACCAGAAAGTGAAAAAATAATATTCTTGGAAACAACTTATTGTTGGCTGGGACAAGTATAGCATTATTCTAAATGCAAAGAAATTCACATGCCATAAGAATTTTCTATCAAATCAAATTAAATGTTTTTATAACTTATTTTCCCATATCTAAGTCAAGCATGTCCACAGACACTATAAAGTTTCAAAACAACATACCACACATGGCAGTGCATTTGAATAAATGAGAAAAAAATCAGAAGATTTATTCAATGCTATATAAAGTGTCTTATGTTTTCAGATTAAAACATATTATTGATATTTGCAAGAGACTATGTCCCTGTTTCCTCCAGGGTCTCGATGGTGTTCTGTGAAAGGGAGAAAACCTCTAGTCTTAATGCACATTAGCCTTATGGTACACATGAAAAGGGATTGCTGAAAACTGATTGGGAAAAAGTATTCAAAACAGTGAGAATAGCACATGACTCTCAATGAAATGCTTTGTGAAAAATTTACATACATAAAAATATGAATATTTCCATATTTGGAAATATTTTAGACAAAGGATTTGAAATGGTTGCCAAATCATAATTTTCAAATAATTTAAAAAATCTTACAGCCTTAATTAGAAAAACCACTTGTGACAGAGAACGGCAGTGAATGAAGAGGCTCGCCGCTGCTCAAGAAACTCAAAATAAGTGACAGTTGTGGGTTCAGCCATAAAAACAAGGCATTTGTTTAACCCCATCTACAGTGCAAAGGGCTTTATAGAGAGTGAGGTGGGAGGTACGTAAGATAAGAGATAGATGGTTGGGTAAAGGGATGGGAATGCAATTATTTAGATTGATAAAACTATTGCACTATATAATACACAGAAACTATACTTACCAGAACTTCTCCCTTTCAGAGGGGATTTCTGCTTTCCCACACCCCTTGTGGAGAATGAGACCTCCCTAGGGTACTTCCCAACAGGGAGTCTAGGTTCTCTGTTAGCAATGTCCTTGGTTGGTGCATTGGTTTGTGCAGCCCCTGGGCTGGGCAGCCTTCTGGGCCCAAGGGGATACCAAGACCTGATAGGCTGTGGTCATATGGTGAGGGAGGAGAGCCCTCCTCCTTTCAGAGGTCAAGGGGAGGAGAAGAGGGTGGCAGAGGGAGGGAGGGAGGCAATGGGAAGATAAGAGCTAGGGGGTAACAATCAGGGTGCGATATGAATAAAGTATAATAAATAAAACTTTTAAAGTAGTGAAAACCGTGACCAACATAGATGTGCTCTCCTGAAAGAGTGGCAGATTCTGGGGGGGAAAAAAAAGATTAGTTCTTTCAACTGTCATGAATGAGGAAAAGTGTTGTGAGTTCCCCAGATGTTACTACGAAACTCCCAGTTATTTATGGATTCTGAGAGAAGCGTCACACTGTCTTTGGTCGCATTCCCACTGCTGAGCCTACCAGGCTCCAGAGGGTAGCTCAAATTCCATGATCATGCAGATGACACCAGTTTAGCTCAGTGGGCCCGAAAACAAATCAAATAGATGAGGGTGAGGGGGAGATATTTTTGAGGAGAAGGAGATGGACACGGCAGACGCAAAGATGAGGGCTGCGGCTGCTCGGCATTGATTTATCTATTTCTCATCTCAGTTTCAGTATGATAGTCTAATAGTCTATATTGATAATGAGGGCTGTTTCTTCTCTACCACACAACTAGCTGTGTCTATGCGAAAAAATTAGTGGAAAGTTCAAGTTTTTCTGAAACTTGAGATTCTTTTTAAGAATCTGAATCATGAATTACAATGTCATTAATAGATAATAGTCAGAAAACAAAATTCAAAATCCTGTATCAAAGGAACTCCTGTAAATGATTTTGCTAAGCAATGTGCTAGTTTTTGTGTTCTTAAAAAGATAGGAAATACATATTGTTTAAGGAGTCTTCAGTATTCCTCTCACAGAAATCTCTAAGAGAGGTACTCCCCCCTAGCACAGAGGTTTTGTTTGTTAAATTATTGCTTCTGGAATGTGCATAATCATGTCTTTTGGTAACAGCAGTTAAACTTTTGTATGATACACAGGCATCTGTCTATAAAGCATTTGTTTCCTTACGTCTGTTTACACTATCACGGAGTTAGTTTTCCTTCTCCCCCTGTCCTCCTTGCCTTGCCCTGACTCTGCTCCCCACTTAGCCTAGTTTTCTCCGTTTCCCACTTAACATCACCAGTGCGCTGCTCTCCTCATTTCCTTAAGTAATTTCTTTTCCCTCTTCACAAAGGATTCCTGTATTCTCCTTGCTTCCACAAGTATTCCAAATACAACATGTGAATCTAAATATTTGACAGTAAGATCACACATATGCTTAAAAAGATGTGACGTCGAACAGGATCTGGCTCACCTCATTCAGTGTAAAGTGTTACAGATGATCTATTTGCCTAGAGATTTCCTTTTTTTGTTTGTTTGGTTGTTTGCAGCTTAATACAATTTAACCACATGTAGATAGCCCATTGTATTTACCCATTCATTAGCCAAGGGACATCTAGACTGTGTCTATATACTAGCTCTTATAAACAAAGCAACTCTGAATGCAAAGAAATACGTTTATGTCTGTGGTGGGAAATGTGCTGCTTTGGACATATATGCCCATGAATGGTATACTTGGGTCATATGGTAGATCTGTACTCTTAATTTCTGTTTGACTACCAGAATTTGGTGGTAAGATGTGATTACCAAAGATACTACACTCATTTGTCACAAGACATAGAGTAATCAAGTTCAGAAAGCTTCTTCCATACTGGCTAGACCTCCTCTGAGGGGCATTGAAGACAAGATAGTATAGTTTTACAACCAGGCTTAGTTGATTAGGGGACAAGATTGTCTTAGATTAAGTTAAAGAAGTTAAGCTATTAGAGTTGAGATAGGATAGATATTGAATTTCATTCGGAAATTTAGACCCAACAAGACAGGAAAGACACTTACTTCAAATGGGATGAATGCAGATGGCCAAGTCACTATGAATGTAACATGTATAGAACTCATTATTCTCATGATTGTCACATGGGTCTCCCTGCTGTATGTAGCTTGTATTTTACATGTGTAATAAAATAAGTGTATTAATAAAAAAAAAAAGAAAGTGCTACATAGGGTGCTAGGAGGCATATCATCAATAATCTTACCCCAATATGAAGTGCAATACTAATTACTGTAGGATGGTGATATGCCCATGGGCATTTGGTGGAACAATATTATAGGATATCAAAGTGTCTCATAATTGGATTTAATGCCTACTGCACAGTAAAAAATACAGGTTTGATATTGCATATCTTGTTCAGAGCTTATGGTTGCAGAGCTCTGAGACTCCACAGGTGATCCTACCAGCATTATTTGGCTAGATGGCTACTGTGACAATATGTACTCTAAATTTATATCCGTCTACCTGTATAGGTCAGTGCATCTCTCAGACCTCATCAGACAAGTTTCTTGTGTAAAATGGTGCTTTATGCAGGCACTCACTAGTGCAGAGAATAAATTACCAAGTGCTCAACTAGAAATGGGACTTCTACACCACATTTCTCCTCAGGGCTCAGTGGTCATCACAGAAAGGGGCATGGGAAGATTTTCCAAGGCAGGAGTCAGGGAAAACTAGAGCACAGCGGTGTTTTCTGAACATGACTTGATCTCTGTCCACTTGAACTCACGGCATCTGTGGTGGTCTATACAAGATCTAGCCACTGAGTGTCCTAGTGTAGAACCAGAAGCAATTCATGAGCACACACACCTATCTGAAGAGCTATGTAGAGATGATGGCTTCAGGACAAAGAAGAGTCAATTTCTTTAAGGCTGTGTGGATGCTCCCATATGCAGGCATATATGGACATAAAAATTGGAGTGATGGGTTGCTAAATTAAGAAAAATGTACAGACGATGCTTTGTAGGTAGGGAGGTGAGGCAAAATCTGGGTATGGGTAAATGTGCAAGTTGGAGGTGAAAAATAATTCTTAAGAAATTAATAATTTTTGATGTAGGAAATAATTTTAATTATATTCCCACATTTGGCATGAATTATGTCTGAGAATGGGCCTAACATTACTTATTTACTAGTTAGTCATGAGTTTTTTGAAAACTGAGGAATTTTTCTACTTTTCTAAGGAAGACAGTAGTAATTATAATGATTTTCAGTGTTTTTTTTTAATAAAAGCCATCTAATACAATGATTTTACCATTTTATTTTTTAAAATATTAATTTTATTTGTGCATGCCCACACATATACATCCATGTATATGTATGCATATGTTTACCATGTATGTGCAGGGCCCTCAGGGTACCAAGAGAAGGCATCAGAATCCCTGCCGCTGGAGCTATACTTTCAGACAGCTATAAGCTTCCTCATATGGGGGTTAGGAACAAAACACAGTCCTCTGAAATAACAGTAGTGCACTTTTAATCACTGAGCAGTATCTCCAGTTATTGAACAGGATTTTTAAAAATGCTTTTATATATTGTGAAATCTATAAAGCTTTACCATGACTTACTAAAATGTTTATGTATGTATGTATGTATGTATGACATTTCATAGACAGTATAGAGTTGTTTGAAGATTTATGTTATATAATTTTGTACTTTTCTGTATGTTCATGTAATTCTTTTTTTCTTCCTACTGGAATGTAAAATTAGTTAAGTGTTTCTTAGTGATGTTACCATTATGGAATCATTTATGGAATTTATTTTTAATGTACTTTTTTCACTTGATTCCTCACTAATAACTCCAATCTAAAAAAATATTACAAGAACTTTTTAAAAACAAAGTTTGAGATGAAAATGGCTTTAAAATGGTATGGATGTAAATGATTCACCACATAAGG
This sequence comes from Acomys russatus, assembly GCF_903995435.1. Classification (NCBI taxonomy): domain Eukaryota; kingdom Metazoa; phylum Chordata; class Mammalia; order Rodentia; family Muridae; genus Acomys; species Acomys russatus. The sequence continues at coordinate 98,124,586 of NC_067138.1, forward strand.
GCATTCATGGAGTCAATGTTTGCTTTGACTTTTCTCTGCGACAGTGAGCATTTTCTTTGTGTGGTCAAATGAGAAGTCAGTCCTGTCTTATGAGCTGGATTTCCCCTCTTGACAATTAATCAGCAGAGTCTTCCTGAAATACCAATGTACTCATCTCCTGACACCCGGAATGAATCACTGCCCAGAGATGAAGCATCAGCACCCTTTGCTAATGGGATCAAATGACTAAGCCGATGGCACAACTCTGAGACTATGTCGAATTGAATTTAGAACTAACTATGCTTAATCTGTAATCAACTTCTAAAATGTCAGCATATGAGTTATTTTTCATTGTCTCTCCCCCACTTTATTGTGGTCTAGGAAGAGAGTAGCTGATTGCATGGTTCTCTTTTCCTCATTGTCCTCAAATTTTTGGATTTTGGTTTTAAATCAGAATTAATCACAATCTTCTTATAATAGTCAATCCCAAGCCTGTGCACAATGTGATTCTGGTGAGAAAGAGAAAATCCACAAGTGTGCACATTATATCACTGCTGCTGTTTGGTTTACATGATAACTGAAACAAAGCTCAGTCTGACTGATCTGATGCTAGAGAAATGAGCAACAGCTTCTCCGGAACAGTAGATAAGTGAAGTCACGTAATCTTGATATTTATTTTTATAACATTTTCATTTAAAAACCTATTTTTATACTATATAGTCTTATCACAGTTTCTATCCCTCATTTCCTCTCGGGTTTTCCTAACCTTCCTTCCCATTCAACACCAAGCCTTCTTTTTTCTAACTTTATAAAACAAACAGGCCAACAAAAAGAAAAAAAATGAGTAGAACAAAAGAAATGGAGAAAAATTAAAAGGAAAAGTAAAAAAGTACAAAGAACATGCCACACACACATACAAATGAGAGAGAGAGAGAGAGAGAGAGAGAGAGAGAGAGAGAGAGAGAGAGAGAGAGATGGGGTGGCAGGGAGACAGAGACAGAACCCCTTAAAAATATAATCAAACACAAATATATTAGCAGGAGACCAGCCAATTAGAAATGCCAAACAAATTACTATGAAAAAAAAATTCTCCAAAAATACTACTGAGTTCATTTTGAGTTAGTTATCTACTGCTGGGCATAGACCAGCTCCTAAATATGGTTTGTATATCCATGAGATTCCAGTGGAGAAGATTAATGTTTCCTTGGTGAGCAAGTGGAAGTAGCTTCTTGGTTAGGGATGGGAGATCATGCCACATCCCCCTCTCAGAGCTAGGACCCTATCTACCTTGGACCTGTGGATTCTGTCAGTCTCTATCAACCCTGTTTTGTTGGAAAGGCATTGTTTTGTTGATGTCATTCATCTCTACTGGCTCTAACAATCTTTCTGCTTCCTTTGCAAAGTTCTTTGAGTGTTGAGGTGAGAGGTTTGACAGAGACTTTCCATTTAGGACTGGAAGCTCCAAGGTCTTTTACTCTCTGCACATTGTCCAGTTGTGGGTTTCTTTGTGACCTCTCAAATGGTCTTTCATTTTAGCTTTTCCTCCCAAATTCCTTACCTTCCCAAGTAAAAAAATAAATAAATAAAAAGCATTGTAACAGCTTTTAGATTACTATTACCTTAGCATCAGCCGTTACAGAATTCTGTCATGCTCATGATAACTAGTGTGTCATCTGGAGTATTTTTTGGGCACTTGCCCCGTGTAAATACAAATGGTGAAATATAGGAAAGAGCTTATTCACATTTTACACATATAAATTTCATTTAGCCATATATTTTTTTAATTAGAGTAGTTTTACTCCTCATTCTGAAATGTACAGCACACATGCATGCATATGCACATTGGCTTTCTATTTGAGTGTACAAACAGATTGATATATGTAAAATGAATTTCTTGATTATTGTATCCACTTCTTTTTATAATCATACTCCAAAAATCCCTAGGGAACAAACAATATTCAATTAATAGTCTCATAAGTATTTATCTTGAAAGATTACAACTTAATGGAATTTGTGTCTTTCTTTTTGCTTCCTAACACTGATGCATTTCTTAAGTGTAAACCTCAATATATTAAATGATATTACCAGGTCCATTTCTTAAGTAAGACTATTCAGAGCTGTAAATCATGCAATATATAAATTATAACTGCAGTATGATTATTTATAGACCTGGTCTCAAAGTTACACGCTGTCTAGAGCTCTGATACATTAGGGCATAATATCAAATAACTGAAGTAAATGTTTACATCTAATATAAAAAGTCTTACTGAGCTTATAGCTAGCCTTACAGCTCTTTATCCTCTATCTGACAAATATTACAAGGTAATGAACAAAGGAATAAAAGTAGATTCACAAGTTAGTATTCAAAACACTTTGCCAGAGTGACCATTATTTATAGCAAACTGAAAGAAAATGTGAGGGAAAATGACTTCCTATGTTAGCTAGTCATAAAATTCTAATGAGGTAGAAACACATCTGCCTCGTGGATTAAGCTAATATAGATAGTCTTGGTACACTGTTATATATTGTCTTAATGCCACTTTACTTAGGTGAAAATTTGACAAAAATATTTAAAAATATACTAAAACCTACATATATTGATATGCTACGTATGCTTCTGATTCATTTTCTGTTATTTTAATTCATTTAATTCTCACTATCACACGTAAATTGCATTGTCAATTATCTCCATTATGAATCTGAGAAAAGTATGGCATAGAAGTAGTGGGCACCTTGCCAAGTACTGTGCTTCCTTCCTAGGCAAGTCAACAAGTATTATTGTGGCAATCTTACATTCAGTGATGCCATTCTCAGTTATGGAACTGTATACATGAACCTTCACTTCAGAATGCCCAATGCTTGCTTCAGATGGCAGTGCTAACATATCATATCTGTCACCCAAGATGTAAGTATGTACAGATGTGCTTATACGATGAATGACTCACACTGCAAGACAATAAACTTTGCTCTGAAAACTTTCTTTCTTTTGCTTATGTAGCTCCAGCCATCTCTTTTTGGTATGTACATTTCTAACTAAGTTTCTGCCAACTGCTATTTATTACATCCTTTTTCAATATTGTCTTTCAAAGAAGAAACATCTTGAGTTAGCTCCATAAATTAAGGTAATTATTTTCCTTCTTTTCGTATCATTAGACCACACACACACACGATGTTTGTATGTGAATACTCGTATATGTTTTTCAATTATGTAAAAATATAGTTATATATTTTGTGCCAATCAATGCTGAGATTTCATAGACCCATGTTAAAATATTAATCTACATTTTAATCTTAAACCCACATTCTAACTACAATAGGGAAGCATCCAGTGCCTTAGATAATAATAGCAGAAATATCTATACTCTGGGCTGTAACACTTTGTTGCTGAAAGGAGTTTTCCTAGGCCATTGAAATCAAACAAGCATGCAACTACAATATACTTCCTGTACTGAAGTACAACTTCTATTCAATTTCCCTTGTTGATCTAATAGTATATAGTTAAAAGTAAACAAAATGGGATACATAGTACTCTGTGTGTTTTCTGTCTCAGCTTTCAGGTGTTTGTTTACAGGATCTGGGCCCCTGATGTGTTCTGTAAATTTTCCATTGTTTCCTGACAACTACAGTTTTTTGGCTTTTGTTTTGTATTTTTTTTTTTTTTATTGTAAAGTCAATAAAGTTTGGTATAAGGAATGAGTCCTCTCTTTAACTGTCCATCTAGGTCACATGTGTTCAGGATTTCTGAAAACAGCCCTCAAAAATGGTCCAGTGTGCTTTTTCTTCAGCCCTTTACTTATCTTTGGTTTAAAGAAAGCCATGACAACAACTCCTAGGTTCTCAGCTTGTGAGGAAATCTGTTTCAAATTACATGAGGTTGGTCTGTGTACCTAGTAATTCTCGGAGAATCCATAGCCTCGTAATCAATGGAGGGTGTGAGCTCTCATCTCAGCATAACCCATACATAGAGGACTGCCATCTATTCCAGTGTGTGTGTATGCACTGAAGATTTCCAGCAGCCACAGCCTAACCTCACATTTAGCTTAAAGCACAAACTAATAATTTGGATTGTAAATCTTGTTGTATTTTACTTACAATTTTTACAGTCCCCCAAAAAGGGTGTTTACAGTATAAACTATGTTAGCTTAAAAATATTGCATACAGTATTTAAAAATGAAAATTGACTTCGTATAATATCTTTTGACTTGTGAGAGACATATCAGAACAAAATACAAGCTCCTTTCTTATGCTAGTGCCTCATCTGTTTTGAACAGTGAACAGTATGCTGATAGGTGATTAGTTAAGGTGAGAATCAACAGCTTTAGCAGCTTAATTTAAATAATAAGTGATTGCCATGTTTAGATACTTGAGTAAGCTTCTGAGATGCATACTACACATTTATTGTTTATTCTCATTAATTACATATGTATGTATGGATTGCCTATAGACACATATGTGTTTATATAGCACATGTATGTGTGTATACATGTGTGCATATGCTCCTAGGCATCAGTTGAGACAAAGCATAGCCCAGGTGCAGGATACGGGAAATGAAGTAGCTGTGTACTGTGGTGATTACTGTGGTGATTACTGTCAGATATATTTCTACTTCCCTATACATTGTATTGGGAATGTGAAAATACTCTAGAATAAGGTCTATTAAAATATATTTATAATTTTAAAGCATTAGGGAGCCACATACATTGTTGATGACTAAGTCAATGTACAAAGTAACTTATATTCCTATTAACTGACTATAATAGAACATTTTAAGAATTTTTGATAATTATGTGGTGAAACAATGGTATAGAAACATGGTACAAATTCTATGAAACACTTTTAGCTAAACTGTTGGAAACCAAGGAAGATATTTATAAGGTATTGGAATATGAGACAATTCCTGAACATACTTATTTTAAATAATATTATGTAATTAACTAATTTTCATGTTTGTCACAAAGCAATAGCTTTGTTTCTCATGTGAATTATAGTCACAGGTGTCCTTAGCTTTACTTGAATGTCTCAGAGATGTATTCTAATTGTTCTACTTTCATACTTTTAAGTTGTAACAATGCAAGCCTTCTTTTATCTTTTTTCAATATAACTTACAACCGCATAGTGTTGTAAATCCACTAATAAAGTTATGTATGTATTTCCTAACAGTCCTGAGGCTCTAATATGCCCATATATGTTAACTCATCACTCCTAGAGTCACCATGTCTTAAGGGACCCAACGTAAGTGTGCTATATAGTATTAAGAGGAGAAAACATTACTGTTCATGACAAGGTACAAATAGATAAAAGAGTATTAAAAAAATGGAGGCAGCTCAGTGTGAATCCTAATAGCTATACGGCTTAAGGATCTCTTTGCTATGCACTTTCATTTTATACAACTGTAAATAGTATTTCAAAAATTGTTAGGAATGTACCATGTGATGCTATAAAAAAGCGAATGCCACAAACTTCACACTCCTGCGCAAATGTTAAAATATTGTTATTATATTTAAGCTTCTCTGCTGAGATTTTGAAGTCTATGAAAGGGCAGCCTTTCCTGGTTCTTTGAGCTCCAGCGTTGATAACTTCACCCTGTGGGTAACAGCTTGCCCAAGGCCTGACATGCAGACCTGCTGCAATGCAAGCACCCACTGCTCCTTTTTGGCAGGTTGCGTTGATTTATGGGGCTATTTGATTTATTTAATGTACCATGCCTTTGATTGCATATACTCTATAGCAGTCACTCAAGATGCAAACAAACGCATCATATGCTCTTTAATCACTCCCATCCCCCTTGGTATCAATCACTGCCAATAGCAATGGAACAGCTGTGATTCATGCTGCAAATTTAAGGTCAGCAAACTTGGGTTTGAAGTATTGAACAGCAGCAATTCTCCGCAACCTCATCAGGAAAAGGTGCTCGGTATTTCTCTAGCTCACAGTAGAAATGGAACAGAGACAAAAGATACTATATTTTGGGGGAAAAAATGAAAGAATCTGGGGGAAGTAACCAAATAGGAAGAGCTGGATGTGTTCCTGTGTGCCTATGATGTAATAATTTAATAAGTCGAGACAAAATGATCCTGGATCCAAGGCTAGTCTAAGCTACATAGTGAGTCTGTGTCAAAGAGGTAGGAAGAGAAGAAATAATCATTAGGGGAAGTGAGGGAAAAATGAAATATGAGATTCGTTTTTAAATGTGCCTGAGTAATGTGAGATTGTAATGTGCAGAGAACGTATACAACGGCACACCTACACTTAGAATATTCTAAAGAGACATTTTAAAAACCAAAACTGTTATGCACTAACTCATTCTAGCTTTCCCCACTTTTCATGCTATTTAACTATTTGGTTCTTTTTAAATTGATTCTCCTCTCTCATGAGCCCACTAATGTTGTAAAAATGTGTGACAATGTGAGCTGCCCCACTTCTAGGAACAATCCTCCATGTTGGTTCATTTCCATATGTTCAGAAAAATACTAAAGAAAGTAGAAAGGCACTTTTCCTTCTTCTTCCATAGATTGTATGTGACTATATTTCCTCCCACAAACTGCACCCAGATCTTCCTCAACTACTTAACCAGCCTAGTTTACACTGCTTTTAAATTTTTCTCTCTCACTCACTCCCACCCTCTCTCCCTCCTTCTTTCCCTCCCTCCCTCCCTAACTCCCTCTCTCCTACCCTCCCTGTTTACCTCCCTCCCTCCCTCCCTCCTTCCTTGCTTCCCTCTACTTTATGTGACACATGAGACAAAAATGCCAAAACAAAGCTAAATGAAACAACAGGAAACACATATGCACATAAACAGACACACACACATACACACACACACACACACACACACAGACAGAGAGAGAGAGAGAGAGAGAGAGAGAGAGAGAGAGAGAGAGAGGGCAAAATGAAAAACAACCACCAAGAAACCTGGGGAGTTCATTTTGTGTTTGCCAAGTACTTCTGGGCATGGGTCCTACCCTGTGGTGTGGTTGATGGCCTCAGTGAAACCCTACTGGAAAAAAAAATGATGCTCCTCCATTTTCCAGCCTGTATCAGTTGCAAATAACTTCTTGGTTTCAGCTACGAGTCCTTTTTTACTTGTTTCACAAAGTGCTGAGGCAGACTTTGGTTATATCTGAGCCAGTCTTGCATGCACAGTCACTATTGATGTAAGTTCATATAAGCCTTGCTCATGTTGTGTTCACAAGACACTATTTACTCAGAGTCACCCGCTACATATAATTCTTAGAGTTGTTCTGCCTCCTTTTCCCTGAGATTCCTGAACCTTGAAAAGAGTTAGATAACTACATTCCATTTATGGCTGAGTGCTCCAAAGTCTCTGATTCTCTGCATTGTCCAGCTGGGCATCTGGGTTTTAATATCTATCTACTTCAAGAGGTTTCTCTGTTGTGAACTGAGATTTCCTGATATGTGTGCTTAACAATATGGCATTAGAAGTAATTTTATTGTTTTGCCCTTTGGTAGAGTAATAAGTTAAACCCTAAATCCATAGATTTCTATAGAGTAGTAATAAAAATAAATATTTTTAAATTTCTATGCATATAGATGTATATAGGTTATTTATATATTTTCCATACTACAGTCATATAATTTATTTAATTACATATAGCTCCATAAACTTTAATATTCATATAATGTTGAATATGTAGAAAACCTGAAGATTATTATAGTGCCTTTTTGTAATTGCAAAGAAAAAAATCAAGATTCTGTAATTATACCCAGATAAACCATGCATACACCATGCTCTATATATGTATAAACATATATATATACATATATATGAACATATTCGCACTCATATTCACACATATTTACACACATACACACACAGATATGACCCAAAGATGCTGGAAAATAGACAAATGCTTTTGGTCATAGACTGGCATGTATTAATAAAATATGAATTAGTCTACATCACATATATAATATACATTACATGCATCTGTACATTTGTGATTCCAGCAAGTAATTAAAAGAATATTGCAAATGATATCCAACATACACAGTATATTTAAAACTGGCAAGTTTGACGTTATACTTTACCTTCTGTCTTTCTCTTGGCTTAGAAGACACATTTTATTTATTTAGTTTTTCTGGAATATTCCTCCATTTTCTGATATTAAAAGCATTCATAAGAGACCAGTATTTCAAGTGAAAAATTGTCACTTAGAGAATATGGATGATTTATCAGCTGCAGAAAGTTTTGTTTCTTTCAGAATGTCTGATGAGGTGAGATTCCTTCCTAACAAGATCTAACAGATTAGTATCAAATCCAGAACAATACAGCTGCAGTCAAGGACATTTCCCAGAAGGAATCCATTGTTATAGATTAGATAGTGTGTTTCCCTGCAAGGGGAGAAAGTAACTATTACCCAGATGCAGTTAATCTTCCTTGAATTATTTCTAACATTCCAACATCCTGTATTAAATTATTTTCTTTTTGTTTTTTTAATATTTTTTGAGGAAACATTAAAAGCTCACTGACTTATTGTCAAATTGCAGGCTCAGTCAAGGACATTAAATTAACCACTTTCCAATAAATCATGCTAATACTTTACCCTATGAGATGTCAATTTGCACCAAACCTGCCCTTTAGGAAGAAAAAAAACAAAAATACAAAAAAGAGGAGATAGGCTGGTAAAAAGGAAATAATTTGATTAAGTAGTTCATGTCACTTATGGCATATATATGACATTTGTATGTATGGGTACAAATGCAGGTACTTTTAATGTACCTAAAAATGTTAAAGGAAATGAATTATTAGGAAGTTCATGTTAAGCTACTGTAAACACACTTTCTTTAGTATTTTATACGTTTCTCTCATTTCCCCATGATACTTTTTTGGTTATTGATATGTGGGCTTAGGACAACAAATTCTGAATGTATATTTGTTGTGGTAAATCATATGAATGATAATAAGCATGGCTTTCCTGTACACTTTTAAATCATCTTTATTTAGACATATTGTCTGTAAATTGCTCAAAAAGGTACATTTCTCATATATTCTTAATAGAATGACAGTCATGTATTTTTTAATGAAACTTGTATATTGTGAGATTTTTGCTCTGATTTTGCTAAATTATGTTCATGTTAAAGAATGCTCATAAATTGCTGTGATTCATGTTTGATGGTAGTCAACATTTGGCTATTTCTCATCCATCCACTTAGGCACTATTTTGAAGAGCATACACTTTGTTTTATTTGGAGATTTTTCAAATTTGGTTTTATTTTGACTGATTGTCCATTTAAGCATAGTGATTAATTCTGCATACTTGCTGATTTTCTGAAGACTATTTTCTGACAAGACTGAGAAATTACATGATACAATACTCTATTGTTTGTTATTTCGGTTTTACTTTGTAAAGATTGTATTTTATGAGAACAAGATTTAGATATGAAAATATGTATTGGTTAAAATACGATTAAAAAATTTTCTCTATCCTCAGCATTGGCGGTCAGAGATGTACCATTTCTATAGAAGTTATCAAATATAGGTAACTAGACAAGAAGATGGCTCCGTGGTTGAAAGTGCTTGTGTGCGGAAAGCATGATCTGAATTCCATCTATGGGATGCTAATAACGATAGAGGGATAGAGGCAAGTCTATAAGTTGTTTTTTGATTTCCATGTGTTTTCTGTTAAATATATATTCCCATATACATCATACACATGTGTAAAAATATAGAGAGAAAAAGCATGGAGAGTTCTTTGAAGGTTTATTGCAAGGATTTAGATTCAGATTTTAGCAGTCACAAGGAGCTTGGATATGCTGAAGTACAAAGATAGAGAGAGATTCATAATACACCAAAAAGCAGTTATCTCTAGGAGCATCTTGAACTGGAGTTATGAACAGCCAAGACCAAAAAGCCCCGCCTCTTATTTGGAGCTCACATATATACATATAAACATATATACACATATACACTATGCACATATGCATATCTACATGTGTGTATGTATATATATATGTATATATAACCTCTCAGAGTCCACACTAGTATGTTTATCAGTTAACAAAGAACATGCCCCCATCAGAGGCCATTCTTCCAGTGTGCAAACATCACCTCTTCCCTCACAAGTCTCTTTTCAAAGGAAAACTACTGCACCCTTTACACAAGTCTGTTTCACAAGTCACAACTGGGATTAAAACAAATAAATAGTTTACATACACTACATAATAGGTATTAGATAATAGGTAGCTAGGCAGGTACATAGACAGACAGATACATAGATAGATAGGTAGATAGATAGATAGACAGACAGACAGACAGACAGACAGAGTGTATGTAGCCCAGGCTGGCCTTCATCTCGCTCTGTAGTTCAAAATGGCCTTGAATTCATGATCTTCATGCTTTGACTTCACAATTAGTTCTTTCAAAGAATGTTTGGTTCTAGAATCTGCCGATTCCAGTAAAAGGCCTATGAAGAAGGTGATTTGTCTTCAAGAATTTAAACATTTGAGTACTCGTGTTCATATCATACTTTGAGACAATAGTAGTTGAGGCATTCCACAGCAGAAGCTTTCCTCTTGAAACATTTTTCAAGCAAGCAAACACAGTAAATTGGTCACAAAAAATTATACTGTTTACCATAAACTGATGGACCATTTAATTTTTCTCATGTTCTATACTAGAACTATAAAATTTAGTTGACTATTTTTTCTAGTATATCCGCCTCTGTATATGACACAGATTTTGTGGATAAAAGTATACATAAAACAAGTAATCCATTGAAGTACTAGTGTATGCAAAACACTACCTACCATATTATATATGATAGATTTTTGCATAATATCTAGCAGTAAGAATATTCCAATGGGCTACTATGCAGATATAAGTGAGTATATACCATTTAAGTCTTTCTGCTTCTGGGTTAACTCACTCGTTATGATCATTTCTAGCTCAATCCATTTATCTACAAATTTCGGGAATTCCTTGTTTTTAATAGCTGAGTAGTATTCCATAGTGTATATGTTCCACAGTTTCTTTATCCATTCTTCTACTGAGGGACACTTAAGCTGTTTCCATGATCTGGCTATTATGAATAAGGCTGCTATGAACATGGTTGAGCAAATTTTCTTGTTGTGTGCTGGAGCATCTTCTGGGTATATTCCAAGGAGTGGAATAGCTGGGTCTTGTCCCACAAAAGCCTTCACTTACCAGGAAACTAGGACAGAGGGGAGGACATCCTATTGGGACTCTAGATGAGAGAAGCATGGGAGAATAGCAAAGTAGAAGGATCCAGAGGGTCCTAGAAACCTACAAGTAGAGCATTATGATAGGCAGATTTGGGTCCAGGGGTCCAGCTCAAACTAAGGCACCAGCCAAGGACAATACAGGCGGTAAACTTTAAACCCCTTCCCAGATCTAGCCAACGGTCAGAACAGTCTCCACACTTGAGTGGAGAGTGGGATATGACTTTCTCACCTACTCTGGTGCCTCACATTTGACCATGTCCCCTGGAGGGGGAGACCTGGTGGCACTCATAGGAAGGACAGCAGGTTACCGAGAAGAGACTTGATACCCTATGAGCATATACAGGGGGAGGTAATCCCCCTCAGGAACAGTCATAGGGGAGAGGAATAAGAAGAAAAGGGGAGGGAGGGAAGAATGGGAGGACACAAGGGATGGGATAACCATTGAGATGTAACAAGAATAAATTAATAATAAAAAATTTTAAAAGAAATATTCCAATGAAAATACATCATGTGAGGATAGAGAAATCCTCTAAAATTGTGAAAAATCATACAAGGTTTCTTAGATGAGACAATTTGATGTTTTTGTTGTCAAACCTGAAAAAGCTTATTATACTCATTAGCGATATAGAATTATAAAAATGACATTTTTAATTTGTGATTCAGGATAAACTAAACTCATTTATTGGACTGTAGGAGCTAAATTGGAGTATAAGGTGAAGAAATACAGTTATCTTATATTGAAGTATCTGTATGTAGCTTAAACAGAGAGCACAGAAAAGTTTCCCCCTTGCAGATGATGGAACTATCCATGATACCAGACTTAAAAAGATGCTGACAGAACCTAAAAAGATATTTTATTCAGTAAAGTGCTTGCTACACAACATTGACAACCTGAGTTTGAGTCCATAAAAACACACAAAATTCTGATGGAGGAGCAATCCATAGTTTGTAATCCCATTCCTCTCTATCAGGAGATAGAAGTTAGGAACAGAAACATTTCCAAAAACTTGCTAGCATCACACACAGCAGTCAACAAGAGAGACAAGCAGAGCTGATGAGCTCATGGTGAGGGCCTATACCTAAGGTTGTCCTCTGATCTCTGTGCACATCTTGAGTGCATGTGTGCACCTGCTTTCACACAGGAATGAACACATTCACATTATACATGTACATACACACAAATGCAAACACACACACACAAAGTGATGAGAGCCAATGTTGTAAAAACACTGCAAGAGGGATGACCTGCAAGCAATAGTGTAGAAGTGTCTCCCGAACAATTATGGCTCATTCTCTGCTCTTTGTATGACAGAAAAAAAAGACATCTATAAATTTTAGTCGTGCCAAATGAAAAATGGTATCTAATAATAATCCATAGGGGTTCTGCAGCCAACAAGAAGCATTGTCTATGCCTATACATTCATGTCTCAGGCAGTCTCAGAGATATTCTCATATAGTGGGATTAGCAATACATGTTACCTGCTTGTTCTGCTGTTTAAATTCTTCACGTCCCGATTGTATCACCCTCCCTCATCCTCTCCCGATCGTCCTCCATCCCTCCCTCCCTCTCCCACCCTCTCCTAGTCCTCAACAATGGTAGCCCTCCTCCACTAACATTTGACCTCAGCCTATCAAGTCTTATCTGTACTACTTGTAACCTCTTCCTCTACAGACTCGCAAGGCCGCCCTGGCAGGGGGAAGTGATCAAAGTTCAGTGGCCAGAGTCCACCTCTGAAGTAGTCCCTACTCTCCACATTGTGGGACCCACAAGGAGACTGTGCGATTATATCTGAGCAGGCGTTTTATATCTACAATATACATGGTCCTTGGTTGATATACCAGTCTCTGTATTGTAGCTATCCTGTATTATGTGGCTAATATCTGCTTATGAGTGTGTATATCCCATGCATGTCTTTCTGGGTTTGGGTTACCTCACTCAGGGTGATCTTTTCTCGTTCCATCCATTTGCTGACAAATGTCAAGACTTACTTTTTTTTAATAACTGAATAGTGTTCCATTGTGTAAATGTACCACCGTTTCTTTATCTATTCTTCAGTTGAGGGACATCTAGGTTGTTTCCAGATTTCGGCTATTAGGAACAAAGATGCTGTGAACTTAGTTGAGCAAATGTCCTTCTTGTATGGTGGAGAATCTTTCAGGTATATTCTCAGGAGTAGTATAGCTGAGTCTTGTGGTAGAATTATTCTCAATTTCCAGAGAAAGCACTAGAATAATTTCCAATGTGGTCCTACAAGTTTGCACTCTCACCAGCAAGGGAGTAGTGTTCCCTTTTCTCCACATTTGGGTGACTTCTCAGGTAGTAAACTGTCTCCTTCATCTTCTCATTTGGGAAGCTGCTAATCTGCACCCCCTGTATACTCAGTTAATTAATTTTATACCTTCTCAAGTATCTGATGGGGCTGAAGACCAGACAGTTTAGTTTTACAATTAATCTTAGTTGTTTAGAGGTTAAATATTTTTAAGTCTAGGCAGATGTTTTAAGTTGACAATGATGAGATATGATAGATACTGATTTACATTCAGAATTTTAGATGTACCAAGATAGGAAAGATCTCTTCAAAGCTGTCAAATACAAATAGTGAAAACACTAAGAATGTATCATTTATATAATTCCTGATTGTGTCACAGTTCTTCTTGCTGTAGGTAGTTGTTGTATATATGTGTAATAATAGAAATGTATATGTAAAAAATAAAAAATAGACTTAAAAACAGAAAACCGATGAGAATTGTGAGGTGGCCTGCAAGTAGTGAACAAGGGGATTTACAATCTTGAGATAAAAAAGTGTCTTCAGATATTTATACACATTCAATCATTTCTTAAGTTACTATTACAAACAGTGCTAAAATTTGAGGACCAGAATTTTAGGAAGAAATGAAAATTTTATTTTCATATTTACCTAATATTACAAAGAGACTTAGGCCAAACAAGAAAATTGTTTTTTAGAGCACCTGGATCATGGGGAAAATATAAGTGGGTAAGTTGAAAATGGTATGCTCGTATGCAGATATAAGTGAGTATATACCATTTGATTCTTTCTGCTTCTGGGTTAAATCACTCATTATGATCATTTCTAGCTCAATCCATTTATCCACAAATTTCGGGAATTCCTTGTTTTTAATAGCTGAGTAGTATTCCATAGTGTATATGTACCACAGTTTCTTTATCCACTCTTCTACTGAGGGACACTTAGGCTGTTTCCATGTTCTGGCTATTATGAATAAGGCTGCTATGAACATGGTTGAGCAAATTTTCTTGTTGTGTGCTGGAGCATCTTCTGGGTATATTCCAAGGAGTGGAATAGCTGGGTCTTCTGCATACTAGCCCAAGGGGCATGTCCCACAAAAGCCTTCACTTACCAGGAAACTGGGACAGAGGGGAAGGCATCCTATTGGGACTCTAAATGAGAGACACATGGGAGAACAGCAAAATAAAAGGATCCAGAGGGTCCTAGAAATCTACAAGTAGAACAATATGATAGGCAGATTTGGGCCCAGGGGTCCCGTTCAAACTAAGGCACCAGCCAAGGACAATACAGGAGGTAAACTTTAAACCCCTTCCCAGATCTAGCCAATGGTCAGAATATTCTCCACAGTTGAGTGGAGAGTGTGATACGACTTTCTCACGTACTATGGTGCCTCACATTTGACCATGTCCCCTGGAGGGGGAGACCTGGTGGCACTCAGAGGAAGGACAGCAAGTAGCCAAGAAGAGACTTGATACCCTATGAGAATATATAGGGGGACGTAATCCCCCTCAGGAACAGTCATAGGGGAGGGGAATAATGGGAAAATGGGGGGGGGGAGGAATGGGAGGATACAAGGGATGGGATAAATATTGAGATGTAACAAGAATAAATTAATAAAAAAAAAAAGAAAGAAAATAGTATCCTCTTTTCATATAGGAGGTCCAGGAAGGTCTCCTTGTTGATAAAGAGACATGGTATGTGAGTGAGGTGAAGGAGACAAGCAGCAGAAAATTTATAGACCTAGAAGCAGAATGAAAAGCAGTTAGAGCATGCATTGTTCCCAAATCGGGAAGTTTGAAAATGCAGAAGGCAAACATCATGACAGAGAGTATAGACAGGAGACAAACACAGCGCCTGCCTGGAGATGATCGTATTTGTAATGACTCATTGAACAGAAGCAAATAAAATATATGTGCTTTAGAAACAGAGACCAAAAGAGTAATTCAGGGAAAGGATTTTGGGGAAAACAACAACAACAACAACAACAACAACAACAACGACAAACAATGGCCATACCCCCAAATACTTTTGTCTTAGAAGTGGTAGGACTAGTGGCTGTGCTTATCAGGGCTGTGAAGAGCGTCATAGCACTGAGTGTGGGACTATGGTGCTGGCAAACTATATACTTGGCTATACAACATTTGAAAGGAAAATGAGACATCTAAGTCAGATACTGGCTTGGATTTGATTATTGAAACCTGGAATTCATACCAAAATAAATAAATTTTGAAGATAAAGCTTTGAGAGCTGTCACTTGAAATCTGGGTCTAAAATCTTCCATACATACCCATAGCTAGACATTAATACCAAAGATAGAGCCTTTAAATATCAATTCTCTGGTAGTCACCCAAAAAAAGCCAGAGCTCTCCAGGGGTGTTCTGGAATAAGACATTGGAAAAATATGTGTTTTCCAATTGAAATAAATGGAGAAAGGTTGAGAATATTCTAATTAGTTTTGCATGTAAATTATGCAGACTCCTTACTATGAGTATTTGGATGTTGTAAAGGCAATCTAGGCTTATTTAGGGGGATTGAGAAGACAAAACTGAATAATTATCTTTAAATTATTGAGGTGTTAAAGTAGTCAGAAACAGGAGTACTCTCAGTGGCCAGTGGATGAGAGAAGGGCCAAGGTCATATTTTGCTATAGTGCTTGTTTGTTATTCTTGCTTCAAATGAGGAAGAGTAAAACATTTTTGTAGATATGAGAATAAATTAAGGCAAGTGAAAGTGAAAATTCAGTATGCAGAAACGAAGCCCGAGGACAGTGAGAGGAGATGGTGAGTATGTAGAACAATCAAGGAAGAAGTTTAACATGGTCTTACCAGTCAGGGAAACATGTTAATTTTTTGCTTCTTTGTTTGACTGATTGACTGATTGACTGATTGAATGCTAGTTTTCATTTCCAAGTGATATGGTGGCAAGTTTTTCTAAGAACAGGTAAAGGAAAAGGATTTAGATGTTTCAAACGAAGACAAAATATTTATCCTGAAGAAAAAGAGCTAATGGAGATTCAGGGAAATGTAATAAAGCTTCATGGTCTTAAAACGAAAGTTATATATTCAGTCTCAGGAGTGAGACATGCATGGACTTGACTTTGAGCTACTTTTCATTAAATTAGTTGCATCTGAAGAGGACATAGGGAATGATTCTGATGTTTTTGTGAATTATAAAGACAGCCCAGGCAGGAATGCAAATGGGTTTGGGGGAAGATGCAATCACTGAAAAGATAAAAGATGCCTTATTGGAGGAGTAAAAAGACAGTTGAAGCCTTGATGCCAAAACATGTCTAAGAGGTTTTCTTGCTGGTGGGCATGTTGTTGGAGAGCCCTCAGAGAATAGAAGGTGAAATAGGCTCTCATCATGAGCCACTGTGAACCCAGAAAATATAGGTTTCTATTACCCATAGTTTAATCACCAGTAGTGAACCTCACATTAAGTTGTATATAAAAGGTAGACAGAGGCTGGGCCTTCTAATTCGATTAATCTACTACCATATTTACATCAATCTTACAATTAAAATACCCATTTCCCAAGCCTGCCCCCTTCCTACTTTAAATGTGAATTCAACAATACTGGCTAGCTTTACATATGTTTCTGAACAACTGGTTATGATTTATTGTTGTGATAGTCCTCTGTGTAGGTTCAAGAAATTTGCTTCAATGGCACAAAGAATCCCGGAAAACATTTTACTGTCCTTTTAGAAAAAATAATGGGTGTTACAAACGATAGAGGAGAAGATATTTGTTGAGGTATGTATGTGCAATGATGAATGAAATTCCATGTCACTTTTGAGAACATCACTCCCTCTTCAGCAACCTCTACCTTCTCATTTATCTGGAATTCCCTGAGTAGTATCCTTGGAGGTTAGTATGAAGATATTATTCCAGAGGTACAAATGAAGTAGAGAAACCATGCTGAAAGACATTGTTAAAAGACTACATGGGTAAAGAAACAGTACCTCACTGTTGAGATTCTTCCTGGTCTCAGTTCAAAAATCTCTACCTCTGAGAAAGGACAGGATAGGGACCCTTCTTAACCAGCTTTTATGCCTTCGTCATAGCCAGCTCGAAGACACAGAAGCAGGGAACTTATAGAATTTCAGTAACCTGTTATGAGAATTGAAATTCTATGTCTTGTGACTTGCCTCTGGGAAAGAGTCATGAGCAAAAAGCCATAGATGAAAACACATATAAATTATCACAAGGTGACGCCACAGGTGTTTGGCTTGAGTACCCGGATTTAGAACTGACCAAGAATTCTGAACCTCTGAAAGACAAGGGGAGTTATAACGGCTCAGGTCAATTGAAGGTGTGCCTCTTTGAAACAGATGTGAGAAAAGCAAAGAGAAATGCTGAGCAGGTGGGGGAGACTAAAGGTTCTGGTTAAGTACCAAGGATGAAAGCATCCATATGAGAATGTTCCTCCTGCATGCTGCATACACAGGATGTTCTGCAGGCCTCCCAGATTAAACACTGACTCTTTCAATGTGTTTTACATTCCCGAAAAATTAAAAAAAAAAAAAAAAAAAAAAAAAGACAAAAAGAACCTGACAGTCTACTTCTGAGATAAAGAGAGCAGTGCTTGTCTCACGGTCCTGAAAGGTCAACATCCACGTCAGGAAGCCTCATTTGTCTAAAGGAAGACAATCATACACTGCTCTGTGGAGCTGTGCGTCATGGACCCCAGAGTACCTGACTAAGTCTTGGCAGATCCATACCTGCAGAAAACACTTTTATCTGTATAGCCTTGTGGGTCACTCCCTAGTTTCAAATTATGGATGGTGATAAATCAGTAATGTTATTATTATTAAATATGATTAAATATATTATGTGTACATTTCTTATAAATTCTGTTAACTATATCATAATTATATTTCAGAAAGTCTTTTAGGTAGAAAATAAATAGCCTGTGGTATTCTTCAGCATGTGAATTAAGCCAGAGATAGACTATGACGGTTTGTTGTTAGCTTTCACTTTTACCAGCACATAGTAGGGCTATTCCTAAGTACAAAATATAGTCACCTGTGCCCAACCATGAGTCATATTTTAACAATTGTTATGCCCTTTACCTAATATCTATAAGCATATTCATATTTTAACAAAATTAGATTTAATTGAATTATACAGAATGCCCTGACATATATTATTTTTTTTTATTCATATACAATTCTGAACATACAGAGTAGGACCAGGTTTCTTCCTTTCTGCCAATGGACTGATCTCCAACTGTGATTGAGAAACTTTTAATGAGGCATCCTGTATAAATTCAGAGCTTACGTGCAGGTGCAAGGCAGACTGTCACTCAGGAGACATGTTAGGTCTGCAATGAACACATGAAATCAAAATATGGAGGATGCGGGGAAAAAGAATGGAGACCCAGGCAAGAAACAGGTCCTTGAATTTATATTTTTAGCATGCATGTAGGCCACTGAGAATGAATTTCCTGTGGCTCATACGCTATTCTTTCTTACTTCTTGAGGACTGAACTGAACGTGGATTCCGCCAGGTGCAAGCAGGAACAATTATTGAAAGTCATATTAATTAGCTTCCTCCCTTATTAAAAAGATGATTCTTTAGTTCTTTGACATTCAATGTTTTGAAAACTGGAACTATATTGTGTTATATACTTGTATACAGAGACTATTTTCTTAATGTGTTCAAAATAAAGTATATTTTGTCAAGATTTTGCTGAATAACATTTACTTTATTTTTTCCTAATTATAAAGAATATAATGATAAAAGCCTACATATTTTTAAATGTTCTATAGTCATTCTCCGTGAATTTTAAGGTGAACAATCCCAAAGACTTTTAAATATAAACAATATTTACCTATAACTGAAATTAAAATAATACACAAATCCAAATTTTTACTTTATTGTTTATGTAAGTCCATCTTTCACACTAAAAATTGTCAAAATTAGGTGATTTTTATTTATTCTTTTCATAAACAATGCTGCAAGAGACATCTTTGCTGTCATTTTCTATGAGTTTATTGTTTGTTTGTTTTCCTACCAGATGTCACATGTTTCACTCGGCATGAAGTTGCAATTTCATTGAATTTCAAAACAGAAAAAAAAATGACTGTACTAATTAACATAGCCACTAAAAATACATGTGCATATGTTTGTGTGGCAGAGAAAATGGCATTTATTTGTCTAAGAACGATTATTTATTATCAATCTCAGGCAAATACCAATAATTTTTTGTCTCTTTCTCCGGATGTATACTTTTATAGTTGTGTCATTCTTCCCTCAGCAAGGGAATGCAAGCTGCATTTCCACATACTTAATTTAGAAATATAATTATTTATCCCTCCACCTAGTTCTACGAGTCATATTTACAACTGATGATTTTGATAAGTGTTCGTTCCACAGATCGCAGACATTACTTCGTCTCCGTCTGTCTCTTTTTCTCCCATTTCCTGTCTTTCACCTGAAAGAGACACAATAATGCATTTAAACAAGATGCTGGTGCCCTCCTTCAGTAGTGAGTTACCTTGGAACGGCCTTCAAAGATGTCCTGTTTGCTTTTTCTGGCTCTTCGGGTTTCAGATCAACTTTACAGGAAGTACACGTCCACTTTTAATGACAAGGTTCAGGTTGTTCTGATGAATGTCTGTCCCGTAGCCCTGATTGACACCAGCAGGCTGAGGAGGATGACAAATTGTCAGACAACAGATCAATCTGTTTCCTCCATTAAGTAATGAGTAATGAAAGGGCAGAAGCTTGTGTGTGTGTGTGGGGGGGGGGGGTTGCTTTCTGTGATACCTAGAGGCCTGAGGAAGATATTTGTAAATCAAACATGTTAGCAGTCTGCGTGCACTTATTATACATGCGGAAGTGTGAGAGTCTGAGTGATGAGAATCGAATACTCAACAGCTACGTTCAACAATGAAACAAGGAATAAAAATGATGGGGAGAGATGTGTTGAACAAGCTGTGAATGTAAAATATCATTTCCTCTGAGAATGACGAGACCATGTTGGGAAGAGAAATTTGGGTGTATTTTAAAAGCTTGATATTAAATACTTGAAAATACAGGAACTATTAACTATTAATGTTAGCATTACTTTTGCTTAACAAAGGGAGCTTATTTTTAAGAAAACCCTCCTGAAATTTTTGCTTCAGAGCGTATTTCATAGATGCTGTACCTGGGAATTACCAGGACGTTCATCTTTCATCTTTGTCAGCTTAAATTTTCAATCAAGGAGAAACCTACACTAAATCTGCAGCTTTTCAGGGAGTGTTTTCTATTGTTTTGCAGAACCAATGAATTAGAATTCAAGTGCTAGCTTTAAGTGTTTTTTGTAGCACACCTGCAACTTCCTATAGAAACATGTTAATTTAAGAGTGTATAGTGAGTGTATATAATTCAAGATTAAAAAGATAGTACAGTTAGAAGAATTTTAGTATCTGAGGAATAGGTTATAGTTTATCCAGAGGAAGAGACTCTAGTCTGGAACATGGGAATATGTGTTTCTCTCCCTGCTCCTGTTTTCATCCAACCTTTTTTTGTTTTCTTATTTAAACCAAACATTTGCTTGTTCATAAAGACAATAAAAATATTTTAAAGTTTAATCATAAATATATTTTCCCTTTAAACTTGCAGTAAGGAAGAGGAATTATTAAGCCAATGCTTAAAATTCCCCAACTAAACTTTAATGATAGACCTTAGGCCATCATCAGTCCTTAGGGTAAAACGTGGTTTCGACTGCAAAACCCAGTTACTAAAAAAAAAAAAAAAAAAAAAAAAAAAGCATTAGCAATTAATGTCTCATTGCATTACATTAATTTGAAATGAAGAAGAACAATGAAAATTTAAAGGCCAAGTGATATTAATGATTTTATCCTTAGATTGCAGGTTATACGGACTTACTTTTTCAATGCAAACCTTGGAATTATTAATTATAGTAGAGTTCATCTAGGTCAGTGTTCTGCACCATACATAAACTTTCTTCCACATTTTTTTCTGTAATTCCACTGAAACATCCATATGACGCAGGCCACACCCAGAGTTTCCAAGTACCTCACTTAGTTTAAGGAACTGTTACACGTTAACAACAAACTACATCATGTGCAGACTTTGAGCTCCCTTAGCTCAAAGTCCTAATGTTGCTGGCAGATAAACTAGACAGTAGTATATCCACTTTTATGTTGTCCTAATAAGCAAATATAATTGGCACCATCTATTTAAATGAATTGAAAATCATCTCCCTAAATAAACAGGCAGAAACTGGGTGTTTAGCGTACTTCAGCTTCCTTTCCCATTAGCATATGACCATGGATGTGATTACTCAACGATGTTAACATTTTTAGAACAAGCTAGGTCCTAGATGTCTTTAGCCTCACACCCTTCCTTCCACAGTAAGACTGGTAATAATGTCTCCTACATCGTTTAAGTTAAGCTGGACTATTTCCTAAGAACCAGAGGTTGCTAAATACTTGAGATAATTAGTTTAATATTAAGACAATCACGTGCTCAGGAGGTCCCACTGGGGTATTCAGCTCTCTGAGGATTTGAATCCATAAGAAAGGAAGGTGTTGGATTGCAAATAATAATATATTTCACATATTGGCACCCAAAGCTTTCAAATTCATACCTCAATTAATTAAAGTTTTATATTATTTTAAAACTTCTGCTGTGTTCATTTTTATTTTTTAAAAATTCTTATTTACATATACACTTATATTATTGCACATGTATACAATAAGCTACCTACAGCAAGGAGAACCATGACACAATTAGGAATTATATAAGTGTTACATTCTTAGTGTTTTGGCTATTTGTACTTGACAGCCTTGAAGAAGACATCTTTCCTATCTTGGTGCATCTAAAATTCTTAACGTAAATGAATATGTATCACATCTCATCATTATCATCTTAAAACATCTATCTAGACCTAAAAACATCTTAACACCTAAACAACTAAATTTTTTCAACCCAATCCATCTCAGATCCACAAGTCACAGCATGTAGTTTGAAGTGTTGAGATGGTTTTCATGATTTCATTGTCTCTCTGCCATTCTCCCAGGTTTCTTGGTCTTATACTGTCTGCTTTCTCACCATGGTAGTCACTACCATGATCCTTGGTAGTGGAGTGTAGGGTGACATAGATGTTCCTTTTGTAGCTGAGTACTTACTGACACATTTTATGCCTTTATATCTTGTATTTACTGCTTTTGAGTCAACTTGACACAAGCTAGACTCACCAGAGATGAAGCTTCAGTTGAGAAAATGCCTCCATGAGATCCATTGTCATAGGGCAATGTCTCAACTAGGGATCGATACATGAGGGCCCAGCCTATTGTGCGTGGTGTCATCTCTGGGCTGGTAGTCCCAGCTTCTATAAGAAAGCAAGCTGAACACACCATGGAAAGCAAGCCAGTAATCAGCACCCTCTATGGCCTTTGTGTCAGTTCCTGCTTCCAGATCCCTGCCCTGTTAGAATTTCTGTCCTGACTTCCTCCTTCAGTGATGAACACTCTGGGGAAGTATAAATCAAAAAAAAACTCTTTGCATGAATAAAAGAAAGAAAGAAAGAAAAAGAAAAAAGAAAGAAAAGAAGGTGATATAGGGGGAGATACTTTACATGCAAAGTATACTTAGAATTTGCCAGTAGAACTTTTCCTTGTAGCCACACAGAAGAGACACAGCCATGCCAATATTCTTGTGTCTAACAAGGGAGTCAGCTTTAAAGTGTTCAGGCCTAGAGAGCTCAGCTACAGCTGAGAACAGTCAGCAAGGAAGAAAAGTATGTTTTAGTACAATTCAAATCAGCACACCAGTGAGACAAACTTTGAGCTTTGGAGCTGGAAGGAGACTGCCTTCTAGGTGGCTTCCCAGGAAATTCCAAGTCGGCTTTAAAAAAAGAGGTGAGGCTGTTATGCTTAGCAGTGGTAAAATGTTTTACTATTTCATTAGACTAGACATTTAATTACTGAATTAAGCAAGTAATTGGTGATTGGCTGTAAGATTTTTCCATTGCTTTAAAGTGATTGGTGATGAGATAGATCTGGCAGAGTTTTCAATCAATAATTTGGAAGTGCTCTCACTAAAACTTTTGGAAAACATATACACAAATTAAATTTGTGTTACAGTTAGTGACAGTATGCAATTTGCACTACTGTTCTTTATTCAATAAATAACATCCTTATGTGCTGATTATTTTTCTAAACACTGGGAATACCATATCAGTTGTGAAAATCTTTACTTGACTGTTAATAAGGTTTTTAGTGCAGATTTAGGAAAAATAAGTAGATTGAGACACCATTGTCAGTGAAATTTTATGGGAGCTATGAGGATGAATGCCTGGTGACCTTAAAGTTAACTTTCTAAATTAAGGAATGGATCCCAATTTTAATTGTATCCCTGTAGAAATTTGAAGGACAAGCAGATGTCTGTCTCATGGGCAGGGTGACAAAGAGGGTTCCAAACAAAATAGACCAGACTTGAAAGTGAGAAACAGTCTGAGTCATAAAAGACTGAGGAATTAAGTAGGAGTTTGGATTCTATAGAAAACGTAAAGTTCAAAATTATTTTAAAGCTAATTAAAAATAACTGGAGAAATAGTAGTGACTTTAAAAGTTTTAGAAGAATGCTAACAAAACATAACTTCATTTTATGGCAACTGGAGGTTATGTAAGAGCTTTCAACATGAAATAATTTGACATATAAGCTCATTATTTTCAGAAATTTCACATGGACCTTTTGAGAATGAGCTATATTCGATATTGAAGAAATTATTTTAAAGAGACAGACACAAAGACCTACACATTTTAATAATTTAAACTTGCAAAGGTGTGACATCATTACGAGTGTGGGAATGACCTTGGCCTACTTCATCAGGATTAAAGAAACTTTGTTTAATCCTTCCTTACAACATGCAGTCTCTTTGTCTTTGTCTTCTCATAAGACAATGCAGTCATGGAGTAGCAAGTGCATTCTCTATAAAGCAGATATTCCCTGTCCACAAGACAGTGGAGAAATAAGGATGAAAACAAAATATTTTACTCCAGAATCTGGACCTTTCTCTTACAACCGACCATCGCTTCCCAGGTGACCTGACCAGAAGCTACATCAGTTAACCTAAGCCTAAGGATATGCTTTTCAAATTCAAGTGGATGGAAGCCAATTGTATTAAGCTCAAAATGACTTACTTTCAATATCCAGGGGGTTTTTGAATTATTTCCCATTTTTATAGACACAAACTTAATAATTATAGTCATTGTCTTCCTGCAGTTGCAGAATTATTTCCATTTATCTGTTGGAATGGGCATGTGTTTGTGTAAGTACGAACCCACAGCAAGTATCTCTCTCACAATATTTATCTCGGCAGGCTTCGAGGCCGTTCCCACACACTTCTGGTTCTGAGACCCAGTCGTTTTATTAGATTGCTCCAACAGCAACATTATACTGTAGGCCTGTGCATTAGAATGATGTATCATGGTAATTCTAATGCAGTTATTCTCATATGATTTAGACTGTAATCCTAAAGCATTATCTAGAGATAACCGTGAAGCTATCTCTGAGGAAATTTTGTTCATTGCAGCAGGGAAGGCAAAGTCCTGCTTTGTACATGAATTATTAAAGATACATTTAAAGGGTAGCAGCCCTTTTAATTTGGAAAACCTCATCATTTTAATTGGTAAAAATGACAAATGACTGGAAGCCTACAACTTTCAGAGCCAAGGAAGACCACAAGAGAAGGGAACAACCATTAAAAACCTGGCTGAGACTTGAGCTGCTGTGTTCCAGTCAAGGAAGAAAAACTTTCACAATGCTTTAACACAGATAATAGGAAGGGATCTGCTTTATAGAAAACGATGTGAATAGAAAGGTATTTCTTCACAATGAATACTTATAAAGACACCATCTTTATTTTACAAGGCAGTGTTTCAAGCACTTGTGAGCAGCTGGGCATGCTGTGAAAGTAAATAACTTCATGGACCTGCTGACTTGCCCAAAGATGGCAATGCTTCATTTCCACATATCTTGGTCTTTATAGTTTGATTCTTGTGACATTTCTTTGATAATAGCTTAACCAGACATTAAAAGATTACATATGGAATAAAACTTCTATTTGTCATCTATATATGAACATAATTTCTATATGATACATAAACATATATACACATGTAACTAAATATAGTTCAGTTATAAAACTATTTGAAACAACTTTGTAGATTAAACAACACTACGGTAAATAAACTATCTGATAACTCTATGAATTTTCAACACATGAATAATCAGTCCCTCCATACATTCACAAGCCATAAGACGTCAAGCTACAATAGAATACAGAAAAAAACATAGATAAATAACATGAGGACTGTGATGAATAATGTACAGAAAAAGAAATGTCATCCACGGACTAACGAACTAAATATGAATGGCTTATATTCCTGGGTACCACATTTAATGGAAATAGTTTATTCTGTTTGTAACACTCAACACTATCAAAGAACATTATGTATTTGTGTATCATTTAGGAAATTTGGTACTCAATTTCCTATCTTATGTTTTATTTTGTTAGGAGGTGGCATATATTCTTAATCAACAGCAGCATAAGATAAATTCAAACAGTGAAAATCAGGGAAATCCTTTCAGTCATACAATTATAATTTCATTTTTTAAAGAACTCTAAGTATTATTTACTAGGATTCACCCCAATTTTTGTTATTGTTTATTGTAATAGAAAATTTAGCAAGATGATTTTAGGTTTACAATAGTTTTATTAGATAAGATTAATGCTTGTACAAATTTTATGTACACTGCACTATATGAACACTTTTGGGTATGTGTATATTCATGGCTGAGAAATTGCATTTACCCTAAAACAAAATCATCTATTATGCTTATCATTCACTATATTAATTTTAGTAGTAATTCTGCTCCTGGCACAGAATGACAGCTTTGCATTTGAAAGATGTCAGCAGCGGTGATATAAGTGGCTTTCATCTGTGTAGCACTGTCGCATCTGCCAGTTCTTCTGATGGAGCAGAGGGCACAGACACCAAGTGCTGAGAGCAGCAGGCTGACTCTCCTACTGTTGGGTAAACAGAGTATTTTTGGCTTGACTTATGTATCAGTGCAACTAAAATAAACTAATCGCAATTAAGTTGATTTCCAAATTTGGCTACAAGTTTATTTTTAATAGCAGGCATGATAACATAGAAATGCCTAATGAGAAAAAAATCACCTCTTTGATATTTGAATAATCCTGTTTATTTGACCTGGGAAATGCTTTAGAAAACAGATATTTTGAGTAGAATTTGCTAGAATCAGATGAGCTGTGACCTGAAGAGTCAGGTTTTCCATGAATATTTTTATGTGTCAAATACTAGTCTAAATTTGTTCCATCCTTTTTCCACATCATGTTCAGTGGCATATGCTTTGTGTGCTCTGTTTTGTAACAAAAACGATTCAAAACAGAAGTTTAGATAAATCAACACAAAATCACCAGTTCTCTTCCTGGATATATGGTTATTCAATAGTTAGACCTAATATTTAAGAATGAAAGATTCTGGCTTACTTTCAGAATTGCATGGCTTAGAGGAGAAAAATAACAAAGAAATAAGATAATTAAAGAGCGAGTATATTTTTAAAAGTATGAAAATTGATTACTGCCACTGGCAGTGTTAATATGTGGCTTACATCATAATTGCTAGCTAGTACTGGACTGCTCATTGATATAGTAAAATTTCACAGGCAAAGCAAGAGGAAAGATGTAACAGTTAAGGCTGCATGGACCACAGACTCATGGTGGATACAGGTGAGTCAAATGATTCTTTGTTGGAGGGACAATCTGTGTGAAATGATGTGGACGGCTGGGTTGTCAGAGGTCCTGCAACCTCCATGATTTCTTCCATGTGTTGTAACTGTCAGTGGTTCTCTTGCTAAGATTTAGGAAAATGATTTGTGTAAAATTATTAAATTATTGACCAGCAGTTAAAATAAGTAAAAATAACCATCAAGAAAGGATTTAAGTTATTGAGTAATTAGTAAAATATTTATGTTTTAGAAAGCTGTTTTCATATTAGGGTTTCCTGGTGGTATAGGGAACAAAGGCCTGGAAGCTGAGGGAAATCTTTCTAGTTATTTTTTATAATGTTTCAGAAACTCTTCCACTTTGTTTCTCTTCTTTATGCTGGTCAAAGTTGAGAAAGCTCTTCCATATGAAGTTAAGAATTGTTCTTTCAAGGTCTCTTAAGAATTATGTTGGCATTTTGGTGGGAAATGCATTGAATCTGTAGATTTCTTTTGGTAAGTTGGCCATTTTTACAATGTTAGTCCTACTCATCCATAAGCATGGCACGTCTTTCCCTCTTCTGAAACTTGTTTGGATTTCTTTCTTCATAGACTTGAATAATTTTTTCATATAGGTCTGTGACTTGCTTGGTTAGAGTTACACCAAGACCTTGTAGGGGATCTACGCTGATGCTGAGATTCACAACTGAACTTTGAGCAGGGTACAGGGACGGTTATTAAAGAGTGGCTGAGAGAAGGACCCCGAGGGGATAGGAGCGTCACAAGAAGACCAACAGGACCAACAAATACTGGCCCAGAGGGGCCCATGGAGACAAATGCACTAACCAAGGATCATGCATGGAGAGGATCTAGGCCCCCTGCTCAGATGTAGCTGATAGGCAGTTCAGTCTCCATGGGGGTCCCCTAGTAAGGGGAGCAAGGACTGTCTCTGACAGAGACTCTGTTGCTTCTTCTTTGATCGCTTCCCCCATAGCAGAACAGCCTTTTCATGCCAAAGAGGAAGAGGATGCAGGCAGTCCTATTGAGACTTGATAAGCTGGGGGTCAATTGACAAGGGAGGAGGGTTTACTCTCTTTGAGGATAGAGGAGGGACATAGTAGGGATGAGAGATGAGGGAGGATGTGACCAAGAGTCTCCTCTTGGTCTTGAGGGAGGGGACTATGTTCTATGATCGGTATATAAAGTGAATAAATTTTGAAAAAGTTGAGGAGGCAATGTGGTTGTATCAGCAAATGAAAGAAATTTTCAATTACCCATTATTTAATGGGTTTTAAAAAAGATTTTGTTTACTTATTTTATGTATATCAGTTCTATATCTGCATGTACATCTGCATGCCAGAGGAGAACACTGGAGGGTATAAAGGGTGTCAGCTACCACGTGGCTGTTGGGATTTGAACTCAGGACCTCAGGAAGATCAGACAATCCTCTTCCCTGCTGCAGCATCTCTCCAGGCCCATTTTTATGGTTGGCCGTGGACAAAATGGTTACCTTCTCTGAGCTCCAAGTTCTCATGGAATTGAAGACAAGAATCTTTAACTATGGATATTGATTTACATTCAGAATTTTAGACACACCAAGATAGGAAAGATGTTCTCTTCAAGGTTGCCAAATACAAATAGCCAAAACACTAAGAATGTAACATTTATATAACTCCTGATTGTGTCATGGTTCTTCTTGTTGTAGATAGTTTATTGTACATTTGTGTAATAATATAAGTGTATGTGTAAAAATTAAAAAAATACTTAATTTTAAAAAGCCTTTACTTTGAGATGCTACAGTGATTTAATTATCATTGCTACAGGAACACCAAAAGAGGATTTGAAGTTTTATTTTTGATTACTTCTGATTTTTATTCTAGACACTCCAGCTTTGTCTTCTTGAACTGAGGAATGTTAACATTTCACAAAACATAAAGCATATTAAAACCTTAGCAATAATGTGCTATTGCTTCTAACATTTGAGTGATAGAATTTACCTAGAAATAAACTGCAAAACAGTCTTTTGTTAGAAAAGTAAGGCACCATCAATACCTCTCATCCCTAAGGCAATGGTTCTGTGTTAAAGAGAGTTCAGGCCATACAAATTCCCAGGAAAGAGAAGTAGAGAAAAGAATGAAAAGTATGGAAAAATCGTACCATAACTGGGAAGCCATTTGCAATATTTGTTAGGCCAGGAAAAAAATAATTTATCTCTAATGGAGTGATATTGAATATATCAATTACACACCATGGCTGGCTTCATTATCAGGCATATTATTATCAATATAAGGCACTATTTTTGGTGTGGTTTGTTTTGTTTGGTTTGTTTTGATTGTTTGTTTGAGACAGAAAGGATTTGAACTTGGGTGGGTATGAAGATAAGGAGGCTTAAGAGCAGTTGGGAAAGGGGAAAATACATTATATAAAATGTTTTAAAAGTAAGAATCTTTCTGATGTCTTTGTTTTTAATAGCTGAGTACTATGCCATTGTGTAAATGTACCACAGTTTCTTTGTCCATTATTCCGTTGAGGGGAATCTAGTTTGTTTCCAGTTTCTTGCTATTATTAATATAGCTGCTTTGGACATAATTGAGCAAATGTCCTTGTGGTACGGTGGCATATCTTATAGGTTTATGCTCCAGAGAGATATAGCGGGGTCTTGAGGTAGAACTATTCTTTGTTTTCTAAGAAACTGCCTGATTGATTTTGAAAGTGGTTGTACAAGTTTTCACTCTCACCAGCAATGGAAGAGTGTTCCCATATCTCTATATCCTCACCAGCATGTACAGTTTTGAGTTTTTTATCTTAGCCATTCAGACTGTTGAAAGATGAAATCTCAGAATTGTTTTGACTTTCATTTCCCTGATTGAGCATTTATATAAGTGCTTTTTGGCCTTTAGAGATCCCTCTGTTGAGCATTCTCTGTTTAGCTCTACCCTGTTTTAGTTGGATTATTTGGTTTGCTTAACTGGCTTAGTTGGTGCTCAATTTCTTGAGTTTCTTTTAATATTGTTTGGATATTAGTCATCTATGGATGTGTTGGCTCTGTATCTTAACAATTAAATTTTATTATACAGTCCAACTATCCTATACAAGAGGGAAAAAAGGTTAAAGGGAAACAAAAGTAAACCTTCCGGTATCTGTTCCATGAGATTGATCCCTAAATGTCTCTGGCCTGCAGGCTGGCTGGTCCAGCCTGTAAGCTGGTTGTCTCTACAAATCTGAAAACTTCAGCCTTCTCCTCTCCTCCCCACCTGTGTCTCTCTAGGGTGTGCAATGGCCAGTCTGGATCAGGATCCCTCCCCCCATAGATGTTTGATTAGAAACACAATTGCCTGGCTACTTTAATTTTGAAACATTGGTATAGAATTTAAACTTAAGGTTATTCTCCATACACATTATATATATTTCTACTTTAATATGAGGTATTGAACCCACATAACTCAATTGTAATACAAAGTTTATTTCCCATACCTTGAAAGTGGTATTGAAGGCTCGTTAGGATAATTAGGTAATATACGCTAATTGTTAGTTGATCGAATCATGCTCATGTCAATTACTAGCCTATTTTTACCACAAGAATATACATCCTAGGTTTAATAGATAGATATGATCCTATCTATCTATTATAGATAGATAAGGTAAAATAATTAGATAAAGTCTTCATAGCCTCAGAGACCTATAGAATATGGCCTCTAGAGATGCTTTTAATTTTTTTAAGATTCTTTGACAAAAAGTCAAGTTAATTCCTGGCAATCCCAAACCTACTTCAAGAAGATTAAGAGCATCAAAAAACCTCCTTATGGAGATGGCATCAAATTTGGAAAACCAGCCACTGGGCAATATGTCCTCGTTTATGCCACAGATAGAATTATGCCTAAAAAATGGGCAAATTCAGATGACAGCAGAGTCGATGGCCAAACTCTGCCAAGACAAGGTAAGCACGTCCTCAACAGTTCCTGCTTCACAAATATGTCTATCAGGCATATTGGGCCAGAAGGCTGAAGATTATGCTTCACCGTTGTTGAGAATTTAGGATGACTGTTGAGGCAACAAACTATCTGTCTGTTTTTGTTTTTGTTTTGTTTTGTTTTGTTTTTTTTCATTTTTGAAGCTGCTAACTTGCATTTTCAGTTCAATCAGGTAATTAAGTTTTATTCTTTCTCAAGTCTCTGATGGGGTTGAAGACCAGATAGTTAAGTCTTATGATTAAGTTTAGTTGTATAGGGTTTAAGATGTTTTTAGGTCTAGATAGATGTTTTAATTTGACAGAGACGATCTATGATAGATACTGATTTCCATAGAAGTTTGGACTCACAAAGATAGGAAAGATGTTTTCAGCAAGGTTGCCAAATACAATTAACAAAAAAACCTTGAATGTAACATATATTTACAAATCCTGATTGTTTTGTGGTTCTTCTTGCTGTATGTAGTTTTATTTATATGTAATAATATAAATGTATATGAACAAAAAAAAAGAAGTCATTTCCCAGCAAAGTAAGTGAATATGGTAACTTTTCAAAAACTACTGTGAACTCAAACTCTGTCATCTGCTGTCACTGATGTGCAGCACATGCCTGCCCTTTATGTCCTATTTCCTTCTTCATCTTACATGAAAGTGTGTCATTTACAATCTGACCTGTAACCAAAGGTGAAAGACATACTGCTCTTCAGTTCTCAATACTGGCCAGGAGTGGTAGAAATGAAGCATTGACGACACTCAGTTATGCTTGCCCCACCCCATTGGTTGGCTTGTCTTGCTGTTATGTGTGTGTGTGTGTGTGTGTGTGTGTGTGTGTGTGTGTGTGTGTGTGTGTTTTTAAATTATCTGCTTGGGTAAATGAATTTCTGTGAAGAGACCAGGTGAATGGACTTTTTTTCTCAAGGGTTTGAGAGTCAGAGGTGATACAAGCTAGTGTACCAATCATCAAAGTCATGACACATAGACCTACAGACTTTGTTAGTTAAGAACAATGTGAGCTTAGGTTTATCATTTTAGCTCTAATAGTATGTATGTTGATCTATTAATTAGAAGAATCAGATCATCTGTAACCACCAATAACAATGGGTTGCATTATGAGTGATGTAAGTGTGGAACACTTAATATTTTGCAGTACAAGTATAAGAATGTCAACGATTTATTTTCTAGTGTGACAGGGTACCTTGTGTAAATGTAGAAATTGTCCGCAGCCTTAAGAATCAGGAAAACATTTCAATGTGTTTTCTAAAATTGAAAGACTTTTCTCTGAAGAATTTTGAAGACCAGCTCCTCTCAACATTACAAGTATCCGAGTTGTGAGTACAGATGCAAGACTCTAAGTATATTTTCTTTTCCTTCTTCACATATGCTAATTCAAAACAAAATTGAGATAAATACTTGTGTCAATTTAGGCTAAGCATGACTGATCATTTATGCTGGACTTATTTCCTCCCTCTGAAACATTTGAGAGCATTACTTCATCCATAGGGCAAAAAGCAGTTGGGATACAACTATATAGTACATTAACAAATATAAGGATATATAATATTGTGATTGATATTTAGAAACCTAGAAAATATTTCTTGCATTTACCAATAAATGCTCCTCTGTATATGAGGAGCAGGTTCTATTTGGTATCTGCCTTTCATCAACAAAACTGTGCTGATTTACCTCTGAAGTCTCTCTGACTCTGTCCTGAGGCTCCGCCCCATAAATACAAGTAGAAATTTCTGTCAGGGATCTCTTTGAGGTATGTTCTCTCAATTTTTTTTTTTCAGAGAAATTTTCTCTTTCAGCTTTCTGCCACATATGTATTTTTCTGACAAAATAATTTCACTAATTTAAATTTATTTATGCATAGAGAAAAACACAGCTTTGGGTAATTTTTTCTGAAAATTTATATAACTGATCAAATGTTTGTGTAAGAGTTAAAAATTGAAAGTAATAGCTTAATGATTGAAAAAATACTTGTCTTAGCTCTTCAAGTGAGATCAGTAAAAGGATGGATATGAACAAACATACATTAGTGATATCATGGAAATTTTTTTCTTTTGTCAAACATGGTTGAGAGGCAGTGTAGACAGGGATTTTAGAAAAATGAAGTATTAACTCTTTGTTCTAATGGAATCAATGCATACGCATATTTTCCAAGAAGAGGAATCAGAGAATACCCTGTCTTTTTAAAGAAATATCTAGAATACATATTTACAGGAGTAAATGACTTCAAAGCTTTTTAAAAATCAATTTTCTTCATTTTGTATATGTATATGCATCAGAGTACATAATGGTCATATGCAACATGAGCACAAATGTCTGAGTCCTACAGACACAGAGCATGACTTCTAGTTGCTTTTGTTGTGTCACAAACTGCTTTTCATGGAAGTCCATGATTCTCAAAACTCTGATCCTGTTGTAGCGTTTAATGGGACAGGACTTTTAAAATAATGCAACTAGTGCAATCTCCCAGACAAATGGCAAATTAATCACTCTCCAAATCCTTGTTTTTGAAGACTTGTGCATTTTAAAGACAGAGTAATTGTTTAGTGACTTGGTGGCATTGATTTTCATTATGGATGGTGTTGGCTGGGTCTGTGTCAGGTCATCAGGGAGCGATAGCCTCTGCATAGCTAAATAAAAAGCAGAAAGAGGCCCTTCCTACTTCACAAGGAAAAAAACAGTTCTCAGAGAAGTTTCTGTGACCTTCCCATAGGAACTTTTGCTCATTGCACGATTTTCAAAAAATTATGACAATAATCTCTCACTACAGACTTGAACAGAAATTCTTAGCTTCAGTGGCTCAAGAAATTCCACACAAGAGGCAGGTGTAAAAGATGGACAAATCTGATACAATATGAGCGAAATGATTTAAAATATTCTATTGAAATCCACAGTGAAATCTGTGGCTACGCTTAGAATTGAACAGCTAAATCAAGCCAGCATTACATGCTTCATCAGGCAAGGAGCAAGCATTTTATGATTTTGGAAATTCTATTTAAGTTGGGTGTCTGCCACTGTATGAAGATTCACCTGAAATTTTCATCTAATGATACAGTTAAAAATTGCTCTTGTTAGTCCCCAAATAGCTACCTTTTCTGATATTTTCTGCTTGAGTCTTACAGTTTTGTCTTGAACATGAAATTTCTCTCATTATTCCTCTTTCCATGAAAGAGTGCTTAAACATTGTTCACCTTGGATGTACACTTTCCTTTAAACATAGTCAACCTAATTTATTTATTTATTAATCTTTAATTTATTTGATCTGTGTACATCTTCGCATCAGAATTTCTGTAAGTTAAATGAAATTTTTCAGAGGCTTTAATCATTTTTTTAAAAATGAAATCTATAAATTTGTGTGTTCAGAATAGGACTTTTTCACAAAAAAAAAATCAAGGAACTGTCATATTGTAACTATGCATTAAATTACTTGAGAGAAAAATGTGACTTGAAAAAGATTTTTTGTTTTGGTTTTTTTTTAGCTGTATGAAAAACCAATTCCCTCTATTAATGATAAGTACATGATCTGAGTCACTGGGCTGTTTCATATCTTAGAGGGCTTTATTAGAATGAGATGTTTGTGATATTTAGATTTACCAATGTATTCAATGCTTTTATTCTAAATACAGTCATTAAGAATTGTTATGTGAATATATCCACTGTAGAGAAAAATAATTCCACAAGTCCAAGTGAAGCTAGGAAATTCAATGTTATTATATCATAAACACTTAGCGGGTAATTTTTTATAATTCTGAAAAGTTTTTTATTTATTAATTAAATAATCCTTGTGTAGAGATCAATGCAAAAACTGTTTAGAATATTATTAGCCATTCTCCATTATTTCTTGTGTTGTCTCCATCAAAAAAACAATAGTACAATAGTGACAAATGTTTATTGAGTCATCCTTTCATTAATAAAGCTGTTTAATTTTGATTATCATTTTAAATCCTGCTCCTCAGAGCAGAAAGTACACATTGAGATTATGAGGTCTGGAAAGTTGCCACGGAAGTTAAGCGAATTTGCTCCTCTTACACTGGATTGGGTTTACTTCCCTACACCCACATGTGGTAGGTCACAATTGCCTGTATCTTCAGCTCCAGGGAATCTGACATGCGCTCTGGACACCATTTGCACATGGACTCATGTATGCAAAATTCTAAATGCGCATCTTCTCTCTCTCTCTCTCTATACACATACACACACACACACACACACAACACACGCACGCACACATATACACACACACACCACATACACACACAACACATACACACACACACATACACACACACAACATACACACACAACACATACACACACACACACACTGAAAAAATAATTTTAAGAGGGTTAATCCAACTTTTCATTTATCAACGAATTACATAATATTTACCAATTACTCTTACTATAAATAACTTTTCTTATTACACTGGCAACAAACTTTTGTTATATAGGATTTAAAATGATTCTTTGAAACTATTTCCAGGAAACCTACATAATAGTTAATGGGTTAAAGTTATGCATGTTTTGGGTATGTCCTAAAATGTCATTTTAATACAAGGTTATTTGTCATTATTTTTTTGCTGCATAACAGAGATAAAATGTCTTAGAAAGTAAATGAGTACCTGTGGAAACCCATGCCAAATTCTGCCATGTCAGCAATCCTGTGCTTAGGCTGTATGCCGTGACCTTCGAGCTGCTGACCTTTACCTCACCACGAGGTCTTGTGTTCTAGGCTATCCTTGGACTATTTACCTTTGAAAGAAGTAGAGAAGTCTCAACTTGGAACCACCCAGAGGATCTAGGAAGTTCTTACAAGGAACTACTCAGAGAACGAGGAAGTTCTACAGGGAGCGATTTAGGCTATTGTATTCTTGCCCGGGGGCTAGGGTGAGTGAGATAAGAATAGTCGGCAATAAAGTGAATCTTGATTAGAAATTTCCTGACTTGATTCATTATTTCAATCCCCACTCCTCTTTCAGGTGAACCCTGATTCGATTTTTCCCGCGAGCTGGGACCCAACAAGTATGTCATTAAGAACAGCAATCAAAATTTGTTTGTGATCCAACTGGGTCCTGCTCTTTTTTTTTTTTTTTTCTTTTTTAAGATATACATTTATATTTTAAGATATACATTATATTATTATACATAAATAAAATAAAATACATACAGCAGGAAGAAAAACAAAACAACCAGGAAATATATATATATAATGTTATATTCATAGTGATTTGGCTATTTGTATTTGTCAAACTATAAGTAAACACCTTTCCTATCTTTCTGAGTCCAAAATTCTGAATGAAAATCATATCTATCATATCTCATCTCTATTAACTTAAAATATCTATCTCGGTCTAAAACATCTTAATCCCTAAACAATTAAGCTTAATTGTAAAATTAAACTATCTGGTCTTCAATCCCATCAGAGACTTGAGAAGGAATAAAACTTAATTACCTTAGTGAACAGGAAGTGTAGGTTAGCAGCTTAAAAAAAAAAAAAAAAAAAAAGACAGAGTTTACTGCCTGAATAGTCACCCAAAACTCTATAAGGTTGGAGAATCAGCTTCACCCTTTTAGTCTAATATATCTGACAAACATATTTGTGAGGCAGGAACTATTGAGGACTTCACAAGAATATATATCCTAGGCTAAACAGATGGATATGATTCTACAGATATATAAGGTAAAATAGATAAGGTCTTCAAAAGCCGCAGAGACTAAAGTATATCACATTTAAATATGTTTGTAGTATTCTAAAGATTCTTTAACAACAAGACAGGTTAACTCCTGGCAATACAGCCTGCCTCAACAAAGATGATGAGCATCAAAGAACCTCCTTATGGAGATGGCTTCAAATGTGCCAAACAAGCCACTGGGCAAAATGTCCTTGTTTCTACCACAGACAGAATTCTGGCTAAAAATGGGCAAGCTTAGATGCAGGCAAAGTTGATGGCCAAACTCTGCCATGACAGGGTAGGTAAGTCCTCAGTGGATCCTGATCTTTTACTCGTAACAAGCCTGCAGGGGAAGGGGACTTTAGAGAGTAGTGAGGAAGAAAAGGAAGGAAAAGGGGAAAAATCATTTGAGAAAAATGCTAATTTGAGAAAGTTCACTTTGCACGTCTACTATCTAATAACATGATAGCATAATAACTTGATAGTTAGTAAATACATAAGAAAGAATTTACAAAAAAAATATCATTGATAATGATGGATTGTTTGGGGATGTTGAACTATCTCTAAGGCTCAGATGAGTTTGGAAAACTCCTGTTCCCTACTAAGGAATATGTTCTATTTTATTGTAAATGAAGTATATGGAGTTGTGGCACAGGTGATCACACATCCACTGACATGCTCAGTAGGTATCCGTTTTCTATTAGTTATATCTTTAAAAATACAGCATGTTAAATAAGCTATTTGTATTTATGTTGCTAATTTACTGATGTAGACTTTTGAATATAACATTATGTAAAATGCAAGTAATGAATTACTACAATAATTACATACATGCATATGTTAGATAGAGATCTTGGCTATGCAGTAAAAATAGCCATTAGGTGGAGTATCTCAGAGGCCTCTTACGACGGAGCCAAATATGTATGTGTTGTTGTGTGTACAAATGTGAAATGAAATTTCAGAGGAAAAAATTAGAGTGCAGACGTTAGGTCAAGAGAGAAAATGCAATAGGAGCAAAGAGATTTGAAACGGGTTGGAATCTGGAGGCTGAGCTTGGAGAAAACCGCTGAAGGGAACAGAGTGAGACTGGCTGCTGCTGAGGATGTGGGTGGTGCTGCTTCCTAGTAATTGCTAAAACCTAACATGGCCAGCCAGTACAATTTTTTGGTGGACAAGAGCTAAAGTGAGAAATTGTGTTATTCTGAAACAATGTTAAACATAAAAAACCCAATATATTAATATATTGTACATTTTAAAAATGCATATAAGGTATGAATGCTATAAGCAAATATTGGCAAGTAGGCCTTAGCAGCCATTTTTTGTCATTATGTATGACTTCTGTTTCTTATTGACTTTCATCCTGTGTGATTTGTTCATCTTTTTTATTGGCCTGTGTGCTCCATGACTGGACTGTAAGACTCATTAATTATCTCGTTCTTCTATAAATGAGTTGTTATGAATTATTAATGTGCCTGAAAGTATTTGAATAAAAACTTTGGGATTAAAACTCCAGAAACATAATTTCTTAGTCATGTAAAATGTAACTGTTTGTCCCATCTCTTTGCAGCAAATTCATCATTTTTAACATAGTTAGAAGAATTATTCTAGGGATATCAGGAAGAAAAACATCAGCATTTTACTCAATTTGAAATAAGTGTTTAGATCTGGTAGACATATATTATTTTCACAACACCTTGCTCCTTATAGAGGTTTTATTCACCCTTTACTAAAACAATTTGATAGACTGAATGTCTTAGCTTGGATTCTCTTAAAGTAGAGGCAGAGATAAGTCAGTAATTAGCCATTCTTTCTGATGTATAGATTGTTTGTACTCATGGGACAATAAATTCCCATAGATTTGGGACAGAGTTTTCTTAGTTAGGGCTTTATCGCTGTAAAGAGACACCATGACCACGAAAACACCTATAAAGGAGAACAGTTAATTGGGGCTGGCTTACGGTTTCAGAGATTTAGTCCATTAGCAATTGTGGCGTGAGAAGCATGGCAGTACCCTAGCTGACATGGTGTTGGAGTGGGAGCCAAGAGTTCTACATGTTAATCTGCCTGCAGCAATGAGAAACAGTGTACCACACTTGAGTACAGCTTGAGAATAAGAGACTTCAAAGACCACCCTCACAGTGACACACTTCCTGCAATAAGGCCACACCTACCCAAACAAGGGCATATCTTCTAGTAGTGCCCCTCTCTATAGGCCAGGCCTTCAAACATATGCGTGTGTGAGGGACATTCCTATTCAAACCACCAGAAGAATAAGTTGACAGATAACAACAGAGCAGCCTGAGTAAGAAGTTGGTAGACTGGGAAACTGTTCTTTGTTAGGATGCTGAAATGGAGTTTCAGTGGAGCGGCTCTAGAATATGGCATAAAATTTGTCCCTTCAAACAAATGACATCCATGCTTACATTTCAAAGGGACAGAACTAACAAGTGAAAGGGGGAGACCTTTTTGGAATGTATTGATATTCACTCTGTCTAACAAAGTTCCTGGCACATGTTAGATGTTTAAGAAGAACTTTTTGAATGAATGCCATTTGATCTGCTGCTAGTGTCCTACAGAACTTCTAACAAACACATGCTGACATTTTCGTGAAAAGGACAGATACAAATTTTCTAAAGAAGATCAACATTTCAACATAGTTGTTGAAAGAATTGCCACAGCTCTATTGGTTTTTCATTACTGTCTTGATATTTTTAATATTGTTAAATATAATTCATTTCTAGTAATCATGGACAAAATCTTAAAGTTATTGACTACAAAATATTTTGTGATTAAACAAATGTCATTTCACAGTATCTTTCTAATGGATTTATATTCATAAGCACTTGCAGATTTAAAAGTAGCCTTTTCTCAAAAAAAAAAAAAAAAAGAATTTGTAAAACTCTTCTTTGAACATAAGAGTTTGTGACTATGCCTACATGAAAACGTCTGTTCATTATACCTCAATTTACTTTTTTATTTTTTGAGAGTATCATAGACAGTTATTCCTGTCACATAGTTTCTACCTCTTCTCCCCACTAAAATTTATTTTATACTCTTTTCCTTTCAAATTTATGGCTTATTTATTATTATTATTATTATTATTATTATTATTATTATTATTATTATTATTATTATTACATAAATCTGCATACACATAGTATGTATGTATGTAGTATCTATGTATGTATGGATGTATGCATGTGTGTTTGTTTATATTTTTTACTGCATTCAATTGATGTTGATTTTTAATATATGTTCTTCATATATGACAGACTGTCCATTTGTGACTGCATAACCTATCTGCAGGCTCCTCCTTGGGAAAAAAAAAAACCTATTTCACCTTCTTTCAGCCCCATTAATTTCTGTATCTCTTTATCTAGGTGGGGCCTTGTGGGGCCCATCCATGTGAACATGTTGTAAGCTGTTGTCATTATGCAGGTCTTGTTTAAGCAGCAATGCTGTTGATCTTTCGTGTGTGCATTTTTCTGCCATGTGCAGAAGACACGATCTCATATCTCTGAAACACATGCTTATTGGGCTAGGTTTGTAGTACCAAGTAAAAATTCCTTTTCACTGAGGAAATTATAGGTCTAAATGGAGACCTGTCAGGTACTCATACGATTAAAAGAATCACCCCTGCACAATTAGCATGTTGTTTCGTATATTTTAATCTGGGTAGTATTATTGGTCAGTTGAATCCTTTGACAGCTTACACAGAAACTTCAAATACGGTGGGACCCAGATCACAAGAAGGAGGCCACCATGTAATACTGAACTCAATTCCTCTTGTGCCTACGACTTAAGTGTAATTATGTGCTGTATTGGGCAGTAGGGTTTTGCCTCAACTTCTCAGAGATAACCAAGAACAATGGCAGTAATGTGTATAGTCTTAAGAGTCTCTTGGACTTCTCTCTGAAACTTATGTTAAGTTGCCTATATTTATTGGCAGCAGCAGTGTATCCCTTTGTTGCATTACTGAATTAAACAGTCAGTGTGTGTGTGTGCCCCTGTGTGTGTGTGTGTACATACATACATACATACAAACATACATATATATTTTTTTTTCAGTAAATATAAAACCAACTTGACCTGTGCAGATTGAGTACTTGATAGGCTCAGCAAATAATGAAGTTAAGACAAACCCATACCCAGAAATGTAGGGATCAGATCTGCTCAGCAACCATAGAAAAGGTCTACCTAGTGTAACAACACATACCATTAACCTGCTTATTCTATAGATTGGAGAGTGAAGAGTTAACTAGTCTCAGGTAGGAAGTCTGTGAATCC
This sequence comes from Acomys russatus, assembly GCF_903995435.1. Taxonomy (NCBI): domain Eukaryota; kingdom Metazoa; phylum Chordata; class Mammalia; order Rodentia; family Muridae; genus Acomys; species Acomys russatus. The sequence goes on from NC_067138.1 coordinate 98,165,717, forward strand.
TGGGAGGAGGAAACTGCAGTCTATTGTCTCTGAACACATCGCCATCGCCATCCCCTGCACTCAGCCAGAAGAAGGCTTGGCTATTCTTCTGAGCCTAATCCCTAGGGAGAAGCCTTTGCCCTTCTTCTTAGACATTGTACGTGACATGTCCATGATCATGTCAACAATGAACTCATTCTGCACTTCTTCTACTCACTAAAAGCTTCCTCACGGCTCAATTATTATAACATGTTTCCCTATGGCTTGGTTTTATTAATCTCTCCTTCTTTCCTCTCTCTTTGCATCGCTCAAGTTGTTCTGGGTAATTCTTGTCAAATTGACTCACACTAGAGTCAGATAGACAGAGAGAACTTCAACTGAGGAATTGAAGGTCTACGTGCACATTTGTAGGACAAATTTTCTTTGACTAATCAGCTATGTAGTAGAGACAAGCCCAGTGGGGTTGGTGCCATCCTTGACTATATGTGCTGGGTTTTATTAGAAAGATACTTGAGCAAATAGGCAGAGTCAACCCAATAGCCAATTTTCTTCTATGACTGTTGCTTAACTTCCCGTACTCAAGTTCCTGTCTTGAGTTATTGCCTTGTCTTCTTTCAATGATGTACTGCAATTTGTGAGATTAAACAAACCTTTTCCTTCAAACGTTTCTTTCTGCCTGTGTTTTAAACAGCAACTTAAGTCAAGGTAGAAGAAAAGTAAAAGTCATCCCCAAAAGTTTTTCTGATTTCCACCTTCATATTAGTGTGTCCTACTATTTCCATCTCTCAAGTTCCTGCTTTCTCCAGGAGAGAGAAATCTCATTTTCTTGATTTTGCAGTTACTTCAGTTTGTATAACTTAATCTAAAGTTTTAGAGCTAGAATTAAAAATAAGAGAGAACATGGATACTTGTCTCTTAGAGTTGTAACCTAGTGCAAATTTCATAAATTAATTCTTCTTTACAGCTGAGTAGAATTCCATTGTGTATATGTGCTACACTTTAATCATTCATCAGTTGAAAGATATTAAGGTTGTTTACATTTCATGCTATGGTGGATAGAATGGCATTGTACCTGGTAGAGCAAGTATCTATGGAATATAATGTGTATAGCCAAGCCATATGGTAGATTTATTATTAGCTTTTTGGGATTTCCATTTATAAATATATTTCAACTCAAGTCCCATTTTTTGTGCTTCCCTATTATTTCCCAACAAAGAATTATAAACAAAGCAACAACCACGTCTACAAAGCACTGACAACTTTTGCTACTCTTTCAGAAAAGTTGCTGGTCTGTGTGACTATAATACTAGAAAATACAATTTGAGTTTTCAGAATATGGTAGATCATCTGCGTCAGTCCTGTTACAGGAAGCACTCTCCAAATGTATCTGTTCTCTGGCTAGACCGCGTAGCTCATTTTGGAGATTTTCCAATCATTGTACCAATTATTAACTTAACCTATCTTATATTAGATGCATTCTGCCCTGCCTATAGCCAGACTTTTATTATCTGACTTTTAAAGCAATTCTGTGAGTAGAGCCAATAGCTATAAAGGCTGACAACTCTTGTATCAGCCATATCTTCATTTAGAAGAAATTGAGCACATTTGTGAGCAAAGATCCTTAATGATTTTAAACTAAGTAAATGAAAAAGTTAACAACTTTAATTTAACGGACTACTTTGAAGATGAAATGACCATTTTCTGCACTTTATTTCCGTTTGAGGTATGTTTGCAAGTTTTCTTTTTACATTATCTCTCACTTATTTATAATTATTTTTATCATGTTATTAATACACATACACACACATTTGCTCCCTTCATTATTCTTTTATTTCCTTCTTTAACCCACAAAATTATTTCTTATGCAAAGTTTTCTCCTATTTTCATACCGTGTGTGTGTGTTTGCATGCGTGCGTGTGTGTGTGCATGTGTGTGTGCTTGTGTGAACTCAGGGGTTTTATTAGGGCTGCAAGCACCTGCATGAGTTGGGGTTAGTCATTTCCTCTCCTTGATAACAGCACAGAAGTGACATCATCTTTGTTGTGTGCTTGGCTTATGGAAACTCAGCTGCTGCCAACATTCCTAAGTCAGTATTCATATTTCTCTGCATAGTTCATTATCAGTTCAGGAAAATTATGAAACTCATATTCCTATTATTAGTCTCAATGTATTACATAGTATCTCTTTTAAGATGCATGTTTAGGAGATAAAGAGAGGGCTCAGTCACTGAGAGTGCTTGCTGCTCTTGCAAAGGACTTGAATATGGCTGTGGGTAGCCACATTGAGAAGCCCACAACTATCTGTCTCCTGTTCTAAGGGGCTCTAGCACCTTCATCAGATATCAGAGCACCTAAAGATATACAGATGGAAATACATGTAATTAAAGATTGGCAAAAATGAAAAGTCAAAACAAAAAACAATTTGCACTTAAAATAATATAATGGACAAAAATATCATTAAAAGTATTATTAAGAGAGTATTATTTTTATGTTGTTTTCTTATTTTGAGGCTATTCTTCACAATTTGATTAATCATGTTGGGCTATATTTCCCATAGGTATGGAAATTTAATTTTAACACAATTGTTTCAAACCATTTCCTAATGACATAAGTGTTTGACTATATTTTCTGATCTTGGACCATTTATAGTACTACTTTTTTTTTTTGGACATTTTCTTGTTCTTTACTTGTTTTGTCCATCTTTATTTTGTTTTGAATCTATTCTATTTTATTCTTTTCTTTGTTTTGTTATTTTTCTGTTTCATTTTGCTGTTCATGTTCGTATCTGTGTGGTCAGTGGAGGGGTTTATTTTTTCAAAATATGCTTTTTTTTAAAATTTTTTATTAATTTGTTCTTGTTATATCTCAATGGTTATCCCATCCCTTGCATCCTCCCATTTTTCCCTCCCTCCCATTTTCCCCTTATTCCCCTCCCTTACGACTGTTCCTGAGGGCTTTAATGGGTGAGAAGTGGCACCTGTTTTAGAAATGTTTGGGAAGATAAAAATATATTCCCACAATACCTGAGAATATTACAAACATTTAATCTCAAAAGACATTCTCTTTTTTAAAATTTTATTAATTTATTTACATTACAACTTAGTTGTCATGCCATCACTTGTATCCTCCCATTCCTCCCTCCCTTCTGCTTTCACCCTATTCCCCTCCCCTAGGTCTGTGACTGAGTGGGACCTCCTCCCCCACTATATGGTCATAGGCTGTCAAGTCTCATCTTGGTAGCCTGCTTATTCTTTCTTTGAGTGCCACAAGGCCTCCCCACAAAGGGGAGATGGTCAAATATGGAGCATCAGAGTTCATGTCTGAGTCGGTCTCCGCTCTCCACATAACTGTGGAGAACGTCCTGCCCATGGGGTAGATCAGAGTAGGAGTACGATGTTTACTATTGTGTTGTCCTTGGCTAGGGCAATAGTTTGAGCAGAATCCCAAGGGCCCCGATCCACTCATCATGATGTTCTTCTTGTAGGTTTCCTGGGCCCTCTGTGTCCTTCTATTTCCCCATCTCCTATATTTCTCTTACCTAAAATCTCAGTAGGATGTCCTCACATCTATCCCAATCTCCTGGTAAGTGAAGACTTTTGTGGGACATGCCTTTTGGGCTAGTGCCCAATTATAAATGAGTATATACCATGTCAGTCTTTCTGCTTCTGGGTTAACTCACTCAGCATGAACATCTCTGTCCCATTCATTTGTCCACAAATTTCGAGATTTCCTTGTTTTTAATAGCTGAGTAGTATTCCATAGTGTAAATGTACCACAGTTTCTTTATGCATTCATCAACTGAGGGGCACTTATGCTGTTTCCAGGTTCTGGCTATTATGAATAAGGCTGCTGTGAACATGGTTGAGCATATGTCCTTTCTGAGTATATTCCAAGGAGTGGGATAGCTGGGTCCTGAGGAAGCCTTATTCTCAGTTTTCTGAGACAGTGCCAGATAGATTTCCAAAGTGGTTGTACAAGTTTGCATTCCCACCAGCAATGAAGGAGTGTTCCTCTTTCTCCATATCCTCAACAGCATGTGGTGTCACTTGAATTTTTTATCTTAGCCATCCTAATGGGTGTAAGATGGAATCTCAGAGTCATTTCGATTTGCATTTCCCTGATGACTAAAGATGTTGAGCATTTCTTTAAGTGTTTCTCAGCCATTTGATATTCCTCTGTTGAGAATTCTCTGTTTAGTTCTAAGCCCCATTTCTCAATTACGTTATTTGGTTTATCGGTGTTTAATTTCTTGAATTCTTTATACACTTTGCATATTAGACCAGAATACAAGGCACATACCTAAACATAATGAAGGCTATATACAGCAAGCCAATAGCCAACATCAAATTAAATGGAGATATACTCAAGGAAATTCCTCTAAAATCGGGGACCAGACAAGGGTGCCCACTTTCTCCATATCTCTTCAATATAGTTCTTGAAGTTCTAGCCAGAGCAATAAGACATCAAAAGGAGATCAAAGGGACACAAAAGGGAAAGAAGGAAGTAAAATTATCCCTATTTGCACATGATATGATAGTATACATAAGTGACCCCCAAAATTCCACTAGAGAACTCTTATAGCTTATAAACACTTTCAGAAAACTGGCTGGATACAAAATTAACTCTAAAAAGTCAGTAGCCTTCCTATATACAAATGACAAACATGCAGAGAAAGAAATTAGGAAAGCTACACCCTCCACGCTAGCCACAAGCAACATAAAACATCTAGGAGTAACTCTAACCAAGCAAGTGAAGAACTTCTTTGAAAAAAACTTTAAATCTCTAAAGAAAGAGATTGAACATGATATCAGAAGATGGAGTGATCTCCCTTGTTCATGGATTGGGAGAATTAACACAGTAGAAATGGTCATCTTATTGAAAGCAATTTACAGATTCAATGCAATTCCTATCAAAATACATACACAATATTTTAAAGACATTGAGAGATCAATTCTCAACTTCATATGCAAAAACAAAAAACCCAGAATAGCTAATATAATCCTATACAATAAAATATCCTCTGGAGGAATTTCCATACCCAATCTCAAGCTGTAATATAGAGCAACAGTAATTAAAACAGCATGGTACTGGCACAGCAATAGGCTGGGTGATCAAAGGAATCCAATAGAAGACCCAGAAAGGAATCCACACACATATGGTCACTTGATTTTTTTTCAAAAAGAAGCCAAATCTATTCAATGGAAAAAGGATAGCATATTCAACAAATGGTGCTGGTCTAACTGGATGTCTACATGTAGAAAAATGCAATTGGACCCATATTTGTCACCACGCACAAAACTCAAGTACAAGTGGATTAAAGACCTTAACATAAAACCAGAGACACTAAATCTGTTAGAAGAAAAAGTGAGGAAGAGCCTGGAACACATTGGCACAGGAGACAACTTCTTGAACAGAACACCATCAGCCCAAGTCTTAAGGTCGACAGTTAATAAATGGGACTTCATGAGGCTGAGAAGCTTCTGTAAGGCAGGAGACACTGTCAACAGAACAAAGCGACAGCCTACAGACTGAGGAAAGATCTGTACCATTCTTTTATATATTCATCTTATTCCCCAAATTTTCTGAGAGAAATGTTTATTGATTAAAATTCCTACATGATTTTTAAATGAAATTCAGAATGTTGAGTATGTGAAAATCATCACTGTTTCCAAAGACTTGTACAAGTTTGCACTCCCACCAGCCATGGAGGAGTGTTCCCCTTTCTCCACATCCTTGACAACATGTCCTGTCACTTGGGGTTTTGATCTTAGTTATTCTGATAGGTGTAAAATGAATCTCAGAGTCATTTTGATTTGCATTTCCCTGATAAATAAGGATGTTGATCATTTCTTTACCTGTTTCTTGGCCATTCACTATTCCTCTGTTGAGACTTCTCTTTTTAGCTATGCACCCCATTTTTAAAAATTGGGTTATTTGATTTGGTGGTGTTTAATTTCTTGAGCTCTTTATTTATTTTGGATATTAGCCCTTTGTCAGATGCAGGGTGGGTGAAGATCTTTTCCCAGTAAGTAGGCTGTCATTTCATTCTGTTGATAGTGCCTTTTGTTTAATAGAAGCTTTCATGAAGTCTCATTTATTATTTGTTGGTCTTAGAGTCTGAGCTGTTGGTGTTCTGTTCAGGAAGTTTTCTCCTGTGCCAATGAGTTCAAGACTCTTCCCCATTTTTTTCTTCTAACAGATATAATATCTCTGGTTTTTAATCCACTTCTATTTGAGTTTTGTGCAGCACGATAAATATGGATCTATTTGTCTTTTTCTGCACATAGACACCCAGGTAGACCAGCATCATTTGTTAAAAATGTTATGTTTTTTCCATTGTATAATTTTGGCTTCTTTGTCAAAAATCAGGTGTCCCTAAGTGTGTAGGTTTATTTCTGGGTTTTCAATTCAACTCTATTGATTCATCTGTCTGTTTCTATGCCAGTCCTATACTGGTTTCATTACTGCACCTGTATAATAGAGCTTGAGATCAGGCATGGAGGTTCCTCTGGGAGATCTTTTATTGTACAGGACTGTTTTAGCTATGCTAGCTCTTTTGTTTTTCCATATGAAGTTGAGAAGTGATCTTTCCAGGTCTATAAAGAATTGTCTAGGTATTTTGATAGGTATTTCATTGAATCTGTAGACTGTGTTTGGTAAGATGGCCATTTTTACTATGTTTATTCTCCCGATCAATGAGCATGGGAGCTCTTTCCATCTTCTGGCATCTTCGTCAATTTCTGTCTTCAGAGACCTGAAGTTTTTTGCCATATAAGTCTTTCATTTTCTTAGTTAGAGTTACACCAGGATACTGTATTTTATTTGTGGCTACTGGAAAGGGTGTAATTTCCCTAATTTCTTTCTCAGCCTATTTGCCATTTGTATACAGGAGGGTCACTGATTTTTTTTTAATTAATCTTGAGTCCAACCACAATGTTGAAGGTATTTATTGCTGTAGGGATTCTCTGATGGAACTTTGGGGATGACTTATGTACATTATCACATCATCTGTGAATGGCAATACTTTACTTTCCTCCATTCCTATGTCGATATTCTTTGTCTCCTCTTGTTCTCTTATTGCGCTAGCTAGAACTTCAAGTAATATAAAATCAAGGAAATCTTGAAATATTCAGGTAATCGGATGAAACTTGAAATGATTATTCTGAGTGAGGTAACACAGAACCAGAAATACATGCATTGTATATACTCACTAATAAGTGGATATTAGCCCAACATAGGTATCCCCTGAGAGACTTTACTGGAGGATCAGGACAGATGCTGGCACTGTCTCCCTGCTGGACTCTGGACGGAGTGCTGAAAGTGGTGTGGAAGAATAGGGGGATAGAAGTACCCTGAGGGTTCAGGACCCCCAAAAGGAGACCATCAGGGTTCACCAGGATCTGGATCCAGGAAGGCATGTACAAACCTTTGCACCAACCAAGTGCAATGCATGCTGTAAACCTAGCACCCTTGTTCAGATATAGCTAATGGACAGCTCATTCTTCATGGTTATGGGGGAACCAGGACTGGCTCTGACATGAACTCTGGTGCCCCCACTTTGATCACTTTCCCTTGGTGCGAAGGAACAGAAGGCACACAGAGGAGGAGGAAGCAGGCTATCTGTATATATGCCAATAGGCTGTGGTAATATGGTAGGAGAAGAGGCCCCCTTCTGTCAGAGGTCTATGGGAGGGATAAAGGGGAGAAGAGGGAACAGGAAGATAAAATGAGGGGTAACAATCAGGATGTAATCTGAATAAAATTATAATAAATTAAAATTGGATAAAATATATAAAAAATTTTTAAAAATCATCATTGAAACTCAACAGGATATCCATGTCTCTGCCTTTTGTTCTTTGTCTCTCTCTCTCTCTCTCTCTCTCTCTCTCTCTCTCTCTCTCTCTCTCTCTTTCTCTCATTTCATTTATCTGTGAACTTTTAAAATCACTTGTTTTGATCATATGCCACCATCCGCCACTCATTCTTTCCCAATTCACAGCCCATTCCTTACTCTACAATTTTGTGTCATTTTGTCATTGTACTGTCCTAATATTCATCGATGTGTGGTGTTCTATGGGAGAGTGATGAATTAAAAACTTTATTCCTTTCTCAGCAGTTAATAACTACTCAGCTTGTAGCGGATTGTTCTCCCAAATCTCCTCTTCTGTCTGGGATCCTGTCTGGCTTAGGCTTGCATTGGTTTTGTACACACTTTCACAACCTGTGTATCCATACATTCACATGCCCTGCTGTATCCTGAAGATGTTTTCTTTTTAGACATCTCCCAATGACTTGAGGCTCTTAGTCACTTTTTACATGATCTGAGTCTTCAGAAACACATACATACATACATACATACATACATACATACATACATACATACATAATATTTACCCACACATACATCAGCACATCTCTTATCTTTCTCTCATGCTTGTGTGTGAGTGTGTAAATGTAACTTTTATTTGAGATCATTGTCATCTCAGAGGCTTACTATCTCCATCCGCTTACCTAAGTCTATTCCTAGAAGGCTTAGGAATATATAAAAATATGAATACTGAGAGTGTATCTGCATTCCAGCCACATCATAGAGACCTAGAAGTTCTTCAGATGTAAGCAGAGCAGCCATGTTGGTGGATTAAAACTTCTATATACACATACACACACAGAAACACACACACACACACACACACACACACACACACACACCATTAGATTAGGTACTAGCACAATAGTGTATCCATTTAGTAGCATAATAGTGGTAAATTCTCTTTAAGTGAGTATGACCTAACTATAACATCTTAGCTCAGCGATATTGCCATGGGTGTGATCCATTCCATGCAGCAGGAATTGGATCCAATCAGAAATGGCTGTTTATTTCCTTGGTGTTAGTGTACTATCGTACCAGGAAGCATGTTTATCCAAGCTCAACATTATTTTAGGTCAAAGAATTTGTAGCTGTTTCTGACTGATAACAGCTTTTCTCCTCTAGTAATTTGCATTACATGTTCTAGCCCTAGAAAAAAGATATCCAATTGGATTAAATGTTTAGACCCATACATACCAGCTTGATTTTACAATGTTCTATGACTCGAGAATGGCATCTTTACTCACATGGTGTACCATAAAGTTCAGGAGGGTAGCCAGGAACACTAGAAATAGTCTTCAATGTTTGGATGGACTATATATATTCCCTGGCTAAAACTACTCAAAATATCTCCTATATGGCACTGGCTTTTTATATGCTAACCTCTGGTGTCCAAAAGGGTATTGTTGTCAGGTTGTAATCTAACTCCACTTTAACTCAATGTGTATGTGTGTGGGGTGTGTGTGTGTGTGTGTGTGTGTGTGTGTGTGTGTGTGTGTGGTGTGTGTGTGTGTGTGTGTGTGTGGTGTGTGTGGTGTGTGTGGTGTGTGTGTGTGTGTGTGTGTGTGTGGTGTGTGTGTGTGTGTGTGTGTGTGTGTGTGTGTGTGTGTGTGTAGTGAATAAAGCAGAAAAGAATGTGGACGACCGTGCATCTCTATAGTAATGTATACACATATATACATCATATACTTATATACACATATATAAAAATATACATACACACACATGTGGAAGCTTACTCAGTAGTAGGTTTCCATATAAAGTGTCTCTGGTGATGTTTAGTCCTCTCTTATTCTTCTTTAACCTAGCCTCCACTCTCACACTTGTAGAGGATGTAAACATATTTTTATTTTGATCCCAAGTATGGGAAGTAAAACAGACTTGTGTAAGGGTGTGCAGTGTTTTTCTGCTGAAAAAGACTTGTGAGAGAACAGGTGATGTTTGTCCACTTGAAGAAGTATAGCCTCTTGTGGCGGCATTGTCTTCGTCAACTGATAAACATCCCAGTACAGGCTCTGAGAAGTGATTATGTATGTATGTATGTTTGTATGTATGTATGTATGTATGTGGTGTATATGTATATACATACACATATATATCCATATACACACATATACATGTATACACACACACACAGACACACACACACACACACACACACACACATATATATATATATATATATATATATATATATATATATATATATATATTCCTAAAACAAGAGGTAGGACTTTTGGTCTTGGCTGTTGATCATGCCCAAGTCAAGGCATTCCTAAAGAGACCTGCTCCAGTGAATGCTTCAAGGCTCCAGGCTCTGGCTGCTGCTCCTGGTTCCAGTGGCTTTAACTGCAATCACCTTCACTGAATTGCTGATTTGCTGTTTAACTGGTCTATTGGAATCCTGCTGATTGCTCCAGTGGAATCGCTCTAGGGAACTGAGTCTAAAAAGGTCTACTTCTTCTGTTCCTAGTAACCTCTTTTCTCTTCTGTCTAGGGTAGATGGTTTGGAAAAGAGGTATAAGAATTAAAAAAAAACAAACAAACCAAAAAACAAATAAATTAGGTTTGAAAAAGTTCAAAGCCTACACTCACCCTAATTTCTTTCTCAGCCTATTTCTCTTTTGAGTAAAAGAGGGCTATTTCTTTTTTTGTTCTTGTTTTTAATTAATCATGTATTCAGCCACTTTGCTGAAGGTGCTTATCAGATGTAGAAATTTTTGGAGTCACTTATGTATACTATCATATCCTCTGTGAATAGCAATACTTTGACTTCTTCCATTTAAATTTGTATCATATTGATCTACAGCAGAAGTAGCTGAAGAGGGGAAACAAGGTAGGAGGGGGAACGCTGAAAGAAATGAGTGTAGAGATCAGACCTGGGGAGAGTGGGGGCAGGAAGACCGAGGGCCTGCAGAGAGAAATAAGAGGGGCCAAGGAATCTCAGTGATGAGCTGGAGACAGAGGACAGGGTAGGCTTCCGGTAGGATATCGGAGATTGGAGACTGAAGAGGAGACCTTCTAACTAGAAAGGACTCCTAGTAGGAGGAGAGGAACATCAACTCACCCACAAAAAAGGTCGACCAAAAATGTACCCTGCCTACAAGATGTACAGGGATAAAGGGAGAGCAGAGATTAAAAGAATGATCAACTAATGCCTGGCCCAATCTGAGACACACCCCATGGGAGAAAGCCAATCCCAGAGACTACTAAGGATACTCTCCTATGCTTGCAGGCAAGAACGTAGTAGAGCTCTTTTGAGAGGCTACACCCAGGAGTGGATCCAAGCAGATGCTGAGACTCACAGCCAAACATTGGGCAAAGCATAGGGAGTCTTGTGGAAAAGTGGGGGTGTGGGTGACAGGACGTGACAGGAACTCCACAAGAAAATCAACAAAGCCAACTTACCAGGGCCCAAAGGGGCTTGTAGAGACTGAAGCACCAACCAAGGACCATGCATAGACTGGACACAGGCCCCCTACACAGATGTAGCAGTCGATCAGCTCAGGCTTTATGTAGGTTCCCTAGTAAAGGAAGAAGGGGCTGTAACTGACCGGGACTCTGTTGCATGCTTTTTGATCAGTACCCCTCATGGCGCTGCCTTTCCAGGCCACCGGAGAAGAGTAGTGACATGCTCAGTCCTGATGTGACTTGACTTGAAGGGCTTTGGTTGCATGCGGGAGACCTCTTCTTTCCTGAGAAATAGGGGAGAGGCAATGAGGGAAGAAGCAGGGAAGGTGGGACCCAGAGGGGAGGAGAGGAGGAGCTACGATTGGGGTGTAAACTGTATAAATAAATTAATTTTTAAAATTAAAAATAAAAACACAAAAAGTTTTAATGACCCACCTAGGACTACTTAAGAGAGAAATATTTAAAATTCAGCTGCAGCACATCACAGAGTTGGCAGATAACTGTGTTCTAAATTTAGGTAGCAGTTCTTTTAAACTGCCCAACCTGTGCTCTAATTACATGATCAAGTACCAGACATTTCCTTATTGTGTCTGTTGAAATTCATCACTGGAATGAAAATAGATACTGCAATGAAACAGAAAGGGAAAGCTCGTGCAGCCCTGTTGGTGATTAGAGGCCAATCTTCAGTGTATCTTTAGAAAAGGATCTTTACCAAATCAACTACTGCTGCTACAGTAAATTACAACCTTTAAAGTGGATTGTAATTTCCCATTATTTGATAGAGGCCTGAGGTATAACGTATGTTTTAGTTCATATTGGCTTCTAATACAGAGAACAGTATGGAAAAAATGATAACCTGGGAATAAACAAACTGCCTCAGTGGAGGGGACAATGGAAGAGATGGTAATGATTATGGCTAGAGTAAAATATATTAGAACATCTATCAAAATACCTGTCCTCCTAAGTTGTCTATTTTTTCCAAGCAAAGTCAGACATAACTATTTAATGAAACCTAAGGTAATTTTAAACTTTGTTGACTAATTTATTTTCAAGCACACATTATTTTTGCCATCTTCTTACCAGATAAACAAACTCTGAGGTCGTACTTGGTGGAGGAGAAGTCTCTTTGTTAAGAAAAGTGTAAATTTACACATCTGTATGCAACATTCTGGCCTTGTAGTACATTAGTCTCTGCAACACATCGAGTCCAATTTCTCTCAATACAAAACTCAAAATCTTTGTCAGCCTTTCTTGGATTTATATGATGTTGGAAATCTTACCATATGGGGTATGAGGCGGATGAGTGATGCCGTCTGAATTACTGTTAGAAACTTCCAAAAATTTCCAAAGACATTGTTCAGTGGGGATCCTCCCTGGAATACAGTAAGTTCTGTAATAATCAGAATACTTAGAGCACATACAGCCAGTGAAGCTACTTTCTTAATTGCTATTTTCAAATGGTATATACTGCCCTTTCTCATATTCAAAAGGGTCCTTTATGCTAGTGAAAGATTATTGTATATTTGAAGTGTCTAAGACGATGAGATACTACATATTTAACATTACATTTTCACAGCCCAATTTCATGAGCAGGAGTCAGGTCAAATCACAAAGCTCCATTGCTGCGTTTGCTATACAACTGGAAGTGCACAATGCACTAGGAAACATGTCTTTGAATATTTTGAGTCACTCTTCCAAAATATACTCAGGTTAGAAAATGTCTTGTACAGCCCTAAAGACAAGAGAACAAATGAAGTGATTTTCAGAAGGTGCTTGGTTGCACAGGGTGTGTTGCTGTTAGCATCAGCAGAGTCATGCTTACTTAGCAAAAGTCATGCCTCCTGCACTTCCCACTGTGCACAGATTCTGTAGCAGCAGTTAAGGGCAGACATAGCTGAAAGGCAAAAAGGGGTACATAATGTGTGCTGTATGTCTGCACACAATGAAGTTATTTATTGAATGAAGTAACTATAGTTGGATATTTTATAATATAGACAAAGTTTCTTACTTGGTGCTCATCTATGTTTTATCCATTAATGATTATCCAGGGTCAGGCTATTCTGGGTAAAGTGTCAATTTATGCTTTTCTTTTTTTGTTTCATTTTCTTTCTTTCTTTCTTTCTTTCTTTCTTTCTTTCTTTCTTTTCTTTTCTTTTCTTTGTTATTTTCTTTTTTCCCCTTTCTTTTTTGGCTTTTTGACACAGGGATTTTCTGTGTAGCTCTGCCTGTTCTAGAACTCACTCTGTAGACCAGGCTGGCCTAGAACTCACAGGGTCCTGAGTGCCTCTGCCTCTCTGAGTGCTGGCATTAAAGGTTTATGCCACCATCACCCAGCCTAGAGTGTCAATTTTCATGTTAAAAAGTACTTGTAAATGTGCCCTATTTTGATAAACCGGTAGACTGTCAAGTGCTGTCATCACGTACAATCTTTTCTTCATAATGGGTGCCAAATAAATTGTGATAGGTTTGTATTTGTTTTACTGTGTAAAAATTTAAACATTTTTCATTATAGATCTCTGATAAAGGGTCTGAAGAGACATCTCACCAGTTAAAAGCATGTACTACTTGCTTTTTTGTGAGACCTCAGTTTGGTTTCCAGCATCCCACTCTGATATCCCCAAACATCCTGTAACTCCAACTCCACAAGTTCTGTGGTATTCTCTCATCTCCCCTGGCACCAGCACATATATGTGCATAAGCACACATATATAAATAAACAGCAAAATAAATATCTAGAAATATACGTTGAATTGTCCTTTTCTTGTCTTTTTGACATCTTTTCTTGTCTAGTTAACATCTTCTTTAGTACTTGTTTAATGCATCTTGAATATAACTGTCTTATGGGCTGTTATTTTGTCTATTGTGGGCTTTAATTTTCCTAAGGCCATCATGGAGAAGCATGTTCACACGGAGGAAATAGTATTCCGTTGAGATTTGTGTAAATCTCTCAGTCCCAATATCTGAGTATCCCCTTAAGAAAAACACAGAGGGCTTCCATCTGTGCTGTGACATTTTCCTCAGTTGCCATCTCAATGGTTCTTGACACTTCTCTGATACTAGTGGGTCACAAAGTTCATTTTATCAAAAAGGCAAGACTTTTTGCGTATCTGCATGTTACTTCAGGTTTACACATGGAGCTTGATGTTTACAACTATTTCTGTTACAGGATTTTATATCTCTTTCCCTAAAAATTTCCAACATATTTTATGTTTGACTAACTGTCCACAATAAAAATAAAATCTTCACATTAACTTGAAGTAGGAACTTGTTAAATGCTAAAAAGTAAACAAACTAATTCTCATTTTTTGTATCTCTTGCACATCGCTTTCAATAAGCTATTCACCATGAGAACAGAGTGTCTTGTATGAGATATTAGTGCTATTTGAGTTTTTAGTTCTCAGTATAACAATTTCAGTCAAGAAAATACTTTGAAGCTTCATTTAGATCTTCATTCCTTTTTGTATGATATTGAGATGCTTACTTTCCAATGACCCAATAAAATGAATAAAATATTATAGTATTTTTATTTTATTAGAAGAAAGCAAAAAGTGATTTTCTCTTTGCAGACAAAGTAGCTGCCTACAATAAAGAAGTCTTTATCCTGAGCTTAATTGTAAAAGAGAGTCATCCTGTTCAATGGCAGGAAGGGCAGGGAAGCTGTGATTCCAGCTGAGGCTTCTGCTGTGGAGACTCCAGCATCATCAGTCCAAACTTTTCCCTTTCACTCTCCTTCAGTTTGGAATTATGCATATTAGTCAGGTACTCAGTTGTAAATTTTATCTCACAGAAAACAAAGTTAACACACATTCTCATAAAGTTGATAAGGATTAAAGTAGGTCCATCTATAAATTTCAATGAATATGCTATTTTACATATAGTAGGTAAATAAATCTTCAATAAATATTGATAGTGGAAGATAATACTTTGGGCATGTTTCTGTTCTAATTTTCCAACCCTTCCATTATAAGTACTGGCATTGTAAATTCTATGAGTCAAATATTTTCTTTTTTAAACTTTTATAATTGTACTTTTAAAAAACTTATTTTGAGGTTATAATAAACTGACATCATTTCCCCTTCTCCTCTCTCCAAGCCTTCCTATATAAAACAACTTACTCCATCCATAATGCATGGCCTGCTTTTATTTTTTTTATTGATTGTGGGTGATGGTAGTGGTGGAGGAAGTGGTGGCGGTGGTGTCTGTGTGCATTGTTAAATACATAAATACAATATGCTCAGTCTGTTTTATATAATTTGTGTGTATATGTTTCCTGGGATGACCAGTTAGTATTGATTACACAAATGCTTCACTTTTCCTTCTGGAAGACTTCCTTCCCCTCTCAACATTTCTTACTTGCCTTCAGCTGCTGAGGCACAGCAGTCCTCAATTCAAACTCTGTTTTTCTACTCTACTTCATTTTGACCTTAAGTATATTAGTCAAATGCTTAACTATAAAGTAAAAAATGTTCTCATAATATTAGCAAGTGTTAATGAGGTTAATTCATATAATTCAAAAACAAATTCCAAAAAATACCCATTTCACATGCTTAGTGTCAGTGGACAATATGGTGGAGTTTGAAAAAAACTTAGGAGATAGAAGTCAAATATGTCAATGAGAGTGATTCCAGAAAAGGTTAATGTAGCTGACAAGACTCATCCTGAGTGGCAGTACATTTCACAGGCTGGTGTTCCATTCTACACAAAAAATGAGCAACAATCATTTTTTCTTGTTTCCTGAACATGGAATTAATGTACTAAGTAAGTGAGCCCTGCTTCCCTACCATGATGTATGGTATCTCTAAATTAAATGAAAAAAAAAAAAAACAAAAAAAAACCAAACCTTTCCTTTCTGATACAAATTTGCTCAGGAATTCAGTCATGGTATTAAAGCAAGAACAGCTAAATATATACTCCTGAAGAGCAGCGCTGTCATTACAGGCATGCATGCAGGCATAAATGGGCCCTGTAGTCATTAAAGCTGTGACTGCAGACAGCAAGCCCATGATAGTTGACTAAATCCGAAAAACAAGCCTGCTAGTCATAGATAGATGCTTAAGTTGGCAGAATTTTGTTAACCATCCACTTCACTGTTTGCAATTCTATACCTGGAGAAGGCCAAGTATGTTACAACTATCAGTGACCCTTGATTGGAGGCTTTTCTTTTCTCTTCTTTTCTACCTCTTACTTTCAGACACAGGAACTATTCTTTAGCCACAGTTGTTAACCATTTTGTTTAAAAGGGCTGCAGCACATTCACTGGAGGGCCAGAGGATTTTGCGTGTGTGTGTTTGTGTGTTTGTGTGTGTGTGTGTGTGTTCTGTATTTTCTCACATGCATATGTGTAGTTGGGTGCTAACTTGGGACTCTATCTGTGTAGAAGTCCAACGTCAATATCTGGTATCTTCTTCCATCACTTTCCTCATTGTATCTTTTAAAACAAGTAAACTAAGAGTAGCTGGTTAGCTTAGCTGGCAGTGCACCCCAGCAATCAGCCTGTCTTTGTTGCCCCAAAATTATGATAATATTCTTATCACTTGGCCTGTAATTTATGTGGCCACTACAGATCAGGACCCAGGCTCATACTACACCTACTGAGATGTTTCCTTGGCCTGAAGGAGTTTTCTTTTTTTGTGTGTTTATTAATTTATTCTTGTTACATCTCAATGTTTATCCCATCCCTTGTATCCTCCCATTCCTCCCTCCTTCCCATTTTCCCCTTACTCCCCTTCCCTATGACTGTTCCTGAGGGGGACCTCCTCCCCCTGTATATGCTCATAGGGTATCAAGTCTCTTCTTGTTAGCCTGCTATTCTTCCTCTGAGTGCCACCAGGTCTCCTCATCCAGGGGACATGGTCAAATATGAGGCACCAGAGTACGTGAGAAAGTCATACCCCACTCCCTACTCAACTGTGGAGAATGTCCTGCCCATTGGCTAGATCTGGGTAGGGGTTTGAAGTTTACTGCCTGTATTGTCCTTGGCTGGTGCCATAGTTTGAGCGAGACCCCTGGGCCCAAATCTGCCTATCATAATGTTCTACTTGTAGGTTTCTAGGACCCTCTGGATCCTTCTACTTTGCCATTCTCCATGCTTCTTTCATCTAGAGTCCCAATAGGATGTCCTCCCCTCTGTCTCCCACTTCATAATGAATGAGTTAACCCAGAAGCAGAAAGAGTCAGATGGTATATACTCACTTGTATCTGCATACTAGCCCAAGGGGCATGTCCCATGAAAGTCCTCACTTACCAGGAAAGAGTTTTCAAATGAAACATGATCATTGTTTGGACTTAAGGAAGAATAAGCAAACATGCACATAGTGAACATACATTCTACTTAGAAGTTTTAAGTGTAATCAATCAACGTCCCAGCACTGGATTATAGCATAGCTAGGACTGACAGGGCTACTGTCACATGGCATCAAATGGATTCTGATCAGATCATAAAATTTAAAAATATAAAATATAACACATTTTTGCAAGTCTGCATGTATTGTTTTAACATTTTATTATGTTTTTAAACATACACATTTATATTATTACACATGAGTAATATAAAATACATACAGCAGGAAAAAACATGAGACAATCCAGAGTTATATAAATGTTACATTTGTAGTGATTTGGCTATTTGTATTTGGCAAACTTTAAGTAAACATCTTTCCTATCTTGTTGGGCCTAAATTTCTGAATGGAGATTAATATCTATCATGTCTCACGTCTATTAACTTAAAACACCTATTTTTATCTAAAAAAAAAAAAAAAAAAAAAAAAAAAAAAAAAAAAAAAAAACATCTAAACCCCTAACCTACATAAATATTTACATTTAATACTTACAGATTCAGAATGTGTCTCAGTGGAATTACATTCATTAAACATTTGTTAAGCCCTATGTGAGATTTACTCCCTTATTCAACCCCAAAAGTCTGGAGTTAAGATTCATCTTAAGTCTTCTTAAAAAATAATTGTCAATTTTCACAGTACATTTATCTTTCTAGATCCATAGGTACATAACTTATATCAATTTGATGAAATATGATTTTTTTAGCAGGAGTTAAACACAAATCTCACTGCAAGTCACATATCCAGTTTGTAGTTATGAACGGCCTTAGGTGATGAGAAAGAACATATGGAACACATCAATTGGTTGTCTAAAGCCAAATAGTTAAGCCTAAAAACCAACAAAAATAGCATAATATGGACTTAGCAGGTTATATTAAGAACATATATATTTATATGTGTATGCATGCCATAACAATTAATAAAAAACAGGACATGAATTAGAAAGAGATTAGGAAGTGATACATTGAGATTGTATGGGAGGGAAGAGAAAGGAGATGCGATTATATTATAATCTCAAAAAGATGGAGAAAACAATAATGACATTATCAAGTCAACAAGGACAAATCAAGAAAGTTACATGAATAAAAGAGATTATTTGTTTTATTTCTTATTTATTTATCTAATCTGGGAGGAGAGAATAGACTCAGATCATTTGTATTTTGATCTCTACACACATGCCATGGCAAACCATGTATGTGCAGCACACACATACTTATAACACAGTTAATCACAGTGAATACACAAATATTATAAACACTTTTTAGTAAATGTACCCTGATATACTTATGCCTATAGCCCCATCTCTGCCAATTTATGTCTCATTCAGGTAGTTGAGGATATGGGATTTCTAGTATCAAATTATGCTTGAAAAGAACTTGAAAGCCACACTTTCTCCAAATAATGAAAAAGTTTACAGTAAACATAAGAGAAATAAGAAAAAAAGGGCAAATTACTTTCCCTCACCACTGAATAGGCAGATATTTGTGTAGACAAAGTCAAAGCTGGAGTAAATACTCATGAGAGGAAACTGTGGCCATATGAATCAATGTGGTAAAACTATAACTGAGATGGACTAAATATTGAGAGTTCTCTGTCATTGATAACGAGAACAGAACAGTCTATGAGGATGTAGTGGTCTTTTACAGCTCAAACGTATTACCACAGTGTTTGTGGACAGTCCCTTGTGACCTCACAGGCAGAGTTTGTGGACAGTCCCTTGTGACCTCACAGGCAGAGTTTGTGGACAGTCCCTTGTGACCTCACAGGCAGAGTTTGTGGACAGTCCCTTGTGACCTCACAGGCAGAGTTTGTGGACAGTCCCTTGTGACCTCACAGGCAGAGCGAAATAATTTCTTCTAAGATAGGAATACAAGGGGATCACCCTGAGGAGTTCCTGTGGACATAATATTAGCTGTCTTATTCAGAGAAATTACAAAACAGAAAGAAAAATCAAATGCATCCAATAGAAAGGAAGCAGTTGGATTGTCTTTGTTTTAAAATGAAGTGATCTTATGTACAGAAAATCTTAGATTCAACAAAGCATAGAAAAAAACAATTACCTAGAGGAAATTGTCAGCCATCAATGAGAAAACAAAAATGAGCATCATTTCTGTGTGCTAAAGCATAATAGTAAAATAAGTCAACAGCAACACAATTTATAGTAACAATAAGGCTAAATATTTATATATTAATTTAACTGCTGAATACTATAATTATTTTTTTAAAAACTAGCAATCAATTACTATATGAAACTATGGCCTTTAATGCCTCAGATTTTTAAATATTTCATTTTGTTGGCTTATTTTTTTAAGTCAAAAATCATGCCAGAACTCTACCTGATTAAAAAATGTGAAAAAGTAAAATGTAAGGAGATTTTTCACTGAGAACCATTAAGCACTGATGAAAGAAATTGAAGAAATCCATTTTGTTCTATTTGCATGGAATTCTGTCTATAATTTACATAATGTCATTTTTTCAACCAGTGGCTAACTTGACTCATATTAAGCCATCGATGGTCTTTGAATTCGATATGGTTGCTGCCAGGAACAGATCTGTCTCATTGTTAAAAAAAATCATAAGTTAATAAAGCAATTAAATGCCATACTCTGCAGGTCTCTGAGGTTTTTGAAAAAAATTATCTAAAAATCTTATCTGAATTTTTTGTTTCTAGCTATTTTTATCTAACAATCTAGAAAACATATTTTTGTAATCAACTAAACTAGTTTTTAACATAGCCATGAGTTTTATTGTCTGACTGCTAATATGCAATTCTTACTTATCCTAAACAGTTGGTAACAGCAGCTTTCAAAAGCACTACAACTTAACATTTGTAGTTTTAAGAATTACATAGATACACTATCTTAGCATGTTGTAGCCAAATAAAATCTTAATTCTGTATCAGTATGCAAAGGCTTATGCCAGTATAAGATTTTTGGCTCACTAGTGTTCTTTTCTTAATGTTCAATAAAATGCCATTTTACTTTTCATTCCTATAACCAATCCCTTTAAAACAATAGCAAACATCTGTCACCCATAGAATGACCAAGAACCAACCACCCTGTACACCATGGGAAAGGGGCATAGGACTGCTTCCTGCTTATTTTGGATGCAGTTTTTTGAAGGATATTCTCCAGTCTTAAGAAGCTAGCTGAAATTTTTTGCTGCCCAGCCTCGGCATGCTGAGAAAGCCCCAAGCTTAGATGAAGTTCTGACTAGATCAGTCTGTGATAGTAGACAATAAAGATGCCTGTTTTGACATTGTTGTGCACAAAAATTTTTGAGGAAACAGTTATTCAGGCTCTCTGTGAGGTTGGGTCACCTATGCTGCTTGTGTGGTCTCTTTCGGTGTCTGGTCCTCTTGTTCTATAGAATATTAGCTTTCAAAGGTTTTATACATTCTTTCATTAATATATGTATGGACTGTGTACTGAGCATAGTTCACTTAAAGATGATTTCACTCAGCAGGGGATTGGAACAGATGCTGGGACTTGCAATTGGGCTCCAGGTGAGAGTGGTATGAAAAAGTGGGGAGAAGGAAGGACCCAGGGTGTCCAGGAGCCCCACAAGAAGACCATCAAGGCGGTGGATCTGGAACCAGGGGAGCCTGCAAAGACAATGCATGCAGTGAACCTCGGCCCCCCTACTCAGATCTAGCCCACGGACAGTGGATTCTTCAAGGTTGTGTGGCGAGCAGGGACTGCCTCTGACACGAACTCCAGTCTTTTCTATTTGACTACTTCCTCTTGTTGAAGAGGCTGCGTGACAGGCAGAGGAAGAGGAAGCAAGCTATCCAGGTAAGACCTGATAGGCTGTGACAATACGATGGTGGAAAATGTCCCCTTCTGTCAGAGGCTTAGGGGGAGGAGTAGGGTGAAGGAGGGAGGGAGCGGGGAATGGGAAGATACTAGTGTGGGGATAACAATTGAGACATAATCTGAATAAATTATTTAAAAAATAAAAATAGAAAAAAAGAAAAAAAAGATGATTCCCTGTAAAAACAAATTTTATATATGCCATTTAAAGGAATGGCATGATAAGTTCTGAAGATTTTTCAGGCAAAGATTTATGAGCCGTGCATGGGTGAAGTCCTGGCTGGAGACATTTTCATAATTCAGTCAGTTTCAGAGCTGTTCCCATGTGGAGGATCAACAAATCTTGGTACCTGTCCTGTTTGGTTTTCTTGATTTTTTCCTTCTGTCTGCAGCAAAGATCTTCAGGAGGTCTCCCTGTGTCAAATCTAATTTCCATCTTGTTAGATGGAGTGCATAGCTTTTTGTCTCCTGTTGAGTCAAAAGCATATTCTTCTCTCTAACACAACACATTTCCTGTCCATTGGATATTACTTTCTTGAAATGCTGATCTAATTCTGCAGTCCTTTTTGAAAATCCAGTGTATGTTACCATGTTTGCTACTTGTCTTATCTGACAATTTTGAAATCATTATTCAATCTATTTCACGGAGGTATTATTTTCCCTTTTCTCTTTTATGACCACCACTTAAAAATTATTGTTAGTTCTTTTCATAATTGTTTTATCTATAAATTATAAAATTTATCTGTAGCAGGTTTCCTGTCATAATGTCTAAAAAGTTGTTGTATTCCAATGGCTATATATGCTGATGCACCAGCTCCAAGACAGTCACCATCTCTAACAAATGTGCAACCTTAGAATCATTCTCTCCAGGATTTAAGGAAAAAACCCATTGTAAATTTGAATATGAAACTATGGAATGGTGCTTATATTTTAGGTCTCTATTCTCAAAAGTGGAGCACACTAGTCACAGTATAATCTTGTTCCAAGGCAACACCAAAGAGAATATGTATTTCTAATTTAGCATATAGACCTACATGTAGTCATTGAACCTTGACACCACACACATAATATCCAGGCTGACCATGTTGCCCTATATCCAAAGGCTTTTTGTCCAGCATCTCAATGGGCTGCCATTTTGTAACTTCTTCAAGCCTCTGTGGACTTTTCTCATCTGGAACTACCTCTTTTGATGTTATCATTAAGTTCCAGACTGGATTTCTCTAAAGATTCCTTATTTTGATTCAAAGATTCCTCTAACCTCTGTTCTATGGCATTTAGTTTAGCATCTAATTTCTCTGTCTCTTCTTTCCCCAATTCTATCTTATTCTGCTCTCTCCCAAAAAGGATACACAAAACTGACATCTTCACTGAAAAAAAAATTACTAGTATGTTAGCAGAAATAAACTCAAATGGAATGCAGAAAAACTCTATCATTGTGTCTGTCTCCGTTTTCTTTAATCTCAAACCCTTTTCCTTAAAGGACTTTATTTTTTTAGACCCAGGTTCCCTTCTAGACCTTACCAGTTCAGATGCTTGAGGCTTTCCAGTCTGTCTCTGCCTCCTTCTTCCATGGACACGTTTTTCTTCTGCCTTCTTCACCAGATGATGCTCATTAACCCTCTCTAGGAAGTTACTGGGTCCCGAGGTGTCTGCTTCTCTTCCCGGTAAGAATCAGGCTAGCAAGACCACGTTCTCAAAGGGACTTAGCATCCTGTCTTGGGTATGAGAGTCTGGTTTTGGGAAGATTGTTAGCGCTAAAGAGTCCTTCCTTTTCTCTCTTAGCAAGGGCTAAAAGAGCTGCCTGTATGGGCTTTTATGTACCAGTTTTTGTTTTTCTTGCTGTTCTGCAGAGGGTCTGACTAAACAGGAATCCCTGAGCTCCTGTCTTAGAAATGCCATTACTATCTTTTTAAATTGAACTAACAAACTGATCAGTAGTTTGTACATATGTTCTTGCTATATTACTATAAATTCTGCCCCAACTCGGTATTCAATTTGTTATGGCTACTTTATGAAACTGTTTTAGTTTCTTTTAGTTTCTTTCTCAAGCTGGTTATCACACAAATAACTGAGACTCTCTTATATTTGTTTAGAAAGCTTGACAACACAGTCTTGAGAAGTGTAAGTCTGTTTTTAACCCTCTATGTTATTCTGACTCAATATTTGCAAAAATCCCAAAGTTACGTGCCTTGTAGTTCATTTTTTGCTCCAGTTGAATCTTCTTTGTCTCTTCTGCACCTCTACCTGTGTCTGAATCCCCTGATGTATCTTCTGCCTCCTCAGCTAACTCCTCCTCCACTACATGGCAGGAAGTTCAGCCCTACACTCTCCCATGCTCAGTGACTGGCTATAAAATGCTTTGCTGGCATGCAAGGGGACAATTGGGGAACAGAATTTACACAACATTGAAAAAGAATTTTTCAGGACAAGGTTTGCAAACAGATATGGGGGTTAGAGAAATCAGCATTTGAATTGTACAATGACAACAAAGTGCAGTGAACAAACGACTGTCCTTGCTGAGTGGAGAAGACCCACTGTCCACCCTTGCAAGTGGAGAAGACCCACTATCCATCCTTGCTGAGTGGAGAAGACCCACTATCCACCCTTGCTGAGTGGAGAAGACCCACTGTCCACCCTTGCTGAGTGGAGAAGACCCACTGTCCACCCTTGCTGAGTGGAGAAGACCCACTGTCCACCCTTGCTGAGGGAGAAGACCCACTATCCACCCTTGCTGAGTGGAGAAGACCCACTATCCACCCTTGCTGAGTGGAGAAGACCCACTGTCCACCCTTGCTGAGTGGAGAAGACCCACTGTCCACCCTTGCTGAGTGGAGAAGACCCACTGTCCACCCTTGCTGAGTGGAGAAGACCCACTGTCCACCCTTGCTGAGTGGAGAAGACCCACTGTCCACCCTTGCTGAGTGGAGAAGACCCACTGTCCACTGGGATGCCCTTGCCAGTCACTCTGGTGCACCTGATGAAGATGGAGATGTTCACTGTGCTGGAGCAGGGAGCATGGGGGCCTCAAGTGTTTCCCATGAACTGAAAACATTGTAGTTGATGATGCTACCCATGGAACTGAGTGTAGAGGGATGTAAAGCAGCCTGGAGTTTTCCTGAGTACTGCCCCCAAATGGCCTGCCAAGCTGCAAGACCAGCCTGATTCTGGGCAAGATCAGGATATCTGAGAAAAGTATCAGTGGTAGTTTAGTATTTATGGTACTTTAGAAACCAGAATACTTGAACAAGACTAATGACTCATTGCAATAAGTATTTGCATGTAAAAATTTTTGGTGTATATATATTGTGTCATACAAGAAGTTAGCATTGCCATTATAATGAATAAATGTGGCATGGAGAGATGAGAAAGATGTCAAAACAGAGCAACTTTTATGTGATAGACAAGCAAGCAAGTCACTGCCTAGTAGGCTTGGAGGTTGGTATGCAGCAAACTGGAGCTCATACAGGTCTTCCCCAGAATACAGTGCCCAGTCTCACAACTGCCCTGTCTCTGTGCAAAGGCAGGATGTCTGATGTGGGAAAAGGTCCATTTTTTGAACTTGGCTTCCTTGAAAGACCTCCATTGTTCTTGATGCTGCTGGAGGCCATGTGGGACTCCAAGATCAATGATGTCACCTGGGATTATGTGGAAGGAAGCTTCTTTTGCAGTGGTATTGATGACTGCAGACTCATAACTGAGAGTAAGTGACATTGAATGCTTTTGTGACACCACCCTGAAAAAAAAAAAAGAAACAATCTAGAAAAGAAGCCATTGAAGGGAGTCCTTAAAAATTGACAAAAAAGAGGGGATCAAAGATGGTGGAGCCAAATACACACCTTGTTTGATCAGCAGGACAGCACTGACTACACAGTAACCCAAGGAGCCTCCAAGCAAACCCACTGAAAAGCCATTGTGTCCCTGCACTCACAGTCACTCACTCTAAGGTCTAGCCACGGGATGCCTAGCATAAGAGCAATTTCTGACCTCCATGGAACAGAGAGAGCTGTGTGTTACTGAAACTCCAGCATCTGCAGCTGCTGACCAACTAGAGACTACACATCCCAGAAAATAAATGGATCTGACCTCAGGTCCTCAGGCCAACCCACAGTAATCTCCCTGGACTGCTAGGCACAGGCATGTGACAGGGACTGATGGCCACAGGCCTGGTAGGAGTGCAATTTCTGATCTTTGGGGCCCATAGAGAGCTGTAAGCTGCTAAGACACCAGGGTTTCACATTGCCCTATGACCTCTAGAGGCAAGCCGGCTCACTAGACCAGCTCTCTGCTTTGTTATCTTTCTGCTTGCTCCCCAGCTTACCTGTTTCGTAATCAGGGAGCCAACAGAGACAGTGAACAAACAGGGGTACCTGGGTATTAAACAGGAAGCCAAAGACACAGTGATCTCAGCAGAAGTAAATAGGGGTTGAGACCAAATCCCCACTGTCTATACCTTCCCCCAACTGTCTGAGCATCAGAGACCACTAAACCAGGTAACATCATAAACATCACAATGGGGAGAGGTTAGAGTAAGAACACAAGCAACAACTGCCAAGACTATTTATTACTATAAATCAGCTATCCCACCACCATAACAAGCCCTGGAGATAGTATCACATCTGATGCACAAGAGAAAGACTTCAAATATGAAGTTATGAAAATGATAGTGGGATTAAAGAGGGAAAATAAATCTCTCAAACTAGAATAGGAATACACAAAGAGATGAAAAAATTGAACAGGTCAATTAAAAAAATTAGTGAAAGACAGGAAACTACAATCAAACAGGAGTCGGAAATGAATAAAAAGATTCAAGACCTTAAAAATGGAGATAGAAGCAATGAAGAAATTATTCTGAGAAAAGCCTAGAAATTTAAAACCTAGGGAAGAGGAAATAATCTACAGACATAAGCATCAAGTACAGAATACAAGAGATGGAAGAAAGAATCTCAGGAATAGAATATATGAATGAAGAAATCAACAACAGCCAAAACAAACAAACGAACCTTTTAAATGCAAAAAAAGACTCCCAGCTCCAAGGCCCAGAATATATTTTCAATAATATCATAGATGAAAACTTACCCAACATAAAGAAAGAAATGCCCATAAATATACAAGAAGCCTACTGAAGTCCAAATAGATTGGACCAGAAAAGAAAAGCACCCTGCCATATAATAATCAAAACATTGAATGTACAGAACAAAGAAAGAATATTAAAAGCTTCCAGAGAAAAAGTCCAAGTCACATGCTAAGGCAAACCTATCAGAATTACACCTAACTTCTCAACAGAGACAATGAAAGCTAGAAGGGCCTGGACACAGATACCAACACAGACTACTATACCCAGCAAAACTTTCAATAACCATGAATGGAGAAAACAAGATATTCCATAAATAAGGCAAGTTTAAACAGTACCGAGCAACAGTTCCAGCCCTACAGATGGTACTAGAAGGAAAACTCTGACTCAAGGAGGGCAACTTTACCCAGAAAAACAAAGGGAATAAATAACCCCACATCCACAAAACCAAAAGAAAGTAAGCTTCACACACACACTCTACCACTACCAACATAAAAAATATTAATTAGTAATTTAGGGTCTAGTTTAATAGTATATCCATCTAGTATACCAGTATAATAATCAATATAATAATCTCTCCTTTGATAGCATTTAGGTTTTGGGGCTATATTTACTGTATCAGGCATGTGGTTTTTTTCCTTATGCAGAGCGGGCCTTAAATTAAATCAGAATCTAGTCGGTTACACCTATAAAAATGTCACTATTTCAAAAATCTCATGGTATTAACTGAATTCATTGAGGCAATTTTTGTGAAACAAAGTCAGTGAATAAGTATTAACACCTATATTCATAAGAACTGGACAACAAGAATAATTTTTAGTAAGATTAAAGGCCACTCCATGAGATAGAACCAATACCTGTAACTTCTAATGTGGCCAAGTACCTGAGAGTAGAGAGATCATTGATCTAAGGAGAAATCTAACCTATTTTCATGCTAAAGGAATGTAGCACTAAATGAGTCCTAATCACGTGCTTCTTTGCTCATAGATCAGTCAGCAATCGTCAAAGGAGGTGGCTGTTTTCTTTTTTCAGTGGATGGGAATGTTATAGTACACAGGGTCTAAAACAGAGACCCACAATTGAAAAACGTCCAGAGAATGAAAGACTTTGGAGAACTCAGTCTTAAATGAGATGTCTTCATTTAAACTCTCTCCTCAAGGGTCAGGTTTCTATGGGGAAAGAACCAGAGGTGATAGAAGACACCAAGGTAATAGTTTCCAGACACAACAGGATCGATATATGCATAGACTCACAGAAACTGTGGTAGCATGCATAATATCTTCAGGGGTTGAAGCCAAAGAAGGTCCCAGAACAAAGAAGGGGAAATGAAAACATTTAGAAAGCTAACTGCAATTGTTTCTCACTGGCAAAGGGAAAATCACCTTTCTACAATAGAGTCATCACTGAGTATATCAACCCAACTTAAGAGTAGGCCCCATGCTCAGGTGTCATTAGACAACTCCAAATGGAGTCAATGGTACTATTTGTAAGCTTTTGCTTCTTTCTATTTTTTTGAAAAATTCGGGTTACTCTTATTTTGCCAGTATATTTTAATCTACTTTTGTGAGCTTTTGTTTCCTATCACTTTTTGTTTCTATTTTTTCTTTTCTCCACAATGAATGGTTTTGTTAAAAAAAAGAACAACAAAATCTCATTGTTTCTTCATGTCAGCATTTGAGAAAGACCACTTTTCTTTCTTTTTTTTTTTTTAATTTTATTTTTTTTTATTAATTTATTCTTGTTACATCTCAATGTTTATCCCATCCCTTGTATCCTCCCATTCCTCCCCCCCCCATTTTCCCATTATTCCCCTCCCCTATGACTGTTCCTGAGGGGGATTACCTCCCCCTATATATTCTCATAGGGTATCAAGTCTCTTCTTGGCTACTTGCTGTCCTTCCTCTGAGTGCCACCAGGTCTCCCCCTCCAGAGGACATGGTCAAATGTGAGGCACCAGAGTACGTGAGAAAGTCGTATCACACTCTCCACTCAACTGTGGAGAATATTCTGACCATTGGCTAGATCTGGGAAGGGGTTTAAAGTTTACCTCCTGTATTGTCCTTGGCTGGTGCCTTAGTTTGAGCTGGACCCCTGGGCCCAAATCTGCCTATCATATTGTTCTACTTGTAGATTTCTAGGACCCTCTGGATCCTTTTATTTTGCTGTTCTTCCATGCGTCTCTCATTTAGAGACCCAATAGGATGCCTTCCCCTCTGTCCCAGTTTCCTGGTAAGTGAAGGCTTTCGTGGGACATGCCCCTTGGGCTAGTATGCAGATATAAGTGAGTATATGCCATTTGATTCTTTCTGCTTCTGGGTTAACTCACTCATTATGATCATTTCTAGCTCAATCCATTTATCCACAAATTTCGGGAATTCCTTGTTTTTAATAGCTGAGTAGTATTCCATAGTGTATATGTACCACAGTTTCTTTATCCACTCTTCTACTGAGGGACACTTAGGCTGTTTCCATGTTCTGGCTATTATGAATAAGGCTGCTATGAACATGGTTGAGCAAATTTTCTTGTTGTGTGCTGGAGCATCTTCTGGGTATATTCCAAGGAGTGGAATAGCTGGGTCTTGAGGAAACCCTATTCCCATTTTTCTGAGATAGCACCAGAGAGTCCCTGGTCTTTACCAGCTTCTGTGCCTCCAGTCTGGTCAGCTTTCTACCATCTGTTCTAGGATCTCTTCAATAGACACTTGTTGGAGGGGCCTGTCACTCTCCCTTTCCAAGTCTATTTCTCCTAGTAGGACCACATTTTCTCCTCTGACCACAAAAAATCCTCAAGGAATATCACCCTACTTTTAGCCCACATGAATGCCCTCCACAGTCTGATGAAGCACTAAGTTGGCAAACTGTTCCATGTTTCCTAAAAACAAACAAACAAACACCAAACCAAAACCAACCAACCAACCAAAAAAAACAAAAAAAAAAAAAAAACAAAAAAAAACAAAACAAAACAAAAAACAAAACAAAACTATAAGTGTCCTTCTATCTCAAAGTAGGAAGAAGTACTTTTTGTCATTGCCCTTGATGAGACTTGCGGTGACAGGCATATAGTTCATTTTGACCTCTCGTAAGGCTGCACTTCACACACACACACACACACACACACACACACACACACACACACTATTATACCAGTATGTTGAAAATTCATAGGAAATTAGGAAACAATTAATATAGAAAGTATTATGAGTGTGCTACATAGAAGATATCATCAGGAGATTGGATTGTGGACAGAGAAAATATATACTGTGTGAGTCTTTTAGAAACTGCAAACAGAGGAATCAAGATGTCTACTAGCTTCTCAGTCATATTTCAGGACCACAAGAATAAATAAAAAATGAGAAATGGTGAATAAAGAATAAAGCTATGAATTTGAAGGAGAAGACATTTTAATAACTAAGTCTAGTGTGTATAAGAGGCTTCCTGCCAGAACTAGACTGATATCAACAGGTAATGGCTCTTAAGGCAGGTCCATGGGCTCAAGAGGTGCTGACTCCAGAGGAAAGGAGTCATTATCTGAAGAAGATAGTGTCCAATGTTGTCTTTATGTGTTCAGACCTCTGATTTATTCCATTTTATGATTTACAGAGTGAGTACTGACATGGTTTAAGGAAAAGAGCATACAGATGAATAACTGTTGGTGAATGCACAAGTACTTAACACAAACCAATTAATAGTCAAAACTCACAGCCTCATAGATGGTCCTGATTAAACTCAAATGTCACCAAATAATAAAGAAATAAATGAAGTGTTGAGTGTTTTGGAGGGGAGTAAGTGATGGGAAGCGTGTGAGAGCACATGGATGGATGGGCACTACTGCAATCAGAACACATTTTACACGTGTGCCAAATTGCCAAAGAACACGTTTAGTTAAGAAGAAGAGATCTCAAATTTCCTTCACCAACGCGATTCTGAGTGAAAACAACATCTACATTAGGCTTACTAAGTAACTTAAAGGCATTTCATTGGTCCTACATAAATGCATAAATTGAAGTCTGGTAGGAAAAAAATGTTTAAATATTTGAAAGTATCTTGATTGGCATGACATTTGCACAGAGGCTATTTTTAATTTAATCGGTTTGTCATAGGAATTGAGCAAGATGAAACATTTATCTTTAAAGTGTTTCCTTCAAAAATATGTTATGCCTATTTTGCTAAATGGGGAAATTAAATGGTGATATTAGCAAATCTATTTTAATATGAATTACTTTATTGTGTCATTCAAACAAATTTCAAATTAAACCCAAGCCTATTTATTCTCTGCCTATATTGGACATCTCTGTGACCGGCTGTAATTTAAATTTTCAGATATGTTATTATATGTATTTACTTATACAAAAATGATTATTGTGATGAGCCAATTATAAATTGGATATTGACTAGAAAACAGCACTGGAGATTTTCAGGTAAAGTAGAACAAAGCTTCTTACCGAGCTTACTTTGATACATGTGAATCTCCTTGGAACCATTGTGCAAATTGCTGTGGCAAAGACTTACATGCAGTCAATGAGTTTTTAAGTCTTACAAGGGAAATTCTGATGGTTCATCTTTTGACAGCTTTTAAAACTAGTATTTCTTTTTAGAAATTTATTTCAAAGTTATGAAAGGTCATAACTTCCATATCAGGATCAAATCCACATCTGCATAAACGTGTTCTTATCAAATTCCCTGGAAAATTAATCTTGGTATTTTCTTTGGTACACACACTGGAAATATTGTCGTCAATAACTTAAGAGACAGAAATTTCAATAAGTCCCTAACTCATTTTGAATAGGACAGAGATTTTTTTAGCATTGTCAATTCCTCTAATTCATGAACACATCTTTTTCCATCTTGGACTCAAGCTTATCAATATTTGGTAGGCTTTTAGCAAAACAACCTGTCATCTATTTTGTTAAGCTTATTTCTATGCTTTTATTCATGATTAGTATGATAAATGAGGTTGTTTTCAAAAATTGTATGTAGATAATTCATTGTTGGCAGACACACATGGAACTGATTTTTATATATTGATTTTTATCTTGATACTGTTAAGTTTATTGGTTATAACAGATTTTAGATGTTTTGTTATTAAAAGCATGCAACGTGCAAGGACACTTCTACCTTATGCATCCTAGTGTTGATAACTGTCTCTTGACCGAATCTTTTGGATACTTTTCTGAATAAAGGTACCAAATTATCCTTTCTTTGTTATTACTGGAAATTTTTACAGAAATATATAAATAAATTTATAAAATTCACATGGGACCACATGAGATTACAGTTAAACTAGCCTTGAGAAAAATGCGTAGTGTTGATTACACACTGAAACACCTATTAATGAAAGAAAAAGACTTCAAATATTGGGCCCTTAGTTCCAGACATGGTCAATTTGGAAATCAGAATGGACTAAATCTAAGCTGAGTGGGGGGAAAACTGCTTATGGATTGATAATAAAATTCATTCTTCCAGGATCATGTTTCTAAAGTTACAGCTAGAGGTGACCATCCTCTTGAGAGATGGTTATACCATGAGAATTCTATCACCACCCATGGACTAATTATTTCATTGTTTCACATATTTAGGCTATTTTGAGGAAGTCGAAAATGGAAGATAGTCCATAAGTGATAATACAAAGGTGATAGACTTTGTGATTTAAAGGACATGATTTTTCCCCTTCCTTTTTGTGTCCTAATTCTAAGCCAGCATGAAATGAGAGGGTGTCCTGGACTCTGCTCTAACCTACTACCATGGTGGGGTTTTTTTTGTACCCAAGTCAGGAGCCAACTGAGCAAATGGAAACAATGTGGCAATATTAATCATATTTTAAGCTCATTTTCTGTGGTATTTTTGTCACAGTGGCAGACATGGGCTACAAAATTATCAAAGGATTTTTGTCAGAATTTCTATCAATATCTTTTTTACTTCAGAACCACTGTTATTGGTAATTCTTGTACTATCTTGAAAACACTAATACAATGCCATTAAATACTTAAAATAACTGGATATTAGACACTGCTATTATTTTTTCTTAAAGCTAGGTGATAAGTGACAATAATTTTTAAACAAAATATCCTAATCAACTGTATATAATTAAAGGTAGTGCAGATTATATTGATTTGGAGTTCCTCCTTTAGATATATTCTATGCCAGAAAAACAGTAAATTTTTCTTTCTACTATCGAAGTTAAAAATTTATAATTAGTATAGTCTCTATGGTACATAACCCTTTTGTTCTGAAAGTGTCGGTAACTTTATTAAAGGAAACACATCATGGTTCTGTTTTCAGTAGCTTTTGAATGTATTCATCCTGTCATTATCCTCTTCACTAATATTTTGCTAAATTTCTGTGAGAAAAGTGTAAGGGAAAGATAAGGAGTTAGTAGATTATGCTTCCATTTTTCTACTTAATATATGATGATTAAAAAGTGTTTAAAAGTTGTTTATCATTGGTAGGCCATTGGATAAAATACATGGACATGAGCAGTGAAATGCATGAAAACAGAAACCCTGACATATAGGCCTCAAAAGAAAAAGATACTGGCCTTGAGAAAAAAATAGCATAAGTGGCTGAACACTTTTGAAATACAAGAGATTAAAAAATTCCTATGAAGCCCAAACCCATTATGAGTTACCACCTTTCTCTCTCACATAGACACCAATGTTAAGTGTAGATATAATGAGAAATTTCGGATCATGTTAAATAAAGAATTTTTATATGCAACTGTTAAGAAAGGATACATTCAACTCACTCACTTGAATTTGAGTGATTTTAGTTTGTGTTCTTAGTCACTAGTACTACATATTATTTTCTGAACTTGTTCTCTGTTCTTTGTTAGTGTTTTTCATGTTAGTGTTTTATTTTTTGTTTAAAAATCTTTGAAAATGCACTTTGTTACCAGTAGGGAGAAGAGTCATTTCCCCTGTCTGTGTATATAGTAGTCTAACTCCTTTGTGGGGCAAAATGTCCTTGTTCTTACCACAAACAGAATTCTGCCTAAAAATGGGCAGCTTATGCAGGCAGAGTTGATGGCTGTACCCTGCCAAGACAGGGTAGGCAAGCCCTCAATAGTTCCTGCCTTGTGAATAAGTCTGGAGAGACTTTGGGCCAGAAGGACAAAGACGAGGCTTCAACGTTATAGAGTGTTGAGTGGCTGTTCAGGCAGTGAACTGTCTCAGTCATTTTTGTTCACTTTGGAAGCTGCTAAACTGCACTACTTGTTCACTCAGGAATTTAAGTCTTATTTCTTCTCATGTCTCTGAGGGGTGTTGAAGAACAGATAGTTTAGTTCTACAATCATATTTAGTTGGTTAGGGAATAAGATCTTTTTTTTTGTTGTTGGTTTTTTTTTTGTTTTTTTTTTCTTTTTTTTTATTAATTTATTCTTGTTACATCTCAATGTTTATCCCATCCCTTGTATCCTCCCATTCCTCCCCCCACCATTTTCCCATTATTCCCCTCCCCTATGACTGTTCTTGAGGGGGATTACGTCCCCCTATATATTCTCATAGGGTATCAAGTCTCTTCTTGGCTACTTGCTGTCCTTCCTCTGAGTGCCACCAGGTCTCCCCCTCCAGGGGACATGGTCAAATGTGAGGCACCAGAGTACGTGAGAAAGTCGTATCACACTCTCCACTCAACTGTGGAGAATATTCTGACCATTGGCTAGATCTGGGAAGGGGTTTAAAGTTTACCTCCTGTATTGTCCTTGGCTGGTGCCTTAGTTTGAGCGGGACCCCTGGGCCCAAATCTGCCTATCATATTGGATCCAGAGGGTCCTAGAAATCTACAAGTGGAATAAGATCTTTTTAGATCAAGATAAAGGAGTTAAGTTAATAGAGATGAGATATTATAGATACTGAATTTCATTCAGAAATTTAGACTCAATAGGACAGGAAAGATGTTTACTTCAAGTTTAACAAATACAAACAGCCAAATCACTATGAATGTAACATCTATAGAACTCATGATTGTCACATGGTTCTCTCTGCTGTATGTAGTTTGCTTTATGCATGTGTAATAAAATAAATGTCTATGGAAAAAATAATTAATTAATTAAAAAAAGAAATAGCACAAACATCATCTGATATAATGCTGTCATCAGGAGTCTAGACTTCTGTGCATGCATTTGATAATGAACCAACATGTTATGCAGTTTTCAAATATAATGTAAATCTCTAATAAAATTAGGAGTCTATCTTTAACTACCACTTATGAGTATTTAAGGATGGTCATAATATAATCATTTTTACCCTATATTTATTCTAACCTAACCTATGAGATATTTATATACTTTTAATTAAACATATAATCATAGTACATGAGCTTAAATATGTTTGAAATTTTTATTATGCATTTATGAATATTGGAAATATACTTTAATGTGTGTAGGAGACAGGAAAAGTTAGTATTTTTTCTTTTTAATTTAAGAAATTTACTTTCTACCTCTGAGAGGCAACAAAGGAAAATGGTAATGTCTGTAATGTTTCGGAGCTGTTGACTAAGAGCCCTGACTAACTTCCTGGGGCCTGTGAGCTATGGATCGTGCAGGAGAACTTACATCACTATAAGAAACTACCATACTATGTTCTTTAACTACAATCTACATATATGTCTTTATATCCACTGATAATTGTAGAACACAACCCTCATCAAGGAAACTTCTCTTTGCAACAGAGACAATTAAAAAAAAAAAAGCAGTCAAGATACAGTGTTAGGGAACCCACTGATAAAGACACATCTATAATAAATAAAACTTATATACTCTTGGATCATTCTAGAAGAGGTAACAGAAAGATTATAAGAACCAGAGAAACCCATATTTGCTTTGAGATTGTGTCTCCCAGGAATGTCAAAAGCTATACCCATGAATTGTCAGTAATAGGAAAATGTAACATGAACCGAAAAATGGTAGCAATAGATATTCTAACATGGATAAAGAAAAGCCCAGATTGCTTCAACCCTACCCAAATAATTACAGGCAACTGAGGAGCGTGGAGAGCATGAGAAATAATCTCTTCTAAGGAAAAGCATACCTATTAGTGGGTTCTGACAACATACATACAATAACATTTGCAATGTTCAAGCTATACTTATGTACTCAAGAATATACATATAGATATATGTATATAGCAACAATTAAAGAATAAAGAGAAAATAAATTTTAAAGAAAGCAAAGAGGCATATAAAACACTGTTTAAAGGTTGGAATAAGAGTGAAATCTACAAGTAGAACAATATGATAGGCAGATTTGGGCCCACGGGTCCTGCTCAAACTAAGGCACCAGCCAAGGACAATACAGGAGGTAAACTTTAAACCCCTTCCCAGATCTAGCCAATGGTCAGAACATTCTCCACAGTTGAGTGGAGAGTGTGATACGACTTTCTCACGTACTCTGGTGCCTCACATTTGACCATGTCCCCTGGAGGGGGAGACCTGGTGGCACTCAGAGGAAGGACAGCAGGTAGCCAAGAAGAGACTTGATACCCTATGAGAATATATAGGGGGACGTAATCCCCCTCAGGAACAGTCATAGGGGAGGGGAAGAATGGGAAAATGGGGGGGGGGAGGAATGGGAGGATACAAGGGATGGGATAAACATTGAAATGTAACAAGAATAAATTAATAAAAAAAAAAGAATGTAAAATGATATAATTGTATTAAGATAACAAAAAATTAAAGATTGGAAACCCAGATTATACACATTTGTATAGTTTCCTTCAACAGGGCACATAATGATCATATTTCAATCGTCCTCTGCCAGGTGGGTATATTTTGACACTTTGCATTTACTTTTAGTATAAGACAATCCATTTACATGGAAATATAGTTATGTGGAGATTTATCCAAAACCAATTAGCAAACAAGATATAAGCAGGGACATGAATTAAATTTGCCATACAATAGGCTTAACATTTTATAATACATTGCCTTTATCATGCAGTTCTGTAAAAGTGACTATCACTATTAAACCTGATGTAATTGTCCTCTTGGAGGCTTACTGCCTTGGTCTGTTAACCTAAGGCTCGTTCTAGAAGCTTCCAGTCTCCACACAATCTAATATAAGCCTAGAATGTTTTCAACCAGTGAGGCTTATTGCTGAATAAGCTCTCTCTTTCTAGATCCTTCTGAATTCTGGCTGACTGGGTTAACTCAGTTGTTCTGGTTCAAACTCCTCTCGATGCTGACTGATTCAAACTGGCTGCTCCCAGGTTCTGCCAGGTATTCACTGATTTGCTCTGCTTAGTATCAACCTAACTCTCGTGATCTGTTCTCATCTTCTGGCTCCTTCTCATTTTCTGGCTCCTTCTCTCTTCACCTGTATCTAACTTGTCCTCTCTTCAACCTGTCTCTGTAAACTCTTCCAGCAACACTGCGTCCTCTCCCTGAGCTGCTGTTCCTTAATCCCTTCTTTTCCTCTGCTGTTCCTGGAAGATTTGGGAATATCCTATTCTGTCAAATCTTTCTCTCATTCATTACTTTGTCTGCCTTTCAATTAGATATCACCTTCTAAGATGGGTGCTTTCATCCACCAAACTATGTTTCCCTTGTTTTTGGGGGATTAAATGTGTGTAATAAGGGAATTTCTCCATTCCATGTGGATCACACAGTCCCAGATTTTTGAAAGTGATCAGAGCAAAGATGTTGCTGAATTAAAATTCCTCTATGCATTTCCTTTCTTCATGAAGCAACCCTTCAATTAACCATTAGACTACTCTGCCTGTGAGGTAGCCACTCAACTCTGTAGTAAAGTCTTTGCAAGTCAAATAATTCCCCCAATCCTTCAGTCCTGTCTCCATCTCTACCACTTATGACTGATTCCTTTCACACTTCTACTCTAGCTGTATTATCTGTTTATAATCTACAGAACTGGTACTATTTTCCAAGATGCTTTCTGGGTTTCTAGTTTTAACAAAACCAATTTTTTTCCCACTATCTTACTACTGTGGTTACCTCTTTCTAATCATTACTCCTTTTGTATTAGTTTTTCCACTATAGCATTTCTTGAAACAAAATTTATAACTGTTTACATTTCCATGTTTAATTTTATATTTATAAATATGGGAACTCTGTTTTGAGATATTTTATGGTATTTGGCATTCATTGAGAGTTTTCTATCATTCCAAGCACCATCTTTCTCCAAGTACAAGTGACACATATGGTAAATATAGTAGAATGAACGCATGTATTCCAGCTTGTTCCTTTTGCATAACTATAGCCATTCATGTTTCAGGCCCGCCAGCCACATCATCTTAGCTCACTGTTGACATAGAAGTTTTTCTGTCCAAGGTCAAATTGGCCATCAACCTTGTTTATGGTAAGTGAGAAACTCTGTGGCCTTCTTCCTAGAAATTCCCCAACCATGAGCAGAGCTGGCCCCAATGGCCAGGCCCACTTTCAAGGTCAGCTAAAACTGCTTACCTAGTTAACAAAAATAACTTGAGTTAGAGCTAACTGCTGCCTTGCTTATCTCACTTGAGACCAATTAGGTTAAAAGTAAGCTGATAATACTCTTCCTATTTGGCCAAAATACAATACAAGGCATTACTGACCCTTCCCCTTGTATTCTATACATGGTTATAAAAAGATTAGCCTAAAAACAGATCAACACCATCATGTCCTAAGCCCATGCTGTGTCCCTGACCATGGCCACTCTTGGGTGTTGTGTTCAGTAAATCATCCATATCTGAGATTGGTGTCTGAGTGGTTTGGGCAGATCCCTCTGGACCCTAACAATGAACAGTGAAAGCATTTTATTTGGCCCTACTCATTTTCGTCATCAACCATCCTCAATCACTGTTAGGTGATATCCTGTAATTCTTTGCTATGATTTTTGATGGGAAAACAAATTAAAATCACAATTTTAGGTAATATAACATGGGCCTTTGCAATAAGAGAATAATATGGACTTTGAATCATAAGTATACTTGGATATCAACTACTTAATTCTAGTTAACTTCCATGAATCACATGCAATAATTAAATTTTTTATCCCTTGGCTATAAAATAAGCATTTTACATTAGTTGAAACAAATTGCCTTTATCAGTCTTACTATTTTCTAACATTAAAACTAATCATGTTTGCATATTAAAGTGCCATGAAGTTTAAAAGCATGTATTATATAGTGTGTTATTATCTTTTATTTGATTTAGTATTTAAATTAATTCTTTCTAAAAAACAAAGTCTGAGGACTCAAAAGTACATCATAATTAAGGTCATTGTTTAAAAAACAAAACAAAATAAAACAAAAACTCTTACACACTGAAACAATGACCCAACTCTGTCATGTGAATCTAACCAAGAAGGTGTTATCTCTAGCCATCACTTTGCTCATCTCTGTAAGGGAAATCTGATTTGAATCTGAAGTGTTCCTCACAGACCTTGTGGACAGCTTGACAGTTGAGAAATCATAAAGCCTCCGATTTTACCACATTAACCCACTTATCTCTCTATACCTAACTGAGAAGTTGTGGGAAGAGTCTGAAGACTTGGAACCCAGATGGCTGAACAATGTTCCTGACTATCTTTACCTGTGAACTGGGGTGGAAGTTTTCTTCTGGCTGATTCATTTCTCTTTTTGCTTCTTAGCTGAGCTTTTCAGAGAAGCCTCCTCTGTCCCAGATCCTCCAGTTTCTGTGTTTCTAATCGCAGGCCCAGAGGGATGGAGCTACTTAACTGTAGCAGAAGTCTCTGACAACACAAGCTGAAATAAAGCATCCATCTCTTAAGCTGTCTCTATCACCTGTCTCTTAAGCTGTGTCAATCATGACACAGCACTTAAATGCCAAAGGGGATACCAGAAATAAATCAAATCACTTGTTATGGTGCCTGGCAACATATAGAATCAGGATTGTTGGTTATTAGTATCATCATTATTAATCTTAAAAAGTATATTTCCTTGAAAGTATGTGGTTCTACAGTTTCTAACAATGGTTCCCCTTTCCCTTTTTTTTTAATATAAAACTTCTCTAAGGATATTTTCAAGTATTTTGGCTCCTTAGTAATGATTCACAAAGTTAGCGACATTCTGATAGATACTTTTGAACAGCATTTGAAAGTCATTACCATTTATTCACCCGAGATTGTAAGTTGAACGTTGTTCACCTTCCAAAATTACCATAGTCACCTTTTTTATTATATTTGCCATCTTTCAATAATATCAAAGCTTGTTGTTTGGCTTTTGCAAATAGAATCACCAAAGGTTAAGGAAATCCATTCTGAAAGATATTAAAATGGGAGATATGAATTTATGTATTTCAGCATAGTGATTATTTGTTCACAGCCCCTTGTATTTAATTTTCTCTGTTCTCCAGATATCTAAAAAGCAAAAACGATATATAATAATGCTAATTAAAGAACAATGCTCCCCACGTTAAGTTTATTTGACCAGGGATTTGCTTCTTTTGGTTAGCTCTTGGTAATAATAACATCCCTTTTCCTTCTCTCAAGACCTTCTGGCATTTTTTTCATTTGCCTTAACAAATCAAAATAAAGATCCCACTGTTCTCCTAGAGGATTTGACACACTTATGGTTAGTTGCTTTTAAAATTGTCATATAGGGTCTCATGTTGAGGGTTGTATGTGTGTTCACAGGAAACTTTCTGGCTACCTCTAGGTTAGGGTCTTTTTAAATAAATGTAATAATGTATATAGTATTTGTATATTCAACTTTGAATGAAGTACTTGAAATTAATAGATAACATTTAACGTTAATATTCAAGCACTTTATGTTTGTGAATGTTTCTTTTGTAAATGGAGCTGTGAGTAATTTATGCCTCTCTGTGTAGCAGGATATTGTACCAATATCAGTGAGGAATATGTGAGGGGAGAACGGAAGCAAGACCTAGGAAGTTTTCTCTGATGTTAATGTATTTGGTTCTTCTTTAGAATTTAATGCACTATCTTATTCTGGAAGCCTTGTGGAGCAGAGTAATTGTGCAATAAGTAGCACTGTGAATGAGAATATTGAGTGTGTTTCTTTCATGTATTTGTAACTTTGTATCCAAGTTAATCTGCTTTTAACAGTGAAATAAAAATGTTGCTCAGAGCACTAGAGCCTTGTATTTCTTTAATGTCTTTATAAAGTACCTCAATAACTCTGGATACCTTGTGATCAGATCAAGAGCCCAATAATTGTCAGCTGGGAAAAAATCATTTTTCATGAAGGAGTAGTCTATTTTGGTAAAATTTCAAATTATTAGTGGAATAAAGCATTTCAGCATAAAGTAGGACATTCCTTCCTTCTGTCTTCCTGACCTTAGCTCCTTGTGATTAGAGTCATCACATGGAGCAGTCAGACTGCTTCTTTCCTATCCATATTTATTTTTTAATCATTTGACATGACAAAAAATTTGTCATTCATACTAGGATGCTGAGACAGGATAATAGTTTTCTACTTTGAAAGGAAATTTCTCTAGAGCTTTGCCTGTGGGAGATCCAAGCTCTGTCAAAACATTCTATTCTTTAGAATTAATGTTTTAAATATGTTAGAATACTTCCATTTATAGAACTCTCTTGTGACTTGCATGCAGTGATATTCATATCCTGATAACTGGATTGATAATGTCTTCCCAGGATTTAATGATATTAATCAAGCAATCCAAGTTAGATATATTTTTGAAGCATCATATATTCACAAGTTAGACTTCAGGTGGCCAGCACATTTCTTTGGTCTTTCTTGAATTCTATGAGTCTTTATGAAATTCTAAAATATTAAATGTTGAAACTATATTTTTGACACAGGAAAAGTTAACAAATAAACATTGAGTGAGAACTTGTATATAATTTATTTTAGGATATTAACATCTGGAGACAGATGATATTTTCTGTTATTTGGTTTACTATACCTGCTATTATAGGGAATAATATTATAATATATTATATAAAATATATATGTTTTTATATTTTTATATATTATAATAATATAATTCTAATAGACTTCCTAAACTACATGAACATTTCACGGTAAACTTGTGTGATGAAATAACTACAGTGAGCACTATTACTGTCAGTGGTATCTTTATAATCACCTTATTACAATATCACATTTATAGTTTTATTCAAATGACAGTCTATACAAAGGTATTAACCAGCCTTAATGAAAATCTTAGTGAGGTAATTAGGATAAATAGAAATTCCTCAGGTAAAGATAATTAATAAACAATTCCTTAGCAAAATTTTAGAGCATAAAATAATACAAATGTTTCTATTCATATTTTACTTGATGAGCATACTGTATTTACACTTAAATTAGCTACTTTCCTGAAAGCATTGTCAAACAGGTACTTTTAGGTATTGAAAATAGTCATGGAATAGGCACAAAACAAGAGACTTCTGTTGTTATGCTGGCTGTTGGCCCGGGTGCACTTCTGAGACCACAGGATTCGTGAGAAGCAGAGCCTGACTCAGAATCAGGACTTCTGAACATGTGATCTGTAGAAACAGCTGTGGTGCAGAGCAAGTACAGCGGAGTGAGCGCTTCGGAAGTTAGTTCAGAGGCTCGTGCTAAACAGTACACGCATCAGCTATACAGCATTGTGGAATGGTCAAGGTCCTGTGCCAGGGACTAGGGACATTTTAGTGAAAGCTTTCCCAGACCTCTCTTCCTTAAATCTTTCTCTCCATCACTCACATTTGACCCTTTATGCCACCTTTGTTCTCTTATTAAAATCCCTTAAAATTATTCTTTGCCCTGTCCACTAATGTTTATTTTCTAGTTTCCTTTATTCTATAGATTCTCAAAATTAAACACTCAAATATGAATATTTGATGGTAAAATCAGTGTGGTAAAGTTTCATAAGATTCTGAGATGATTGTAGAATAGTATTGAGCATCCAAATGATATACAGATATAATATGGAAAAATTACTAAGTTTGTTTAAATCTAATTTCTAGAAAAAGTACACGTAGAAAGAAAGAAATTGGTAATAACGGAGGTTATATCTACTGCCCTGAAGGAATATTTAGTGGCAGAATATTATTTTTATTAATCATAGTAATTATCATCATCATCATCGTGTGTGTGTGTGTACTGACTCAAATGTTCCATTAACTAACTCAAATTTACCAAAAGCATGCTTTGGCATATGTATATAGTCCTTAAATTTATATGAATATATATACGTGTATATAGTGTACAACTGTTAAATAAGGAAACTTACACCAAATAAATCAAGTTTGAAGGCACCAAAACAGTTTTTTAACAAGAAAGAATTTCATTTAAAGATATGTCACCTGAATAAATGGAAATCTGACCATCTTTGGAATTTTATCAGAAACCTGATGGCAGAGAATACACTATAGTAAAAGACCAAAGGATTCTTCTTAAAATTAGGTGATGGTGCATCACAGTATATTCAATTGCTATAATTTTGAACCCGAAGCTCATAAAGCACATCCATAAAGCCTTTTACCTGGTAATACACTTATGCACATTTTCTGGCAAAGGTTAAAACAGAGGTTAAGCATGCCATCCAACACAGCAAGGAACACTTGGCATTGCATTAGTCTTGATTAGAGAAAATATATAAATTATGGCTGAAAAATTTCATTTGTCTATAATACTCTGAATAGGATGGAGACACCAGGGCATTTTTCCTGTGTAGTTTTTGCATGGTTATTGTTGTCTTTTTGCCCAGCTTGTGCTTGGGCAGTCATATCAGTGAGACATTGCAGATGCAGCCTCTGTTATTAATAGGAGACACAGTGAAGACTCCAACCCCTTAACTCTCACAGTCTTTCTACCCACTCCTTGCGATGCTCTCTGAGCCTCAGGTTTAGGAGTTTTAGGAGTGTGTTTTAGATGTATCCACTGACACTGAGGTTTACAATTTTGCACACTGATTGGTTGTGGTTTTCTGTAGTGGTCTTCGTTGCAAAGAGAGGTTTTCTTGATGAAGGGTGAAGAAAACACTTATCTGTTATTTGTAGGTGAAGCTGGAAACCGGAGAAGTGGCACTGCCAGGAACAGCACACCAATTTATTTTCCAGTGTTAAATGTTCTGCCATAAGATTGTATATACAAGTAACATATGCACTCAATAGGTTTATATTGAGGAATTTATATTTATATATAAATACATATGTGCATACAATAATAATTGATTTAAAAAAGTCATGAATTTGAAGAGAAAAGAGGCCTATGAGAAGGTTTGGAGAACGAAAGGGAAGGGAGAAATCTTGAAATCTTGTAATTAAAATACAATCAGAAAAACAAACAAAATGTAAAATTTCAAAACCACAAGAGATCTAAAAATTGGGCTGTAGAGATAGCTCAGAAGTTAACAGCATGGACTGTTCTTCCTGAGGTCCTAAGTTCAATTCCCAGCAATCACATGGTGGCTCACAGCCATCTATAATGTGATCAATGTGCACTGTATACGTAATAAATAAATCTTTTAAAAAAGATCCAAAAATTACTAAAATTCCAATGAATTTGAGATATACACAGAATACCAGTTATAATCATTAAAGAAGAAGAAATACATGATACATCAATAAATTATCATTGGCCACAAATTTTAAAACAACTCATCTATTAAAGTCATTTAATGTTTCCAAAATTGGAATGTTTATTGATACTACTATACTGAGAAAAAAGAACCCCAAAGATATGTTATACAAAAAAGCATCAGAAAGAAAGTAGAATGTTTAAATACTGTATAGGTTTAGGGAGTATTTCAGAAGTTCTACATACAGGGAGCAGATCACCAGTTGTTGGTAGGGATATGCAAGTTGCAAGTCTTTAATGGTAAGATTTAAGGACAGGGTAGATTAGGATGTATCATGAGGAGGCCTTTGGAGGATGATGGAGATATTTTATATGTTAATGTACTATTAATTTCATTCATTATTTATTATTCTTTGTTTCTGTATTTATATTTATTCATATTATATATTGTGTTATTAAAGTAGTTTATTGTTATACAATCACATATCAAAGAAGAATCAGTTTTGTTCTTAAAACAAGCTAAAGTTAATATAGCTCACCTACAACTCGATTAAAGTGTAAAACAACAAGCCAGACTGCATTAAGAAGATTCTTGAATATGTTTCTCTCCCATGACACAGTCTATGTTAAGAAAAGCTGCTTATGAGCTATGCGTATAGATCACTGTTATGATCATGGACTTCTCCTGCAGAAGGTTTGAGTTTGGTTTAGATTTTACAGCTGCTGTAACTCTAGGTTCAGAGATATGACACCCTCTTATGACTTTTTCAGGCTGCTGCTGTCATGTGGACACACAAACCCATAATTAAAAATAAAATATATTTTAAGATAAAATATATTTTCTGGTTTGTACTTTAGCCAAATAAGAAAGTGCTGGATCTGTTGGGGAAGGAGCCATCGGATACTATGTCTGAAGCTCTACTGGCAGAAAAGTATATGGGGAAAACCTTTTAAAATCA
Source organism: Acomys russatus (assembly GCF_903995435.1). NCBI lineage: Eukaryota > Metazoa > Chordata > Mammalia > Rodentia > Muridae > Acomys > Acomys russatus. The sequence goes on from NC_067138.1 coordinate 98,210,591, forward strand.
CAGCAGATACACACATTTTAAATATTCCCATGTGTCAAGATTTGGTAACAGAACTCCTTAGGTAAAATACTTTAAAATTTTCCATTTTCTTTGGCTGGATCTGTGGTTAAACTCTTAGTAATAAATCAAAGACAATAAATGTACACAAATATTTTACACCCCTTAATGTTTCAGTTATTTATTGTTCCATAACAAATGACCTCCAATTTCCTGACATAAACAGTGATAATCATTTGTTTTACTTACAAACTTGCAACATGGGCATAGCTCAGTGGAAACAAATCATGTCTGCTTTCCAAAATGTCACCTAGGGTAGCTGAGTAAACTACTGCATGCTAGAACGGCTTGAATATTTGCTTGCTTGTTCTGCTGTAGTTGGTGGTGTTTGATGGGCCTTTTGTTGAGTCAGCCACTTATAGAATTTGTATGTAGTGTCAATCACAATAAATTTGTACCCCAAATATGTACACAATACTGAAAAATTAGAACAATCAGAAGACATAAATTGGGAAAGATCAGAATTGTAGATCCAATGGCACCGTCCGTGCTGCAATCCGTGAAGCTCACACTGTCTATCTGTCTAACTATAAGGGTTTCAGAAGGTAAATCAATATGGAGAGAAACAAAATTCATCTGTGCTAGGGGCAGAATTAAAAAGAAGGGGCTCATTAAAGGGGCACAAGTGTGTATGTTGGGACAATGAAATTTTATCCTGCTAGCCATGATGAGTCTACACTGCACATATATCAAAGGCAATGCATTACTGAGGGTTTAATTGCAAGTGCCACATCATTCTATTTTAATAATAAAGACTCAGGAGTCAGATGCTGTGGTGAAAAACTCACTAGTTGGGAGGGGCAGAGAAAGCACCTAGCTTGACCTTCTTAACTCATCTCACATCCCAATGGGAAAAGGCCCAAAGGCTCACTATCTCAGCTGACAGCCCAGGAGGAAAAGGCTAAAAGACCCAAAGCCACAGGTTTGCTAGCTCAAAGCATCAAAAGCCAAAGGCCAAGAGGTGGAGGAGCTCAAGAGCTAGAGAATTAAGACCCAAAAAGACCTCACGCTAAAATCCCAAGAGCCCAAGAGGTAAAGCTCTAAGTCTCATTCTACTTGAAATATTATAATTTATTCCAATTATATGGAGAAAATTATGTCTTCCCTTTATCTTTCTGTTCCCACCCCATCTCTTCTGCCCTATTCCTCTCCTCTAGGCCTCTGACAAAAGCGGATCTCCTACCCACCACATGGGCACAGTATATCAGGTCTCATCCAGATGACCTTTTTTTCCCTTCCTCTGTGTGCCCCTGGGGATTGCCAACCAAGGGGAAGTGATCAAATCAGGGACACCAGAGTTCATGTCAGAGGCAGTCTCCTCTCTCTCCACAACCACAGAGAATGAGCTGCTCATTGGCTAGATCTGAACAGCGGGTCTAGGTTTACTACATGCATTGTCCTTTGTTGGTACAAAAGTTTGTGTAGACCCCTGGTTACTGATTCACTGGCCTTAATTGTCTCGTTGTGGGGCTCCTGAACCCTCTGGGTCCTTAAATTGCCTGATGCTTCCATACCATTCTCAGTGCTCCACCTAGAGTCCAACAGCGAGTCTCAACTTCTGTCGTGATCTCTTGCTTGGTGGAATCTCTCAGAGGACATCTATGTTGGGCTAATGTCCACTTATAAGTGAGTATATATACAATGCTTATCTTTCTGGGTCTGGGTTACTTCACTCAGGATGATCATTTCTAGTTCCATCCATTTGCATGTAAATTTCAAGATCTCTTTGTTTTTAATAGCTGAGCAGTATATTACATTGTGGAAATGTACCAGAGTTTCTTTACCTATCATTCAGTTGAGGGACATCTAGCTTGTTCCCAGATTCTGGCTATTATGAATAAGGCTGCTATGAACTAGTAGAGAAAATGTCCTTGTTGTATGTTGGAGTATCTTTCAAGAATATATGCAGGAGTGATATAGCTAGGTCTTGAGGTAAAGCTGTTCCCAGTTGTCTGAGAAAGCACCAGATTGGTTTCCAAAGTGTTTGTACAAGTTTGCTCTCCCACAAGCAACGGAGGAGTGTTCCCTTTTCTCCACATCCTTCCGAGAATGTGCTGTCACTTGAGTTTTTCATCTTAGCCATTCTGAGTGATGCAAGATGGAATCCTAGAGTCATTTTTATTTGCATTTGCCAGATGAATAAGGACTTTGTGCATTTCTTCAAGTGTCTCTCAGTCATCCAATATTCTTCTGTTGAGATGGCTCAGCAATTAAGAACACTAGCTCCTGTGTAGGACAGTCTGAAATGTTGGATCAATTAAGATTGGAAACTTTCTTGAAAACTGTCCTGGTGTGATGCATAATAGTAACTGAAGAGCCTGGGGCTGTAACATGAAGGATTCAGGATGTGCTTGTTGAGCCTGCTGAGAGGAATGAATACTGTCAGGTTTGATCCAGAATCAAGGTCTGGTTCTTTTGTTCTGGAAACAAAAGTTCTCACATGCATACAGCCCTAAAGTTATAAATGTATGAGTTGTGCATGATGTACAAAACAATTAAGGCTGGTTCTTTGCTATTTGTATGAGCAGAAGTAAGGCATCTGCAAATCTTCATTCATGCATCATGAAGAGTGCATGTAGTAAGTCACAGGGATTCTGTGACCAACAAGAAGCTTTGTCTAGTCATTGACATTCATGGTTCATCCAGGCTCAGAGCTATTCTCCTCCAGAACGATTAACAATATAAGGTACCTGCCTGTTCTGCGCTTTGAATCCTTCACCACCTGATTTATCCTTCATCCCTCTTCCCTCATCTTCCCTCCCTGCCCTTGGTCTCAGAAAGGGGAGTCCTCCTCCCCTAACATCTGACCTCAATCTATCCAGTGTCATCTGTACTACTTTAGTCCTCTTGCTCTATGGCCTGTCAACGCCAACCTGGCAGGTGGGAAGTGATCAATGTTGGGAGGCCAGAGCCCATGTCAGAAGTAGTCCCTACTCCACATATTGTGGGACCCACAAGGAGACTGTGCTGCCTATGTACTACATCTGAGCAGGGGATCTAAGTCCACATCATACATGGACTTTGGTTGGCACATCAGTCTCTGTACTGAAATGTGGTTATTCTGTATTAAGTGGCTAATATGTGGTTCTGAGTGAGTATATGCCATGCATGTCTTTCTGGGTCTGGGTGACCTCAGTTAGGATGATTGTCTCTAGTTCCATTCATTTGCCTGCAAATTTCAAGATTACATGGTTTTTGATAGCTGAATAGTATTCCATTAGAATTTCTCAACATTTAGAAACTGGACCAAAAATGCTATTTCTGGCTTATTTAACCATTTTCCCAATTTTATTTGGGCCCCTACAAAGGTATTATTCACCCCAAATCAAGAGGAAGAAACCTTAAAGGAACTATGCCCTATTTCTCCTAAGGGGGCATTGTGTAGGTTTTGTTTTCTCTCTAGTGCTACAGATGCTTATAGTAATTTAGAGTTAGTTACAAGATATTATGAGTATTATACAAAGATAAAATGTGGTTGGACTCAGGGATGCCTCTCTTTTCTTTTGTCTTTCTTTCATAGGTATGGAGACAGGGGTTGAAAAGAATGAAGGGGGGATATAGAAATATATAGGGATGCTAGAACAAAATGTAGAATATTGAATCATCTCGACTTAAGGTTTTAATTATTTTTAACAAATAAAGGTATTTTAATTCATTAGTATAGAATTTTGTATATTGTTGCAAAATAAGCTTAATTTTGATATATTGATACAGAATTCAAATTTGAGATTATTCTTCACACATATTATATATATATATATACACTCTACTATGAGGTACTACATGCATACAAATCAATTATAATACAAGGTTTACTTCCAATACCTAGAAAGTGGTATTGTAGGCTCTTCAGGATAAGTAAGTAATACAAGCTAATTGTTAGTTGATAAAATCATGGTCATGTCAATTACTAGTCCACTTTTATCAGAAGAACATATATCCTAGGTTTAACAGATAAATATGACTCTATAGATATATAAGGTAAAATAGATAATGTCTTTAAAAGTCCAAGAGACCTACAGAATATGGCATTTAAAGATGTTTTTATTATTTTAAAGATTCTTTAAAAACATGACAGGTTAACTCCTGGAAACACCCAGCCTACCTTAAAGATGATGAGCATCAAAGAACCTCCTTATGGAGTTGGCTTCAAATGTGGCAAACAAGCCACTGGGCAAAATATTTGCATTTCTGCCACAGAGAGAATTCTCCCTAAAAATGGGCAAGCTTGGACGCAGGCAGAGTCATTGGCTACACTCTGCCAATACAGGGTAAGCAAGTCCTCAATAGTTCCTGCCTCACAGCTATGTCTTTCAGAGATATTGTGCCGGAAGGCTAAAGATGATGCTCCATTATAGAGAGTTTTGCGGGACCGTTGTGACTGTCTCTGTCTTTTTTTTTTTTTTCTCATTTTGCGAGTAGCTAACTTCCATTTAAGTTCACTCACATAATTATGTTTTATTTCTTCTCAAATCTGTGATGGGGTTAAAGACCAAGACAGGAGTGATGTATTCTTCAATTTGCCAAATACAAATAGCCAAATCTCCATGAATGTAACTTTTATGTAATTCCTGATTGTTTCTTGGTTCTTCCTGATGTATGTAGTTTATTTTAGTTATGAGTAATTATATAAATGTGTATATAAAATTAAATGTAATAAAAAAATAATGAACTAATACTGGAGCATTTCCCACAAATAAACGTTATATATAAAAATAATAGAATAGAATAAAAATAGCATTGGCTTCTACTACTTTCACACATTGTCTAAAAAAACCCCTGAATTTAAAGTTCCTCCTATACTTAAATCGCTGTCAGCTGGTTCCTACCTCCATCTCTTGAGCTAGTGTTAACTTTATTAAAGCATGTGTACAGATAGCTCTTGGGTTAATGGTGTATGTTAGGGCTCAACCACACCACACAAAAGGCAGGTTACAATTGGATAAAAGACAGTTCACAGTCTCAGGGATCAGATCGGGATCAAATAAATATTCAGATCCCAATTACTAAACTGAAAATGTTAAATTCTTTTTGTTTTTCTTTCCAGCACCAGAGGTCAGATTATGTATAACCTACAGAGATGAACCCTTGCCCAGAATAGGCTAAAACAAAATGGGCCTGGAAAGAAGCTTTGATTTCAGCATAGGGAGAAGGGTGGCCATTGACTGTCACTACTCATTGGAAAATACCTGTTACGTATTTTTCTTCACACTAAAAAGGTTGTTTGTGATTCACCTTTGTGTTTTTTGAGACAGGGTTTCATTTAGCACAGGTTAGCCTCAAACTTTCTCATTGCAAAGGAAATGAGTATTGTCTAATGGGGTATGGGCCCAAATTGAACCAATGCTTCACATTCAAAGGGTTAGTAATACAGGGCCACTTACTTCTCCCTCTTCCTACCAAATAAGCCTGCAACACAGATTTTAGTTTCTCTTGCTCATTCTGTTCAGGAGAGGGACCAGTGGAATGGAAGGAAGAAACCCTTTTCCTAGATTTTACTGTGAGCCATTTGAAACACTATGGTCAAATTCTTTACACATGCATGCCTCCATCCATCCATCACATGGAGAATGAGCTGTCCATTGGCTACATCTGAACATAGCCAGAATCTAGAAACAGCCTAGATGTCCCTCAACTGAAGAATGAATGAATAAACTGTGCTCCATTTACACAATGGAATACTATTCAGCTTTCAAAAACAAGGACACCTTTAAATTTTGAGGCAAATGGATGAAACTAGAACAGATCATTCTGAGTGCGGTACCCCAGACCTAGAAAGACACACATGGTATATACTCAAGTATAATTGGATATTAGCCCAACATAGATGTCCTCTGAGAGATTTCTTCCAGAAGGGGATCAGGAAGATACTGAGACTTGCACCCAGATAATGGGCAAAGAGTTGTGAGTTGGATGGAAGAGTTTGGGAATGGAAGGGCAGGTGTGTGCGTGTGTGTGTGTGTGTGTGTGTGTGTGTGTGTGTGTGTCCACAAGGATACTATCAAGGCTTGTGGATCAGGACTCAGGGAGACCTGCACAAACTGATGCAACAACAAAGGACATGTGATATATTCTGATTATTGTTTCCCAACATTCAGCTCCTCCAAGGTACTCCCCACCTTACCTCTCATTTGGATTCATACCTTCTCTTCCTCTTATTAAAAAACAAATAGACATCTGAATAATAGTAATAAGACAAAATAATGTAAAAGACAAATAACAAAATTTGGAACATGACAAAACGAACAAGAAAAACATCCAAAGAAAAACAATAAGAAACGTATGTAGATCTAGAGACACACAGGTTCGCAGGCCCAGAAAATCCCATAAAGTTATAAAACCAGAAGTCATATTAGATATGCTAACAACCTGTAAGGTAAAAAATTAAAACAAAAAGAAGGAAGGAAGAAAAGAAAGAAAGAAAAGAAAAGAAAGGAGGAAAAGAAAGAAAGGGAAGAAAAAGAGGAAGAAAGAAAAGGAGGAATACCCATTTAAAAACATTTTTAGACAAATCCTCCAAGGATGCCTCTAGTTCGTTTTGTGTTGACCATCTATGGCTTGGCATTCGGCCTACCTTTTAGAGTGTTCTGCATCCATAGTGAGAGTCTTTTGGAAAAAATTTTTTTTTTCAATTTTGAGCGGTGATCATTTTAGGACAACTTGTGAGTTATGATGGGAGTGCATGTTTACTTCTCATCTCAGCACTAGGAACATATCTGGTACAGACTTGTGCAGGCCCTATGCATGTTGCCATAGTATCTGGCATCATATGTGAGTTGGTCTTGCTGTGTTTAGAAGGCTTTGTTTCATCCTGCCCTCCATCCCTTTTGGCACTTATGATATGTTTCCTTACGTGGTGATTTCTTCTGGATCATCATCATCAATGTATATAGTTTAGGAAGTTTCTCTCATATTGTGTTTCCAAATGACCCATTAAATGGCCCTTAGCTTTAGCTTTCTCTGTGTGCCCTTTCTGTGCCCCTGATACCTCCCCTTTTCACTACCCCACTACAGCCCCGCCCCGCCCATCTGTATTGATCTGGTCTAATAGCCGTTACTAGGGAGATCTCTACCTCTCCTTGTTCCATTGCTCTATTCCTAACCTTTTCGATGAAGTGGATTGTAGCTTGCTTATTGGGGACTTAACAACTAATATCTAAGTATAAAAAATATATATAGCATATCTGTTTTCCTGAGTCTGGGTTATATCACTTGTTTTAAGTGGCTGAGAAATATCCCATTCCACTGTATAGTCACATAACATTTTTAAATGCAAGATATGAGTAGACATTTGATTGTCTACAATAATCTCCAGCAACATAGACAGATTTTGTTTCAGTTTTTAATACGAATTAAAAAAAACTGTGTGTTAAAAAAAGTAAGTGAAAATGTGCCATGACTACGTTCGCTTTTCCATTTTTCTATGCAAGTTTCCTTTTTATTATTATCTCTAATATTAATACTATGTGTTTATATTCACAGACCTTTATAGTTATATATGAGTAGGAAGGCATATGTATATGTATAATTCTTGTAGTAACTAAACAGTGTCTAGTATATATTAAAGGAGTAAATGTGTGTGTTTTTATACCATATCATTTATATATGCCTGCTGTTCATAAATGTATTTGGATATATATTCATATATTACACACACACACACACACACACACACACACACACATGTATATATATATATATGTCCCCATATTAACAAAACATGGTTTTGATCTTATGATAAATTTAATAGTATGGACTAAAACATATACATGCAACTCTATGTGCCTGTGTAATCAATTATATATTTTAGAATATTGATCCATGATTTGCTTCAATTAATTAATAGGTAAGATAAACAAACAGCTTTTAGAATGTAATAAATAATAATAATTTCTGATAAATATTTCTTCGAAATTTAATGACCTATAACCAATTACAGTTATTCAGTGTTGGACATCAGAGGTTATTTTACAGTCTAACGCATGTATAAGCATCTTACTGTATTGATTCAACTAAATTCCCATAGAGATAAAACTGAAAGGAAATGACTTACAGTTCATTGTCCAGTGGCTGGGATGAAGTAACTTACATTTTCAGATGTCACAATCTTGACTCTGAAAAGACTTGAAGAATTAAGGATATGGCAGGACACTGTTGAGGTACCCTTTATATCCACTTGTTGGCTAGGCTAGAAGGCATAATAGAAGTGACATTCAGTGCAGCTCTAAGATGATCTCTGCAATGATAAGTCATGTGTCACTGAAGATGCGCATCTTTCTTTGCTTTTCCTTTAGTTTCAGTAGTTTTTCCACCATGATATCTCTGTTACATGACAACCATATAGTCTATTCTATGTATTCACACTCAAGGACTTATAAGACTTAATCATTAATAAAATTAACTAAAATATAGAGTAAATATTAAGTCATTACTTTACCTTGGATTAATTTTTGCATATCCTTCCTGGATATTTTTAGAATAACTTTAACATCAGCCAGAGAGCTTAGCTCTTTTCAACTACCATCTTATGTTGTTGATAAACTCTTAATCAAACTTGACCAAATGGCCTTTACAAACTGTCTGCAGTAGTTATGAAGACTTAAGTGATTTCAGAAAACTTATCTTCCTCAAAGAGCAATTCCATCAAAATGTTTTTCATTATAGGCAGTAGATTAAAGTCTAAGAAAGTGAGATGAATAAAAGTGTAATTTCAAGAGTAGGCAATTCTCATTTTAGAATATCAGGGCAAAGAATTTCCTGATCTTCAATAATATAGAAGTCCAGATTGCAGCTCAAGATATGACCTTTCTTATATATAAATACTATTTTGTTCCAAGAAATAAGTTTTAATTTAAAATTTTATGTGTTTTCATGATTATCTTGACTATAATATATCTTTTACTGAATGAGTCTTAATAGCAGAGTGAAGAGCACACAAAAACTCTAGAATATGTTGGGCTTAGCAAATCCAGTGAAGTAGTCTATTGCTGAGATTACTGTTTTCCAACATTTGGCTGACATGACAATATTATTTGTTCCCCTCAGACTTTTCAAGTAATAAAAAAGACATGTTCTAAATATATCCCATTCAGGAGAGTATGCTGTGGGTAGACGACCTTAACTTGAACATCATATGGATATTTAAATGTTCCTGCATTTTCCTGACTATGATCAAATAATTTAATCTTTATGAACATAAATTATTTATTTATAGAATGAAAATAGAATATAAACTTCATATTATATTTGTAAATGTATCCAGCACCTGTAAGAAGCCTAGATCAGAGCATGAGCATTGATATAGGAACCATCAAAAATATAATGTTTGCATTTCTAGGTTTCATGTCTATTTGATAGTCTGAAAGTTCTGTTTGCATTGCATGTTGTGTGAGTACTACAAACTATTATACCAATCATTATTCTAAGTTGGAGGAAAAATTAAGTCAGTGACATATTTTCTTGAATAATTCTGATCCTTTTAGCTATAAAAATGAAAACTAGGGTACTTCCTTTACCACCTGAGTAGATGACAACTTTTGGGAAGTTCAGGCATGTCTATTCTGCATCACATAGTATCACTTTTAACCTCCTTTTTCTCACTTTTCTTTGGTGTTCAATACACTAAAATATTAGGTGTCCATTGGGAGTAGAAAAATATATAAAGGAAAAATAGCATTGCCTTCATAATGTAATCCTTTTCCCTACTATTGTTAAAGGTTCAATTATGTACAAGAAGCCAGGCTATGCAAAAATCAGATTAACATTCAGGTGTGTATTAGGGGTCTTCTAAAAGACACAGGAAAAATAAGTATGAAGGGGAAATACAAAATAACTCAATAGATATTTCTATCTTTCCCATAACGAATTGATAAAACTGTTTCTTTACAGTACTCTAAAGATGAGTATTTGGCTGTGGCCTCTTTTATAGGATAAGAATTGTGGCCTCTGGCAGAAAAACAAATAGTCTTCAATATCAAAAGAAAAAAAAAAAGATAGAGGTGGCATATCATGTCATCCAGCATGGTGGCTTTCTTTGGGCTTTACTCACATTATCACTTAAAAATATGCAAAATCCCTCAAGATGTGGACACAATGGACTACCCCAGCATTATCTGCTGACTAGTGTTGGTCATCACATTAGAAGTCCCAGGATCCCAGGAATGACAATGTACTCTCTTGAAAGTACTTAGACACGGCTCATATTTCAGGAAATTACTTGAAGCCTTCATATGGAAAGCAATGCAGGCTTTGCAAAATGCAGGTCTTGCTAAAAATTCCTCAGCATTGCAACTACACAGGAATCCACAAAATGCCAATTTGCACTTTAAAAATTATTTAATAAGTATGCACACATGTGTATAGAAAAGAAAAGTAGAGGTATCATTTTATCAGGGATTTTAAGTATTACGTAATCAAAAGCTTAATACACAGTAGAGAAAATAATGGAAAAATCATGACATAGGTGCCTTTCATACGGTCACTGGCGCTTGTAGAAATATAGTTGGTTCCTGTAGACACTGATGATGAGAGAAGATGGGAAAATATGCAAAATGAATGTAACAGAAACTCTTTCACCCTGTCTCCTTTGTTTTGTTTCTAAACATGAGGGAACTACCATTTTCCCTTCTGATTATTGTGACAATATCCTAAACAATAAAGATGCTCTTATTCAGGACAGGTCTCTTTTAACAAAAGAACATATTCTCATTGCAGAGCATGCCCGTCCAACCTCCTGAAAAGGCAAAATGTTCAGCAGTTATTTGCCGTCTGAGGTATTAAGTTGGAAGCTATGTAGATAGCCTTTGACCAAGAAGAACGATGCACATTTTGTTATCTGTAACTTCACACAGTACATTTACAGTAACCATTAATATTCTGGAAAAGAAGAGAAGTGTCAATGATAACAAGTGTACAATAAATAGAGGAAGATGCTATACGCCAATCTTGGCACACTCTAGTTAGAATGTTTTTAAGATTTTATATTATTTTATTTTTTGGCATATTCATGTATATTATTACACTTAAACAAAAAACTACATACAGCAAGAAGAACCAGGAAATAGTCAGTAATTATATAAATCTTACATTCACGGTATTTTGTTTAACTGTATGTGACAACCTTGCAGACAACATCTTTCCTATCTTGGTGAGTCTTTAATTCTGAATAAAAATCAATATCTATTAATATCTATCATATCTCATCTCTGTCAACTTAAAACATCTATCTAGACCTAAAAACATCTTAACCCTTAAACAACTAAGATTAATTGTAATACTAAACTCTCTGGTCTTCAACCCCATCAGAGACTTGAGAAGGAATAAAATTAATTATCTGAGAAACAGGAAAGGTAGATTAGCAGCTTCCAAAATGAAAAAGGGAAAGAGATGATTTGCTGTCTGAACAGTCACCCAGAACTCTCTATAATGTTGGAGCATCATCTTCAGCCTACTTGTCCAATATATCTGACAGACATATTTGTGAGGCAGGAACTGTTGAGGACTTGCTTAGCCTGTCTTTGCAGGGTTTAGCCATCGACTGCCTGCATCCAAGCTTGCCCATTTTCCGGCAGAATTCTGTCTGTAGCATTCAGAAAGCATCAAAAATTTGTACATTGTCATTGTTATCTGAGATAATTTGTGTGTATTAACATTTTTTTTTCTGTAAGTAAGAAAAGCTGGCTTTTTTTATCTTAATGAAATGGGGTAAGGTTCATGTGACAGTGCTGGTCCCTAGATGTTAAATAAACTATGTTACATAGAAAAAATTTAGTTGTGTTCCTTTTGAGATAAGATGAAGAAATATTAGGGCTGGTCATATAATCATGGTGGTAATATTCTGTTTTCCATTTTGTTGGTGTCTTATAACACTTCATTTTGTTCCTATGGTTTTTTAATTATTTCATTAATTTCACCTATCAGTATGAAGGATAATGTTCATTCAGAGTCTGACATTTCTCCATTTGGCAAATGGTTGTTATAAAGTGTATTATCAGTTTGATGTTGAGTTTGATAAAATATCTTGTTTAAACATTCACATTTTATGTTCATATAGACTTTATACATGAGAAGATTGCCTAATAAGTTTGAACTTATAATGTTTTATGCCATCAAATATTAAGAATAAAGAACATCACATAGAAGACAGGAGTGGGTGAGGCTGGAAGGAATGAGCTGAAATAAATACAGAAATAAATTTATTTATAGAAAAATCTCTTCACTGCACTCATGAATATAAGCCAACATAGGAGAAAACAGAACAAGTGCTGCAAATATGTCTGATAATTGAATGGGTACCTGAATGGTTGTTTGAAAAGGAGTTACAAATAATAATTAAAAATATGTAATGCCTAGTATAAAGTGTGATATCTACAACTAAATTCCATTAAATGAAAGGTCCTAAAATGGTACCGTTTTTTAAGCCCATTTAATTCTCAGATGTCTGCTAGCTCTGAGAGTGATGCACATGGTTGGTGCTGCTGTTAGACCCATTCTTCTCTGTGTATATGATGAAGATGAATACCCTTTCTCTATGGAACAGATTGGTGGTTTTTTCCTCAGAGAAAAACATAAATATTCCTTATGGGAAAGAGGAGGATAAAAGTACATAAATGCTTTTGTATTTAAAAATGATGTGATAACAAGGATAGAGACTGGACATTTAAAGTCCTTCTTCAAGCCTTTCTCTTACCGTCTTTCCACCCCCTTTTCAACATAACTCCTTGATCCCTGAGGGAAGGAGTTTAATAAAGATGTTTCCTTCAGGACAGACTGTTCTCAAGCCTCCTATTCTTTGCACATATTCCAGCTGTGTAACTCTATGTTAGTTTAAATATAATGTAAGAGAAGTCACTCCTATAATCACTGATCAAGGCCCTTATCTATGTGTGTAGAAAAATGTAATTAGGAGTCATTTTATTGCTCTGTTACTTTAGCAGAACAATAGTATTTAGTTTTCCCCTAAACTCATTATCTACTCTCGGGATCATGGCCACCTAAAAAGTGTCATGCACAGCTTCCATCTCATAGAGTTGGCCTTAAATATGATCAGGGAATATATAGAGATTGATACTCCAACAATGTCTGTGTCGTTATTATACCAATATACCTTCTAGGTAGGTTGCCATGATAGATCACCAGGCTTGTAGCTTGGTTCATGGTTACCTTTGTCTTTGACAGCCTGCAGAGTACCAGCAAGTACAATAAACCATAGTCAAAGTGAGTGATGGCTCTTGTCAGTCAGAAGCTCACATTTTCTGGGTTCAATTACTACCTGGCTGCTTGGAACTAAAAGCAAGTTCTCTGGAAGAGTAGTCAATACTCAACCACTGAAGCATTACTCTAATCACAATCATATAATCGTTATTATAGTCTTCAGATATCAGAACTGTTTTGTTATTGTTTTGCCTTAGAGTTTCTCACACAAGAAGGGATGTTGTTAACTTCAGGAAAGAAGGGGAAAATGAGCATTGTATACATTTTAATGTTAGCATTGAAAAGCACTTAAGATTAATCTAAAATTGAATATTTATTAAAGTGACTTTGAGATGTTTCTCAATGTGAGATATGATCATATCCTAATAATATCATCATAAAGTTGAAAATATCAGTAGTAGAAATGATACAAAATACAGTGTAGCCTATTAAACAGAGGTTGATAGCAGAGTACATTGGAAGCCGTTGTTGTTTATATTATTGACAGCAATGATGGGAAACTTGCTTTTTTTTTGCCAAGCAAAACCGTGACAAAATATTTTTACTAGAAACAACTATCCCAACAAACATGTGACTATTCAAAATTCTAGGGAAGATTTTTTTACGTTGATTTCTCAGTCACAAGAAAAGACAGAGCTATGCGCTGGTGATGGATGACTAGGATGAGCTACACGAGTTCCCTGAGTAGAGCAATTTGAACTATGGCGAGTTGTCCCCATTTGAAGTCAAAGAGATTCTGTACAATGAAACTCAGTAAGTGAGGAAACAATGACTCACCCAAGTCATCTAATTAACAGAAACATTGGACACTTAATAGTCTGGAGTTCATAATTTTCTCCTTGTCAAGCATTTTCTCTAACTCAAAAAGATATATCGACATATATACTTTTGGTAACAAATTGACCTTGGTTAAATGTGAAAATTATTTAAGAGGTTTCTATTAATCTCAGGTGTTTATATTAATGTTATTGAATGTTAAGAATCCCTAAGTTTGATTTTATCAGAAGCACACGAACAATCAATAGTTAAGTTCTTTTTTTCTTTCATCAGTGTAATTGTGGTCTAAAAATCAGACTTTTACAATAGGACATACATTTTTTGTGCCTGTATTATATATGCAAACATACAAATGTAATACTTCCATTGATTTTGTTCCCCGTATTTTCTGCATTTTAATGATAATTCAGATATTCCATCTGTTCACTGTCATATTAAATTTAAATTGAGACAATTTGCCTGTGTACTGCTTCTTTTACTCTGTCTTCACTTGACCTGAAAATCTATTATCAAAAGCTGTACAAATCGAATCATTAGACTGACTTTAACTGCATATTTTAGTTCAATGTAATATCTCCACTGCCTATGAAAGCACTTGAACTGAAAAGAAATCATGACTTAATACTTTATGAACATGTAGACTTCCTGTCAAGCCAATGTGTTATCAACTTACTTCAAAGACTAAAATCAAACTACCAGAACAGATTCATTTCTATCTGCAAGATTCACTTCAGCAGTCTGGCGTAAGTTCTGATTTCCAAATCGCTCCATCAAAATGACCTCCAGTAGAGGTCATTGCATCTCTTCCAAGTAGTGACTGTTCAGTGACACTGACAGTGAGTTCACTTTCATCAGCTGTCATTGTAAATTCAGCTACAATAGGTGTTTCCTTTGACATTCTCTGTCTCTGTTTGCCTGTCTCTGTTTTTCTGTCACTTTATCTCTGATTCTATCTGTGACCGTCTCTTTTGTGTGTTTCTTTGTTACTCTCTGTATTTATGATTCTCTCTGTGTGGTTCTGTCTTTGTCTCACTATGTACCTCTGTCTCTGAGCAGAGGAATTTTAATTCAGAACATGACTTTTCTGGCAAAAGATCACATGCAAAGACCTTATAGGTCTGTGTGACCCAACTGGATTACATACAAGATTTTAACAGAGGTGACAGAGGCAAACAGATTTGAATTCAAAGCCAGCCTGACATAGAGCATGTTGCAGGTAAAGAATAGCTTAGGTCCACGCATGGTGGTGCATGCTTTTAATCCCAAACCAAACAGTGAAGGTAACTTTAGTTTGTAGAAGGAACCACCCATGATTGAAAGTGATGTCCAATGGAGTGCCAGAAAAAGTGACGAATCAAAGAGAGGTTTGATAGAATATGATACACCCAATTCTTATGAGAAGAGAGAGGAAAGCAAAGCTGCTTAAGAGACAGTACAATGGAGGGAATGAAGGCCGTTTTACTGGGAGAGTTTTATGGAAAGAGGTTGAAGGCAGAATGAGCTAAAGAATGAGAAGGAGCCAGAAGATTAGAGCAGATTGATAGAATTAGTTTCAGGTGAAACAGAGCAGTAGATAGGGTAAGATAGAAGCCAGGTTGCATAAAGCAAAGAAGTTTGAGCCAGTTGAACAGTTGAATTGAATCATCCAGCCCAGAGCTCAGTAAGAACAAGAAAGGGTGATCGTGTTAAGCAACAATTCTCAGAGGCTGAAAACATCCTGGGCCTACGTTAGACTGTATGGAGGCTAGGAGCTTCCAGGACTAGGCCTAGATTAGCAGAGAGAAGCAATAAACCTCTGAGACAACAACTGAAACAGCAGAAAAAAACAGTCTTTTACATCTGTCTCTCTCTGTCTCTGTGTCTCTTTGTGTCTCTGTCTTTGCCTGTCTTTTTCTCTCTCATTGTGTGTGTGTGTGTGTGTGTGAAATAATTGTGTGCTTTTAATTTTTACATTTTTGAGGTTCATTATTTACAAGTGAATGAAGAAACAGCTTTTAGAAAAAGTATAAACTCTGAGAGAAGAAAAGCAATATAAAGACATGATTCTTGGCTCCACAGTGGCTTGTGTGAGGGGAGGTCATGCCCCTGTTTCTTTAAACAATAAAGCTGGGCACAGTGGAGCAAACCTGCGATCCCACAAGTTAGACGTCAGCCTTGTCTACAGAGTGAGTTCAAGTTTAGTCATGGCTTTGTAATAAGACTATTTTAAAAAGCAAAGCAAAGAAAAATACATAATGAATCGTTTTGTTTAAAAAGATAACAAAATCCCATGCTTACTTCATGATGGCATTCATGAAGACCACTTTTCAATTTGGCACTCTGGTCACACGTGAGGTGACCAGGTGATGGCCCTTGCTCACCAGAGCATCAGTCTTTCAGAGAGGGGCTCAGCACTCATCCAGCCTCTCCTCTTGAGGATGGAGAGGCCCTGGTCTTTACCAGCTTCTGTGTCTCCAGTCTGGTCAGCTGTTCTACCATCTGTTCTAGGATCTCTTCAATAGATACTTGCTGGAGGGGCCTGTCACTCTCCTTTTCCAAGTCTATTTCTCCTAGTAGTACCAAATTTTCTCCTCTGACCACAAAAATTCCTCAAGGACCACCACTGTACTTTTTGCCCACATAAATGAGCTCCACAGTCTGATGAAGCATGAAGTTAGCAAACTGATCAATGCTTCGTTAAAAACTGCAAAGTGTCCTTCCATCTCAAAGTAGGTCCAAGTACCCTCTGTCGACGTCATCGGTGAGGCTTGTGGTGCCAGGCGTATAGTTCAATTTGACCCCTTGCAAGGCTACACAGGACAGCCTCAAGGGTGTCAGGTCGCCAGTCAGTGGGACGCATAAGGGCAAATATATGCTTTTTAAAAAATTTATTCATATTACATCTCGATTGTTAGCCCTTCCCCGGTTTCCTCCCATTCTTCCCTAGCTCCCACTTCCCCCCTTCTCCCCTCCCCTATGTCTGTGATTTTGGGAGACCTCCTCCCCTATATATGCTCTTTGAATATCGAGTCTCTTCTTGGTAACTTGCTATCGTTTCTCTGAGTGCCGCCAGGCCTCCCCATCCAGGGGACATGGTCAGAAAAGGGCACCAGGGTTCGTGTGAGAGTCAGATCTCACTCTCCACTCAACGGTGGAGAATATCATGTTCGTTGGCTAGATCTTGGTAGGGGTTCAAAGTTTAATGCCTATATTCTCCTTGGCTGGTGCCTTAGTTTGAGGAAGACCCCAGGACCCAGATCTGCATGTCATAAAGTTCTTCTTGTAGGTTTCCAGGACCCTGTGGTTCCTACTATTTCCCTATTCTTCCATGCTACTCTCGCCTAAAGTCTCAATAGGATGTCCTCTCCTCTGACCCACTTTCTTGGTAAGTAAAGTTTTTCATGGTACGTATCCCTTGGACTAGTGTTTTGATATAAGTGAGTATATACTGTTTGTCTCTTTTTGCTTCTGCGTGAACTCACTCATTATGATAATTTCCAGATCAATCCATTTGTTCACAACTTTCAGGAATTCCTCGTTTTTAATAGCTGAGTAGTATTCCAACCAGAGCTCTGCAACCCTAGTCTCCCTAACCTCCCAGCTGCAAGGCACTGGCCCTGCACTCCCTGAATGAGAGAGCCTAGCTGGGGCTCCTGGCCCCAACAAGGCAGGTTCTCTCACATTATTGGGAGATGAAACATGGGTCTTGCTTGCAGTGTCTAATTGCTGACCAAGAGCGACCTTGGTCCCTCCAGGCATATAGCTCTGGGAGAGGTTGGACACCACTATAGGGTATAGAGACAGAGCTAAAAGACAGCTACACCCCCAGATGATCTGAACTACCTGGGGTGTTGTCTACAAAGCCACAGGAAGGACAGGCAGCTAGGATCAATTTACACAACCAGAACGTTTGTGTGCGGACCTTATTCTAAGTCCCAAAACTGCTGATCTGAATTACAGCAGTAAAGTCCAAACACATATCTACTCTGGATGGCTCAGCCTGGAGCCAACAGTGCAGAGGAAAATCACCAGGAGTGAAACCAGATCACCTACCTATTCCACGGAAATACTCCCTGATCCCCACAGGCAAGAGCACCTGATCTATAATCAGTCATCAATTAATCACTCTCAACCAGCGAAGGTCACCACAAAATACCTTTCAACATCAGAGCCATCAACATGACAAGAGGATAGCAAAAGAATGCTAACAAAAACCAAAACAGTTTGGCATCTCTGGATCCCAACATTCCCAATGAAACCAACCTAGAGAACCTAACAGCAATGGATAGGCAAGAAAATGACCTCAAGTCCTTCTAAAGAAGATGATAATGGAAGAAACAAATAAAATCTGTAACAAATGCAGGAGGAGGCAAACAAGAGGGCTGAAGAGTTAAAAGAGTCATATAAAGAGGCACTTGAAGAATTTCATAAAAATATAAATAACCAGATGATGGAAATCATTAAAACAGTCCAAGACATGAAGTTAAAAATGGAAGCTATGATGCAGGAACACACAGAAGAAAAACATGATCAAGAGGCATCAAAGAAGAAAGCAAGCATCTCAGAGGTGGCCTTATCTAACAGATTACAAGAAATGGAAGAACGAATATCGGGACTTGAAGATACAATCGCAGAACTGGAAACAACCATTCAGGGAAATGCTAAATCTGAAAAGTTTCTGACACAGAGCAAGAATTAAAAGACAACATGAAAAGACAAAACTTGAGAATAATAGGGATAGAGGAAAGAGTAGATAGCCGACTCCACAGCCCAGAACACATCTTTAATCAAATAATGGAGGAAAATTTCCCCAATTTGAAGAAGGAGATGCATACAAGCATACAAGAGGCCTACAGAGCACCAAATAGAATAGACCTGAACAGAAAAATCTTCCCACCACATAATAATAACAACACAAAATATACAGAACAAGGAAAAAATATTGAAAGCTGCAAGAGGAAAAGGCCGAGTAACATATGAAGGCAAACCCATCAGAATTACTCGTGACTTCTCAGCAGAGACCATGAAAGCCAGAAGGGCCTGGACAGAGGTGCTGCAAACCCTAAGAGAACACAGATACCAGGCAAGACTACTATATCCAGCAAAATTATCAATAACCATTGATGAAGAAGACAAGTTATTTCATGACAAAAACAAATTCAAACAGTACCTAGCCACAAATCCGGCTTTACAGAAGTTATTAGAAGGAAAACTCCACCCCAACTGGTCAAACTACAACCAAAACTACATAGGAAATAGGTAACTATACCATTGCAAATATGTGCTTTTTAAAACTCAACCACTTCCCTTTGGTGTGGAGGCCTGGTGGCACTCAGAGAAAAAATAAGCAGGCTACCAAGATGAGACTTGCTAGCCTATGTCCATATAATGGAGGTAGGAGGGTCCCCTCAATCATAGACCTAGGGTAGAGGAATAGGGTGAAAGCAGGAGGGAGGAACAGGAGGATAAAAGTGGTGGGATAACAATTTAGTTGTAATCTGAATAAATTAATTAAACTATAAAATTAAAAAATTCAAGTTAAGTGCACAAGTCATATAAAACAGCATTAGTTTTAGTGATGGTAGAAACCTGCATTAAAATGAAATATGCCTTCATCAAATTGTTGTCAATATTATCTACTCAAACCTTAGCTCTAGCACTATATGTGGTTTCTCAACTTCTCTATTTCCCTGCAAGGCACTGGCTTCTCTGCTTCTTGCTTCTTCATTGTGTGATGAGCATTTCTTGATCATATCATTTATTTGATAAGTTTTACTCAACCCATTGCTGGAGACATGTGGCCTATGGTTTTGGTATGAAATTCCTAAAATCCTCTCTTACATTTTAAAAATGCTTGCTGCTATGATTATTTTTGTCTCTAGAAAATTGTAGAGTTCAAGGAGAAAAAATATGAATCTCAAAATTTCTACTGTGCTTTTAAAATTGTGAAGGTCATTTTCACTAGTAAAGATACAGAACTCAAGGCAGCTTGAAAAGAGTCATCACTATAATTATATAATTATATAAATCTGACCATTCATACTGATTTAAAATTGGCAGCGCCTTTGCCGCTGTTAACAGAGTGTGACATAAAGTCTCAATTTGGGAACCATAAAACATTAAGTCTCAGTTCAAGGACTCAAGCCCTCTTTGCTCATCGTAAGTTAAGTTCCATAAATTTCCTGATTATGTCAACCTTCAGATGATAAGCTACCTAAAACAAAAACTACATTAATATGGATTGCTAGCAAATTTGTGCGGCAGTCCCTGAAATCATGCTGCAATGTTATAGGCTTGTTTTGCTCTTCTTTACATTCCATCATCATGATAATCATCATCACCATCATCATTTCAGATTCTCAAAGGCCTCACATCTAGGCTGTTTCTGTTTGGAATTAAGGAGAAATTGTTAGGTCTTTGTGCTACAGGTATAAATCAAATGTACTAATATTTTCTTTTTTTGGAGACTAGGCCTTTTTGTTAAAAATAATTCTTTTTTTTAAATTTTACTTGATCATTAAAAAATATGTAGGTCTAATTTTTCATTGAAAAGATAAGGAGTGTTAAGTTACCTAGAATTTTTTATAAAGCCCTTTTATTTCTTTTTTCTATTTCTTGTAGACTTTTTCCTTTTTTAAATTATTACTTATTTATTTTTAAATATATTTTTATTAATGTATTCATATTACATCTCAATTGTTATCCCATCCCTTGTATCCTCCTATTCCTCCTTCCCTCCCATTTTTCCCTTACCCTCCTCCCTTATGACTGTGACTGAGGGAGACCTCCTCCACCTGTATATGCTCATCGGGTATCAAGTCTCTTCTTGGTACCCTGCAATCCTTCCTCTGAGTGCCACCAGGCCTCCCCATCCAGGGGACATGGTCAAATTTAGGGCACCAGAGTTCATGTGAAAGTCAGTCCCCACTCTCTACTCAACTGTGGAGAATGTCCTGTCCATTGGCTAGATCTGGGTAGGGGTTCGGAGTTTACTGCATGTATTGTCCTTGTCTGGTGCCATATTTTGAGCAAGACGCTTGGGTCCAGATCTGCCCATCAGAATGTTGTACTTCTGGATCCTTCTATTCTCCCATTTTCCCTTGCTTCTCTCACTTAGAATCCCAATAGGAAGTCTTCCCCTCTGTCCCACTTTCGTGGTTAGTGAAGACTTTCATGGCACATGCCCCTTGGGCTAGTGTCCAGATATAACTGTGTATATACCATTTGACTCTTACTTTTTCTTTTTAAAAATTTTTATTAAATGTTTTTTATTTTTTACATAAATTTTTTAATTAATTTATTCTTGTTACATCTCAATGGTTATCCCATCCCTTGTATCCTCCCATTCTTCCCCCCTTCCATTTTCCCCTTATTCCCCTCCCCTATGAATGTTCGTGAGGGGGATTTCCTCCCCTTGTATATGCTCATAGGGTATTAAGTCTCTTCTTGGTAACCTGCTATCCTTCCTCTGAGTGCCACCAGGTCTCCCCCTCCAGGAGACATGGTCAAATATGAGGCACCAGAATTCATGTGAAAGTCATACCCCACTCTCCACTCAACTGTGGAGAATTTTCTGACCATTGGCTAGATTTGGATAGGGGTTTAAAGTTTACCGCCTGTATTGTCCTTGGCTGGTACCTTAGTTTGAGCAGGACCCCTGGGCCCAAATCTGCCTATCATAATATTCTACTTGTAGGTTTCTAGGACCCTCTGGATCCTTCTACTTTGCTATTCTCTCATTCTTCTCTCATCTAGAGTCATAAACTTTTATATTATTACACACATATACAATAAACTACCTAATAGTAAGAAGAACCATGACACAATAAGGAATTATATTAGTGGTACATTCTTAGTGTTTTGGCTATTTGTATTTGACAGCCTTGCCGAAAACATCTTTCTTATCTTGATGCATCTAAAATTCTGACTGAAAGTCAGTATTTATCATATTTCCTCATTATCCACTTAAAATAAGTATTTAGACCTAAACACATATTAACCCCTAAAAAACTAAGCTTAATTACAAAACTGAACTATCTGGTCTTCAACCCCATCAGAGATTTGAGTAGGAATACCTAATTTGCTGGGTGTGTAGGATAGTAGCCTTCCCAATGAGAAGATGGCAGATATAGGTTGCTGCCTGACAGTCACTGAAATCTCTCTATCATCTTCAGCCTTTTGGCCCAATATATTTGACAGACATATTTGTGAGGCAGGAACTATTGAGGACTTGCTTTCCTTGTCTTGGCACAGTTTGGTTGTTGACTCTGCCTGCATCCAAGCCTGTCCATTTTCAGCCATAATTCTGTCTGTGGTAGAACATTCTGCCCAGTGGCTTGTTTACCACATATGAAGCCATCTCCATAAGGAGGTTCTTTGATGTTCATCATCCCTTGTGTTGTAGTCTGAGTGCTGATAGGACTTAACCTGTCTCCTTGTCAGGGAATCTTTAAAATATATAAAAAAATTTTTATAATGCCATATTCTGTATGTCTCTGATGTTTTTAAAGACCTTATCTAACTATTTTACCATAACCTTTTATAGAATCCTATCTATTTGTTCACCTAAATTGTATATTGTCGTGATAAAAATAGACTAGTAATTGATATGACCATGCTTGACTGGGGATTAACATTTTCTTTTACCATAACTAGTTATTTTCCTGTCTAGTTCCTCTTGTTGTCAATATCCTCCAATATACACTGCCCTCTACAAGTTGGCCGATGATCTGTTTGCTATATTATTTTCAGTTAAAGTATGTCAATGACTCAATTGCAACTAAACTCTTTCAGTTTTTACAGTGTCAAATTAAGTATTGCATTTGTTGCTAAACATTAATTTATACCACTCGGCCTTTAGGCTTGACATAACAGAAGCACATTCATGTGTGCCTATGTTTCATCCTCCAAGCCATTTGTTAGAATATCTTTATTTTTAAAATTAATAAATTATATTTTTGCAGTCCAACAGTATAGAATAACCGAGCAGAAATTTTAGGGAATGTGTATATACTCTTTAAAACTATCCAGTTACCATATCTCTAAGTTTCTCAATTCCTCCAGCCTCCTCTCCTTTCTAATGCTTGTTAACCATTTATTTTCATGCTATTTCTACAGTTTTACCATTTTCATGTTGTCATGAGGTCACACATAGCTTTTATGGATAGCCTATCACATGTAATACACACACACATACACACACACACACACAGTTACCCACACACATGAATATGTACCTTCAGTATGTTTCACATACTAATATGTCATTTGTATTGCTCCTTGAATAATAAGTTAAACATATATCATGCTTTGTTAATCCATTCAGATGTTGAAGGATATCTTGCTATAAGCATCCATATATAGGTTGTTTTGATTTTATGACCATAGACTTTTAGCTCATTTGTAGATCAGACCTTCCTAGTAGTATTACATGGCTCTCAGTCCATTTAAAAATTCTGAATCCCTGTTGTTCACAAAAAGAAATTTAAAACTATAGTTTGTTTTTGTTTGATAAGGTTTTATTTTCAATTTTCCTCATTTATTAAACATAGATTACTTTCTAAAACTGTATAGGTTCCTTATAAAACGGTAATTCTGATTACAGTTTCTCCTCTCTCTATTCCTGATATTTCCTCCCTACCTCTGCTCCCATATGGATCCACTCTTTTTCTGTCTCTCAGAGGAAAAAAAAAACACAAACTTAAAAGAAGTAATAGCAAAACAAAATAAAATACAATGAGCTAAAGCAAAAACAAATACTACCACATAATAGTTGGCCAGGGTAAATGAGCAAAGGGAAAAGAGCCCTAAGAGAAAACACAAGATCAGAGATCCAGACATTCACATACTCAGGAGTTCCATAAGAATACTAAATTGAAAGCTGTATTCCATACAGAACCTAGGTACAGATGTATGTAGGCCCTTTGCTTGCAGCTTTAGTCTCTATGAGTTCATTTGAGCTTTGCTTGGCTGATTTAGAGGGCCTTGTTTTGATGCCTTCTATCTTCTCCAGCTCTTACACTCTTTCTGTCTCTTCTTTTGATAGATTTGTTGAGCTCTGAAAGATGAAGTCTTCCCATGTAAAGGTGTGTGTTCCACACTCCACCCTGTCTCTATGTAATATCTGTCTTGGGGTCTCTGCATTTCTGTCCATCTACTGCAGAAAAACATTGCTCTGATGATAGCTGAATAAGACATTGATCAGTGGGTATATCAGAGTATAATTAGGGGTTGTTATATTTTATATACATACATAGATACCTACATACATACATTCATACACACATACATATATACCAGAAGTATTTGCTTTTACTGTATGTCTCTAGGCTACCTAGTTTTTTGGTCACCAAGTGTCAGGTATGGATTCCAACTCATGAACTGGGCATTATGTCAAGTCAGATATTGATTGATTATTCCCACAAACTATCTTCAATGCTCAGGCATATCTTTCCAGAAAGACAGAGGGAAGATGAAAGGTTTTGTGGTAGGTTGGTGCATATATTTTTCTTTTGGTAGGCTGCAGAATATCTTTATGAACCAAAGACATGATAGCAAAAGGATGAGTGTATGTGTTATGCAAGCACAACTTTGACCTCTCCCTACTCAACAAATTGTTAGGGTATTATCTTCAGCAAAAGGGTCTTTTGGTCACTTCATGCCTGGTCTCTTGGCAAAATCCTGGATTGTTTGGGTATTTCTGTGGGAGATTTTGGCAAACATCTCATTTGGGTATAACCCAGTCCACAATCTCAGTAATGACAGCTCAGGTGACCAGAGATGGCCAGTTGAAACTCTTTCACCTTAATTATTTGCAGACTTCATTGGGAACACCTTCATATATTATAGGAAGCTTCCACTGCACTAGGTTTCTAGACCACCCTCCCCCAATGGCCCACAATTCTAAATATTTCTCTCTGTGTTCTCTCCTTCAACCCCATATCTCCTCTGTTACCCTACCATATCCTCCCATTTCCACTCACTCACAGTCCACCCATAAAATCTATTTCATCTCCTAGGGAGGTCTCTATTTTCTCTCCCGGGGAGGTCAACATGGCCCACCTTACTCTCTACCTCTATACCAATCATCTCTGTGTCTTCAGATGATAATATGATTATCATCTGTTTAATGTCCAATATTCACATATAAATGAACATATTCTTTATATCTCTTTCTGGGTCTGAATTATCTCAGGGTGCTTTTTTGTAGTTCCATCCATTTGTCTACAAATTTTATGATGTCATTATTTTAAAATACTGAATAATACTCCATTTTGCTACAATTTATCAATTCTTCTGTGAAAGGACAACTAAAATTTGAAACAATAGCTCATATAATAAATTAATATACTAGAAAAATTAAAGTTCCATCCAGAGGAAATATATTTTATGGATGACTGTGATAGACTGTGAGTATATGGTGGGGAAAGGGAGGAGATATGGGGTTGAAGGAGAACACAGTGAGAAATAACTAGAAATGCCGGCCATAGGGGATGGTCTAGAAACCTAGTGCAGTGGGAACTTCCTAAAATATATGAAGGGGTTCCTGATGAAGTCTGCAAATAATCAGAGTGAAGAAGTCTCAACTGGCCATCTTTATGCTTTAAAATACAGCTAGAATATGTGCTACTGACATGATGGGCTCACACAAATCTTCCACTTATTATGTTGTTACTGATAAATGCTAATTAATACATTAATCTCCAGGCAGTGGTTGATTTGTTATTTTTATTTATATTTTCTGTTTTTGTGTTTGGTGCTGAAAACATATCCAGATCCCTGTGGATAATGAGGTCATGGGCCTTATTCGAGAGCCTGGATATTGCCACTTTCCTAAACAAGTATATTGGCTAACTTCATTCTAAACAGCTGTGTTTATGCTTTAAAAATAAGCTTAACTCCAACCAAGTAGCTTCTTTTTGCAGCAAAGGGACCATTATAGAAAGAATAACTGGTCAAAATGTAGAAAAACTTGAAGGTAGCGTGTTTATTCCCAACTAATATATCAACAGCAAGATGCCTACACATAAGGCTGAGGGAACATACTGGAAGGGGTAGGATAACTGAAAGCCAAGGGAGCCAGAAGTGTGTTGTGAGATTGTTCCTTCTCACTATGCCATGGAAGCTGAGGCTATGAAATCTCAACAGCGCCAATGCCTAAACAAGACCTTGAGAATAACATCACCAGTTGACATGCCAACATGGATCAGGGAAACCTCATGGCCTCTACCATTTGTTGACCCTCTGTATCAATTACTCTCTGCCTGGGAGGAAAAATTAGTATTGTTTTGACAATATTAACTATATCTCTTTGTCATATTTGCATGGAGATTGAATTTGATGTATAAAGAAATTCAAGAGAAATAATGGTTTCAATGTAGTTCCTTCTCTCTCTCTCTCTCTCATAATTGTTACATTCTTAGTGTTTTGGCTATTTGTATTTGACAACCATAAAACAATCTTTCTTATCTTGGTGCATCTAAAATTCTGAATGTAAATCAATCTCCCCTGCATATTGTCATTATCAATTTAAAACATCTATCTAGACATAAAATAATCTTAACCCTTAAACAACTTATCACTTTATATAGTACTTTGGTATCTCATTCAATGTTTTCTTATATAGATTTATACAATATTTTGTGAAATCTACATTACTTTACATTTTGTGGGCTTATAAATATTTTGTTTCAATTTTAGTAAAAATATTATTGTTCATAATTTTTATTTAAAATAAACAATGACAATATTAAAAATTGACAACTTTGACTTAAACTAGAGTTGTTTATTTGAAGGATGGATCTATCTATGGTTTGACTGACTCATCCTCAAGAATATTTTTTATTCATATAGTTCTGGTTGCAATGTGGTCTTTCCTGGAAAAAGCAAGTGTGTTTATAGGTGTGGTCTAAAGTGGACTTCACTTCTTTAGGAGATTATGAAAGGCTCATGAGGCAATGCTAGAAGAAATGAATATCTGGTCAGGAACATTGGAGATTGTTTAACGTGGTCCTGCTTCCTTCCTGAATCTGCTTCCTGACTGCCAATAGATGTAACAGAGTGCTGAAAGCTGTCATCCACTTTATGTCACCCACCTTTTTTCTTCCCTGCCATGATGGACTGTTTCTCCTGACCTGTGCAGCAGAATAATTGCTCCCTTTATTAAGTTGTTTATATCTGTTTTTCTGTCATATCAATGAGAAAAATACCTCAACAGAAGAAGTGTAGGAATAAAGATGGAGCAGAGATAGAAGGAATGGCAAACCAATGCTTGACCAAACTTGAAACCCACCCCCTAGGACAGAGCCAACCCCTGAAACAATATATTAGTAATAATCTGCTGTGCTTGTAGATAGGAACCTAGAATAACTGTCTTCCGGGAGGCTTCATCCAGCACCTGATGGAAACAGAGGCAGACACCCACAGACAAACATTGGGAAGAGCTTGGGGAGTTTTGGGGAAGAGTGGGAGGAAGGATTGAGGAAGCCAGAGTGGTCAAGGGCACCATAAGAAGACCTAAAGAGTCAATTCATCTCACCCATAGGGGCTAATAGAGACTAAACCACCAAACAAAGAGCATGCATGTGTTGGACCTACACCCACTACACATATGTAGTAGATGTGCAGCTTGGTCATTATGTGGGACCCCTAAAAATAGGGGTAGAGACTGTCTCCAACTCTCTTTCCTGTCTTTGGATACTGTTTCCCTAGCTAGTCTCTCTTTTCTGGCCTCAGTGTGAGGGCTGTAACTTGGGGAGCCAGGTTAGATTGTAGCCTTTGGGAAACTTCCTTCCTCTGAGAGGAAGGAGAGGGGAGAACAGAATGGGGCATTAGGGCAGGACTGGGAGAAGTGGGTGGAGGGGGCTGGGGACAGGATTTAAATTAAAGAAAGAAAGAATACAGAAAAAGAAATAGAGAAAAAAAAAAGAAATGAACTTATATCTTTTTTTACAAGACTGAAAAATTTCATACAATGTCTACTAAGAGCAGAAAAGAAGGAACATTTCTGCTATTTTGTCTATTACTGGCATATATTACTTTAAATATACAGATTTATAGGTGTTCTTTGTCAAGTTGATGTTTTCTTCTATTCCCAGTTTTGTCATCAATTTTTGATATACTGTGTCTGAATATTTCTGAATCTGCAGATAAAATTACATTAATCTTAATGGTAAGAATTCAGAACACCTATTAATTTAATCCTTCTGCCATCTGTTCTATTCCTTAAGTATTTGATTCCTAAAATGTTATCACATGACATTTATTGTCCTCAAATTTTTCTCCCTGGTTATATAAATATATTCTGAAAGATGAATGGAGTCATGTTTCTGGCACAATTGCCAGTACCTCAAAAAGACAAGATAAATGAAGTTATATAGTTTTTAAATAATTTATTTTTATATTATGTTCATTGGTGTTTTTACCAGCATGTGAGGGTGTCATAAGCCCTGGAACTGGAATTATCTAAAGTTGTGAGCAGCCAGGTGGGTGCTGGGAATTGAACCCAGGTCATCTGGAAGAACAACTGAGCCATCTCTCTATCACAATGAAGTTATATATTTACCAATTCAAAGATGTGCTACTATTTCAGAATGACTAAAATTCAACAAGAATCTGTATTATAGCCAGTATATCATAGCACTGATGTTTAGAACTCTTATTTTAGTATATGAATAAAATAAATATGACTACTTTTTAAAATAATTAACATAATAAATTCTATAAAATCCTAAGATCATCATCTCTCAAGATTATTGAAGGATAAAAGAAAATATTAAAATGTTTATGATAATAGATAATTATTTTAATGATAATAAATTAATCTATACATCATTAAAATTGTTGAGTCAAATCTTTATTTTAAAATATTCCTAGTATGTAATAAAAAGTCCATAAATCTTCAGTACTAAATAATGTTTGTGTCTTACTCAAATGTAGTCAAAGATTATAAGAATAGAAACATGATTGATTTGAAAAGCAGATAGAATTTTAGGCTTACTTCAGGCTAATTTTTCAATTTTTGTATCTCAATAAAATTTTACCCATTAGGTACAACAAACAGTAAGGAGACGTGTTGTGAGATTAGTTTAAAGAGCACATGAGCACATGCACACCTCTGGCAATGTTATGAGCTAAGCAAAGGCGGTCTCTTGGAGAAAGGTGTTATCAGTTCTAGGAATGAGGGAAAGAACCAGTGCTGAAGGGTCTACCAGATGGTGGTTTATTTTACTCTAATCTAGTAGGATACATAGCAAATCAAGCTCTATGACAGGGAATCTTTTGATGACAGAATTGAATTCATTGACACTATTTATTGTGAAGACAGAAAGAAGAATTAGATGAAACAAATCTGCCCTGGGAGTTTTTGGCAAGTAACAGAGATGCTCATTGGTAAGCAGAGATATAGATGTCACACATGATTAGGATTTTGTTACCCAAGAATTAGAAGAAAAAGCACATTTCCAAACTTTGTGTATGTGCCTCATGAAGAACAAAGCCGTACAATTCGGGAAAATGTTATACTAACAGCAATGTGCTGGTTTTCTCGTGTCTGGCCTGTTGTCAAGCACGCTTGTGATCTACTCCAATACTGCCCCAGTCTCCAGAACGTTAGTAAAAATGGCAGAAACATATTTCTTGAAATCCTTTTGTCATAAGTAGAACAGAAACATTTTGAATGACATTTACTTATTCATTGATTCATTAATATTTCATTAAGGACCTTTATTGAAGAATATATACAGTGGGCTTTGTGAATGCAAAGATGAGTAAATGCAATTGAAACCTGAACAATTCAGTGATGTGTATTTGTGCGTGATGATCACGACGTTCTCATATGACTGAAATGGAACCCTGCCTTGTCTAAAGAAAGAAATAACTTATGTGGAGGAGACCCCTGCTTCAGTGTCAATGCCAGCTCAGGGAAGCATAGAAAGAGGACATTGGATATAAACAGTGACACAGAAACAGGCATTTAAAAAACTGTGGGTATTTCATGATGAGCAAATATCATTCTGAAACTTATAGAAATATGTCATTTTGCTGTGTTTTTTGTTACTTGTAAAACTATTTTTTTCAGTTTGGTTACTTATTATTTCTTTTCCCAAAATCTTCTCATATATCTTTCGTTTTGCCTACAATTCACAATAATCTAGCTATTCCTGACCCCTACAATTGTGAAGAGTAGAGATTTTTAATTAGGTAGATCGATATTTGAAAATATTAATATTCTACAATGAATATATTTTAACAAAAGCATCTCTATTTTATTCATTTTCATTTTTATATTGGTGTCTGTGTTTGTGAGAATAATATCATTATCTCATACCTGAATATTTATGCCAATAGAGCAGAGTTTCAATTTACCTTATGTAGAAAATTATGTCTCTAAAATATTAATGAATGTTTAAATATACTCATTGAGGTTGAGGTAAGTCAAGTAGAAAGAATTATATCTAAATTTGGATTAAAAGATTTTGCTATAGTAGCCAAGAAGAGACTTGATACCCTATGAGAATATATAGGGGGACGTAATCCCCCTCAGGAACAGTCATAGGGGAGGGGAATATTAGGAAAATGGGGGGGGGGGAGGAATGGGAGGATACAAGGGATGGGATAAACATTGAGATTTAACAAGAATAAATTAATAATAAAAAAAAAGATTTTGCTATTGTATCTAATGGCTTAATATTATTAACCATGAATTTACTAATTGAGTGTTTCATTTCCACATACCCCTTTGATTGCCTTAGAGAAAAATAGCAAACCTGTACATCTTTTCTTCACCCCTTATGTCAACAATAAATCATAGTATTTGTTTTCCTCAATGAGTTTCTCTGTGTTGGGTAGTCATTAAGATGCTTTGTACCTAAGCAAAGAAGTGGAGTGCATGTACCAAAATCTTTCTATTTTCTACAGTTAAACTATGTTCCCTACTCTGGTGTTTGTACAGTGCACACTCACCTCAATATTATGTATTTGATTTTTTTTTTACTTTTTATTATTTTCCTTATTGTTGTCATAGTCTCATTTTTTTATTATTGATTTTCTTCTCAAGATATCCACACACTATTTAACAGACATTTATTATTGGGTATTCTGATATTATTTGCATACTTAGACACCAAACCCATGTGTATCCATCTGTCACTGTAATGAAGAAAACTGGCTATAAAGTTGAAGGTGAGACGGGTATATTCCATAGTTTGGAAGAAGGAAGAAATGTAATTCAGCTATAATCTTAAAAATAAAGAAAAATTAAGTGAAATTTATTTTGTGATGGACAGTTTTGAAGATGATAGAATTTGTCGGGTCATATAATATATCCAGTCCTAAAATCAGTCTCCAGAGCACTTCTGTTCCCAGTCCTTGCACATTCCCTTTTATTATAACTTTTGTAAATTTAAAATGTTTTATTCAAATTTAATTATTATTTACATTTCTATTTTTAATTTTATATTTATAAACATGAGGTCTTGGGCTGGCCAGATGGCTCAAAGATTAAAAGCACTGACTGCTCATCTAAAGGCCCTGAGTTCAATTCCCAGCAACCACACCGTGGCTTGCAATTGTCTATAATGCAATCTGCTGCCCTCTTCTGGCCCGCAGGTGTACATGCAGGCAGAGTGCTGTATACATACTAATAAATAAAAATAAATATGAGATCTCTGTTGTGAGATATTTTATAGATATTTGGCATTACTTGAGAATTTTCTGTCATTCCAAGCACCAGTTATGATAGATATTGATTTTCATTCGGAATTTTAGACTATGTGTTTTAACTAAACAAATTTACTCTTGATCTTCACTGAATCCCCTTCTTAGTGTGACAGAAGTTGATGAGATTTTCACAACCACTAGTACATCTAAATAAAGATCATTTCTTGGTTAACAGAGGTAATTCGAATTCATCAAGTACTTCTGAGATGAAAGGTAGGCATTGCTTTTTATTAACAAGTGACCAGTCAACGCGTATCAAACGAGGAAGAAATCCTTCTTGTCAATTGTTAATAGTTTGTATAGCTTCAGAGTATATCATGTCCTAATTTGACTATATAATTTACCTTAGAGTATTATATATGTAGTTTTAATGAAAGTATCCAAATGAGAATGAGAAATTCCAGAGTTAAATACGTTCATTTGTAAGTCTGAATCCAGTAGGATGCTTGAGAAACTGCTGGCGCTTTATAGCAAAACGCTTAGCTGGATCAGCTGCAGCTTTCTCAGTAAAACTCCAGTGCTTCTCCAGGACAAAGTCGTGGTTAAATAAAAGCGAGTCGATAAGTGAAGAATGTTAAAAAATTGCTTAGCTAAGTCTGACATTTTACCTTTTAAATATTAGTTATACTGTGGGCTTCCTCCTATTTGCATACATAAGTGTTTGCCTGGGACATAAATGGTAGTAAATTGTCTTGAGAAAGCCGTGGAACAGCTTTGTTAGATAAAACTTCTTGCAGCTGGTAATTTTTGGCAATTAATATTATGAATGCTAATGCAGTGGGGAGTGGGAAAGAGGCTTCCAGGATGCCACTTATCTTTGTAAAATGAAAGAAAATGTCAGGAGTGGTGAGCCTGCTGAGAATGTTACTTCTGGGAAGGAAATAGATGGCAAATGTTAAAATTACCATATTTATGGACAGGCTAGAACTTTAAGACCAGAGTACTTAATAAACATTCTAGTAAATAGAATTTACTGTAAATATTTTAAATGATTGTTTTGTATTGTTTATTATAATGATGAAGAACTTTTGAAAAACAGTTATTTTGAATATCTTGTGGGTCTGAGGAAGAAACATTCAGGAGTAGATTTACATGTTTTCATTCACTGTTTTATCTCAAAAGTTGCAAAGATAGCTAAGGGAACTTACACAGATGTTTAGATAATTTTCGCGGTTAATATTAAAATGTGGTTTTATGTTAAGGTGTAAGGTTGGTGTACAAAAAGATGTGAAAGACTCAAAGCAAAATAAAAAGTAATTGGAAATATAGAAATTCACTACTTAGAATTGGCAGATAGTCCAAAACCTTGCACATCTCTAGGAGATTATTTTAAGAACATGTGTATTGTCATTACTTATTGGACTATGTAATTTAAACCAGACTAGTTTTCTTCAGAAACAATGTATGTAGAATGCAACAACTCAAGTATTGTTAACAAGTCATTTATTTATAAGTAAAATAAATATAAATATATATTTATTAGCCCTTTGTACATTTCTATACATTTGTTTTGTTTTACGACTGTGAAAGTTATAAGAAATTCAAAAGAAATGATATAAGAAAATGTGCCCTGTCTTCTTTTTTTAATTTTTAAGTTTTGTTTTAAATTATATATATATATATACTTTTGTAATAGGGCTAGAGAGATGGCTCAGAGGTTAAGGGCACTGACTGCTCCTCCAGAGGTCCTGAATTCAATTCCCAGCAACCACATGGTGGCTCACAACCATCTATCATGTGATCTGATGCCCTCTTCTGCAGAACAAAGCACTTATATACAACAAATAAATAAATCTTTAAAAAATAAAATAAAAGCTTTAATATTATAATATATCATATTCCTTACTTCTCTTTCTTTCCTTGAAACCCTCCCAATGACTTTTGTAATTTCCTTAAAATTCATGACTTATTTCGTTAATTGTCATTAATTGCACATTTATTTTTTTATAAATGTTTTTAATTGAAATTTTTATACAATGTATTTTGATCATGTTTTATTCTCCCATCTCCCAACTCACCCAACTTTGTTCTTTTCCTTTTGTGTAAAACAAACATACAAATAAAAATAAAACAACAACAAAGAATGAGAAACATACTGCACACATTTACACACACCACAGAAACAAAGATCAAAATAGAGAAGCAAAAGATCGGTGAAGCAAAACAACCCCAAATACTGCAAAATAAGATTTAAAATCTATTAAGAGCCCTCTTTGTTTTGTGTTGGCCATCTACTGATTGGCATGGAGCCTTCCCTAGGATGGGACAAGATTTCACTGGAGAAATCTGCCTAAGGCATCCTTGCAGGTGGGTTATGGATTAGGGGATCAGGGCCAGAGTTCCTCTTCTCCTCTCACTTCTGGTACCCTCTCTGGCTTGAAAGTGTGCAGATCTTATAGTGCTAACAGTCTCTGAGTCCATTTAAGCATCAGTCCTGTTGTGTCTTGAAGACACTATTTCCTTGGTGTCATCTGTCTCCTCTGGCTTTTGGACTCTCTCCTCCTCCTCTTCCACACAGTACTCTGAACTCTCATGGGAGAGGTTTATTGAAGGCATCCTGTTTAGGACTGAGTGCTCTGAAGTTTCCCAGCCTCTGTACTTTGTCCATTTGTGGGTCAATAGATTCATTCCGTCTACTGCAAGATGATACCTCTCTGATGAAGACTGATAAAAAGATTTCCGGTTGCAGAATTCTCTCTCATTATCTGGCAATTGTATTTATATTCCTTTCTTATATGTATATTTTAGGAAGCTTTATAGTATTGAGTTTCCATATAGTTATATATTTTTAAATTTATTACAGTTTATTCAGATTACATCCCGATTGTAATCACTTGCTTGTATCTTTCTGTTACCACCCTCCCTCCCTCTTCCACCATATCCCCTGCCCCTAGGCTTCTTACAGAAGGGGACCACCTCCCCCCAACCATATGACCACAGTGAGCTTAAGAGAATCAAAACCATCATCCCAGTTTGAGAATTACTTTTGACTGAGCATCCCATGTTTAAATTTGTAATATTTGACAAATAGTTATGCATGAATAAGACCTAGAATCTGGAAAGGTTGCATTCTCATATCCCATTTTCGTATTTTCACTGGTAAGTAGGTTAAAGAATATCATATTCTCACATTGTTTGGTACTCCTACAAGCAGACAGTACTGAAACCGTCTTCATTGAAAATTAAGAAAATCAAACTGGAAAGAAGATGGCGGAGATATATTCTATAATTTTGTGGTGATTTGAATGACAAATACACTTAGAAATTCAAATACTTGTTCCCCAGGTGATGGCATATTTGCATAGATTTAGGAGGAAATGTGTCATGCTGACAGGCTTTCAATTTATAACCTAGCAGCCTCCCTTCTCTCTCTTCTCTCTGTCTCTCTCTCTCTGCCTCTGTCTCTCTCTGTCTCTGTCTCTCTGTCTCTCTCTCTCTTTTTCTCTCTGTGTCTCTCAATAGGTAAGCTTCAGCTGCTGTTTCTTTTAGTTGTGTTGCTTTCTGCCTGTTGTCTCCATAATACTGTTATGGACTATAATTTATTTGCAACAATAAAACCAAGGTAACTCAGCCTTCTAAACATTACCACGGTCATATTATTATTATTATTATTATTATTATTATTATTATTATTATTATTATTATTATTATTATTATTATTTTGGTTTTTGCAAGAGGCCCGGTAATTTGTTTTATTGCATGTATTTGATGCATATAGAAGGACTTTTACATTTCTTAACATTCTCCTTTAACAGGACATTGACAATACAATTAATGTTTGTATACTCAGAACAGACTCAGGAGGATTTTAGAATAATACATTGAATAGAATATTTAAGAGATAAAATTTGAGAAACACTATGATTTGAGATATAGAATTCTTATGTTTTTAAACTAAAATCAACCTTTTTCCCCTTTAAGTCAAGAAAGATTTTTAAGAAGACAATAATTTTAAACTATTTACTCTGAGATGGGCTAAGTGGTAGATATTTTATTACAATACAACCTACAACTGTCTAATACATGTATAATGTTGGCATAGAAGTTCAATATAAGTCTTGGTGGATATTTAAAGAAAATTGGCCCATTGTAAGATGGGAGGTTAAAATGGATCCACCAAAGAATGTGGTGTATGTGTTTCTTGATGAAATTCCAGCTGTGTGTTATCATTTCACAGATAATTGTGACCATTAAGAAAGACCCAGAAGCTCCGGTTTTCCAAGTAGCAGATTATGGAATAGTCTCTGACTTATTTAAGGTAAGCTGGTCTTGAATGAGACTGTTATTATCAACATTGTTTTCCAATGGGTTTTTTCAAGGATGGAATGATAGACAAAAATGTGGTTTGGGCATCTGTATACATGCTGTTAATATAATAGATAATTTTTTCCTACTTAAAATGTAGTATCTTTAATAGCCTTATGATGTTCCTATACAGCATAGCTTACTTCTGTCAAGGAGATTCAGATTGTAATGTGTCCCCAGGGCTCTTGTCGTATCACATACTAAGTCAGCATAGTGTAAGGTCACACACACCACAGGTAGAACCTAGG
The DNA here is from genome assembly GCF_903995435.1 of Acomys russatus. Classification (NCBI taxonomy): domain Eukaryota; kingdom Metazoa; phylum Chordata; class Mammalia; order Rodentia; family Muridae; genus Acomys; species Acomys russatus. The sequence goes on from NC_067138.1 coordinate 98,246,887, forward strand.
GCCACATTTGGCAAATGCACTAAAGAAGTGGGCATCAAGCTCCTCATTCGTGGATTGCTGAAGACATTCAGGGGAAGAGTTGTCACTCAAGTAGAGTTAACTGGCCCAACAAGAGTGTTGTGTTTACTGAGTTTAACAGCTAAGGTCTAGCCAGGTGTGGTGGCACAGGCCTGTAATCCCAGCACTTGGGAGGCAAGTTAGGCAGATCTCTGTGAGCTCCAGGACAACGAGGATACAAACAGAAAACTTGTCTCTAAAAAACCAAAAAAAAAAAAAAAAGTCTTTCTTGTGTGACAGGTTTAAGGAAAACATGTTTTCCCTCACTAAAAACTTCATGTGTACATATTCTTACCCTACTATTTCCTGTGTGTTTGCATTCCCCATGAGAAAGGTTACTTTAGTCATATAAACTTATTTAGCAAATTATAGTTGATGGTTACCTGAAATGTACTTGGCCTCTTTGAAGGCAGTCATGGCATTTTATCACAATACAAAAGTAACAAATGCAATTTTGTTTTGTTTAAAGTAAGTTTGAGTTGGCTCCCAATAAGATAGTGTCTTCTACTTAAAAAAATTACTTTTATTCTTTTAAAATTATTTTGCTTATCTGTATTTGTGTGTTTCTGAGTGTAAATATGCACATATGACTATAGATACCGAGGAGGTCAGGAACAGGTTTTAGGCATCCTTTATATGGGGTTCCTGAGGGCTATGAGCAACATGAAATGGATGCTGGGAACTGAACTTGAGATTGTTACAAGACTTGGAACCACTACAAGAGCAGTACATGCTTTTAAGAACTTAGCCATCTCTCCCATCCTCTATTTTTAATTTTTTAGTGGCATACAGGGTATTAGGTATGTTCATGGCTATATTGACCAAAGTGTAGTTGAATAAATCACACTCACTCATCTCCTTTGCCTTCTCCTGCTTCAAAGTTGTGGGAAAGCTGAGAAAGAAAGTACATGAATAACCTCTCCTTAGTATATTTCCAAGAATTCCCTAACATATGGGTTGGAGATTTGTATGACATAAATGGTATTATAGCCCAACATAAATTAATGTTCTTTTTAACTTGTATAAAATAGTAGAAAGCTGAAACATATTTGAAAGCCTTGCAAAGACTTCCTATTGACCGTTTGGTTCGTCTTCCTTTTGTACATATGTACTGAATATTGGACTTTAACTACACCTTCCCTGTGCTATTCCACTGTCTCGTTGCGCTCTGAAGCCCATGCAGCTATGTGTTGGATGCACTTAAAGAGAGGATTCAACATGATGGAGGTAAAGTGAGTCTGTACACTCTAAGATGACTTCTTTGAAACTGACCCTGGCCTTTCGGGAGAACTGTGTTATGTGTGGCTCTCCCTGTTGGCTTGGGCCCTTGGCTACTGAGCCTCAGGAACAAGGACACAGAAAGGATGAAACGGGGATTTAGATGACACATAAGTACCACTCCAGTATGACAGTTTGCCATTATTCATCCTTGCAGAGTTGTGCAGGCCACGCTTAGGTATACACAAATGGTTAAGACTACGAATTCCAGGACTACTTTAATTTTCCTTTGGCAGCATAGTCCTGTCATATGAACTGGAAAACTATCTAATTATCCTATATGCTCAGGGAGGGGGCAGTGCTAGAAAGGGAACTATGCCAAAGGTCATATACCAGCTAAGGTTAAAAGCACTTATGCCTAAAGACAGTCTCCAGATGAGGTCAGGCCAGGAGTATGTGGCCCTGCTGAGGAGAGGAGTCCTCCACCTAGTGCTGAACTCAGGCTATCTGAATCCAGAGGACCGCAACATCAAAGAGCAGGGTCCTCCAACAATTATAGTGATAATAAAATTAGTAAAATGATGCTAGGATCTGCACATAAAAAGAGTCCAAATTATAGGGAAGCATAGTAGCTATGACCTTCAGACTGACAAAAGCCAAAGTCAATGGTGGTTCTTCATTTATGGAACACTGAAGAAAGTAAGTTCTCTTCAGCCATAACGCAGGCTATAAGCCTATTGAGGGTTTTGTCTCATTGTCCTTCATGATGTTCAAAACTATTGAGTTTTAATACATATTTTAAAACAGAAACACTAATTCTAACAACATAATTCTAAAGTCAGGCTCTGGTTTGAGAAATGCATTTGTCTCTTCATTTTATTCTTACCTTGTCCTTCATATGAAAGTGTGATTTCAGGTGACTGACTCTCTTAAGAAGGCAGAATCCACTGTATGGACTGTGTTATTATCATCTTCTTACATATATTTCTTCATTTTCTTATGATCTTTATTTAAATCTACATTGAGCACATTTATTTGATAATCTTCAAACTTTCATGATGAATGGTATCAGAGGTCTCCCAGAGGTTAAACTTAAAAGCTGCCCAAATTTTCAAATAAACATAATAGACAGTTTAGACTAAAAATCTTAGTTCTAATAGTTTAAGCTTGATTAGCCTGACCATTGTTAACATTAACCTGGCCTTCATTCTTGGAAGCAGAGAAAGTCATAATACTTATGTGGTCAAAAGCATAGCAAGCTAAGAACCTAACTTGAATTTTTTGCTAACTAGTTTGCAGATAAGAGTCTTCACAAAATAAAAAGACAAATGTTGAGAGAACTATAATAACTGAGACTCTATAAAGGGACAGGGTTAAAAGTTTATATGTAGTGTAGTTTCTGAAAGTTAAAATACATAAAGTATAAGGTTGATATGGACCAGTGGGTATCTGTTCTTTTCCATGATAAATTTAGTAAAACAGATGTAGAGACTCAAAACCTTATTGAGTCACAAGCCCTCATACCGAGGCTGGGTTAGGGAACCCAATAGGAGTACAGGTATCACAAGAGCAAAAAAGGAGTCAGAAACATACCTACCCACTGTTGGAGTCCCAGTAAAACATCAAGCTAACACACACACACATATATGTGTATGCATGTGTGTGTGTTTATGTGTTTTATACATATACATTCTAAATGTATTAATACTAAAGTATTATATATATAGTCACACCATATTAACTGAGAATGTTGTTCTATCTATGTAGGAGTGTGCATGAGTTTGTGTGTGTGTGTGTGTTGTGTACATAGAAACAATGGGAAAAACACCATGGATTTTTAAAAAGAACAAGGAGGGATATAGGGAAGGGTTGAAAATATGAAAGAGAAGGGTAAATGATGTAATTATATTTTCAAAGGATAAAAAATTAATTTAAAAATAAATCAAAAGGCTGCTGTAAAATACAAAAAAAGTCATATTCCCAGGATAAAGTAAAGCAATAAAAGAAATGTTACTACAATTCATATTTTGAAATTGTTACTATTTTTTAGTGTTTCTCCTGTGTATTATTTTTTGCTTTTCATTCATTCCTAGAATTGTATTACTAAATTGTAATTATGATATTTTATTCATCTATGACAACTCAATGCTCCATTGTGACATTGGAATATTTCACTTTTACACAACAGTGTTTAGTTTAGCTTTCATAGTTCTCCAACTATGCCATCCAAATTCTTAACTGTGATATCACAATGTTCCATTTTTACCTAAGAGCCCTTCAAGTAGTTTTCAAACATGCGGTGGTAATGTGGCATCAAAGCTCTATTGTGAGCTTACAATGCTATTTGTGCACAGCAATTTTCTGTTTGCCATCACGTGTCAATAGAAGGACTAACTGCCACATCTCAGCTCCAATTACGACACAAATAAAATTATTTAATAATACTATATTTCCTTTTTTGATATAATGAAACACAATAATTTTAATACATATATAGTTCTAAGTCATCCCACACAACCACTGCCCTTCCTCACATAACTACCCTACTGGCTAGTCTCCTTCATTCTTTACAATAACTCCTATTATTCTTTCATGCCACATATATTCCATCTCATACTATCTTCTGTTTTTAGAAATTCTTTGCTTTTTGTGGTATTCTTTATAATTTAATGAATACATACACATAATAAGTTAGATAAAATTGATTGTCTAGACTAGGTTTATGTCACTGAACCTGTTGATAATTCAGTAATTTTATTTAATTGCTGTACATGCTATCAATTCATTTTTGTTCTAAAAATACTAAAATATCTATGTATCATATTTTCTTCATGCATTCTTTTACTGATTGGCATTTTGGCTGGCTCTACTACTTGATTGCTATGAACGCTCAGAAAATGCACAAGAGTATTCAATAAACCTATGGCAGGATTTAGAGTCCTTTGAATCTACCCATTGACTCATTGGAATAGGTGGATCACATGGCAGTTCTGTTTTAGTTTCTGGAAATAAAATCCGTACTTATATCCCTCGTGGTTGTACCAGATTGCATTCTGACACACAATGAATAAAGGTCCCTCATTTTATACTTCATACCATCATTTGCTTCCTTTTTGCTAGGTTTTATAAGCATATCTTAAGCACACATTTTAATGTGTGTGTGTATATATATATATATATATATACATATATATATATATATATATATAAATTTAGCAACAATTATTTTAAAAGTGGCCATGAATTTCAAAGAGAGTAAAAAGGGGATATATAAGGAGCATGATCAAGCTGAGAATAATTCTTGCACATTATTGTATGGCCAGGAAATGGCGGAGGTGATACACACCCAGTGGATCTCAATTTCAGGCCCAAATCCTGTTCTTCTGCTGTATTCTGCATAGCAGGTGGTACTCTGGCATCTCCCTACTCACCGTGTATGAATCCCACAACTCTATTCTTGCAACCCTACTAACCCTCTCTAGCTTACCCTTCATTATTTTATTTTATTTATTTTCCTTTCCATTGAAAATAGAATATTTTCTCATATAGTATATTCTGATTACTCATTAAATTAAATCAGACATTGGTTGGTTACTCCTATAAGCTTCATGCCACAAATGCCTTCACATATCTTACAGTCAGGACAGCATTGTAGATCAAAGGTTTTGGGGCTACTTGTGCTGCAGTTTAAATTCTTTACATGCCAATTAAATCCTCCTCCCTCATCACCTCCAGATCCCACCGCCTCCTACAACCCCATTCAGCCCTGAGTTTGATGATTTCCAGCCTTTTACTCCTCTTGGGCTTGTCTGCTTCTTTTTGTCACTTTGCATGCCCCTGAACTAAAGGTGTGTACTAAATTCCAGCCAGAAGATCAAAGATGTGTCATGTCTATATTCCAGCCAGAGGAACTAACACCATGTATTCTAGCCAGGTATATTAAAGGTGAGTACTAAGTGCTAAGTGGGCTTCTTTCTGTATTCCAGACAGATCCTACAGTTCTAGAATCTTTGGACATGATCCCTTTCCAGAACAGCCATGTCTCTGGAATACAATTCCTCTACACGTAGGCAAGCTTCATCATATTAACTGCATTGCAGTGGAAGAGAGCTTCCAGTAAGGAAAGTTAACAGGTTTGGCCTTCATGACTCTATTTCCTCCTCCAAACCCAATCCCCAGGCTGCATCCACATCACTCTATCAGAATACCTTCTGCAGGCTTCCATACTCCCATGACATCATCTCCTGTAGCTCCACAGATCATCAAATCCTCAGTTTCCTCTCCTCATTTGTCGCTTTCTTCCAGTCCTGAACTCCAACGGGCACTCTCTGCTAAGTGACAGAACACTGCCACAGAAGCGGGTAGCATGTCTATAGATCTTCCCGCTTCTTTCTGCTCCTCTAGATCCAACACACTGGTCTCATCCCCCGCACTAGATTAGGGCCACTGCGGTGACATCTCTTCAATGTCTCATCCAATATCGAGGAAATGAGATAACCATATCCTGGTTGAACACTCTGCCCTCTTTCCTCCTGTGAACATGTCTTCAGACACATAGCCTATGCCTATTCCTAAAACTCAACTCCCAATATCCAGAAACATGTTGTGCCTGGAATCACCTGTGGACACAACTGTTGGGTCCAAAGAAAGTTTCCTACTGGGCCACAGACAGCTATCATACTCCGAAAATCCAGAAAGAAATGGAAACCAAGACACAAAATATCCACACAGCAAACAAAGACAAATCTAGAAATCAACATCTAGACCTGCAATTATCAAAAATATTCAGAAGCCTAACTAGCAGAACAAAAATCAAATCAGTAAAAGTCTTGGCATTGTGTCTCCACTACACCCCAACTATTCTACCACAGCAGACACTAAATTTTCCAACATAGCTGAAACACAAGCAAAAGACCTTGAAACCACTTACATAAAGATGGTAGAACTCCATCTGTTTCTATTTTGTGAAATAGTTTGAAGAGAGTTGGTATTATCTCTTTTTTGAAGGTCTGGTAGACTTTTTCAGTGAATACATCTAGCTGGGTGTTTTTGTTTTTTGTTTTTTTGTTTTTTTTTAATTTTTGATGACTGCCTCTTAAGAGATATAGGGCTATTTAGTTTATTTACCTGATCTTGATTCAATTCTGGAAAGTGGTATCTATCAAAAAATTGTACATTTCACTTATTTTCAAATTTTGTGACATATAAGCTTTTGAAGTAAAACCTAATGACTCTTTGGATATCCTTGTCTGTCCTTACATCTCCCTTTCTATTTCTGATTTTGTTGATATGAATATTCTTCCTCTACCTTATAGTTAGTTTGGCTAAGGTTTTGTTTATCTTGTTGATTTTCTCAAAGAATCAGCTTTTGGTTTCCTTGATTCTTTGAACTGTTTTCTTTGTTTCCAATTTCTTGATTTCATCCCTGAGTTTAATGATTTCTAGCTTTCTACGCCTCTTTGGTGTGTCTGCTCCCTTTTTTTCTAGAGCTTTCAGGTGTATTGCTAAGTTGTTAGTATGGAATCTCTCCAATTTCTTTATGAAGGAGCTAAGTTCTATGAACTTGCCTCAGAAATGTTTTAATTGTGTGCCATAAGTTTAAGTATGTTATGCCTTCATTTTTATTGAATTTTAAGAAGTCCTTTAGATTTTTACTTAGTCACTGACTCATTGGTCACTGAATTGTTCAGTTTCCATGAATTTTTAGTCTTCCTATTGTTTCTGTTGTTCCTGAGTTCTAGCTTTAACTATGGTGGTCTGATCAGATACAAGGGGTTATTTCGATCTTCTTGTATCTGTTGAGGTTTTCTTCATGGTTTAGTATGTGGTCAGTTTGGGAGAAGATCCCATGAAGTGCTGAGAAAAGGTATAATCTTTTGTGTTTTGGAGAAATGTTCTGTAGGTTTCTTTTAAGTCCACTTGGTTCACGGCATCAATTAATTTATTATCTGTCCATTTAGTTTCAGTCTTTTTTTTTTTTTTTTTTTTTGTTGTTCTTGAGATCCATTTTTTTTTATTAATTTATTCTTGTTACATCTCAATGTTTATCCCATCCCTTGTATCCTCCCATTCCTCCCCCCCCCCATTTTCCCATTATTCCCCTCCCCTATGACTGTTCCTGAGGGGGATTACGTCCCCCTATATATTCTCATAGGGTATCAAGTCTCTTCTTGGCTACTTGCTGTCCTTCCTCTGAGTGCCACCAGGTCTCCCCCTCCAGGGGACATGGTCAAATGTGGGGCACCAGAGTATGTGAGAAAGTCGTATCACACTCTCCACTCAACTGTGGAGAATATTCTGACCATTGGTTAGATCTGGGAAGGGATTTAAAGTTTACCTCCTGTATTGTCCTTGGCTGGTGCCTTAGTTTGAGCGGGACCCCTAGGCCCAAATCTGCCTATCATATTGTTCTACTTGTAGATTTCTAGGACCCTCTGGATCCTTTTATTTTGCTGTTCTCCCATGCGTCTCTCATTTAGAGTCCCAATAGGATGCCTTCCCCTCCTTGGAATATACTCAGAAGATGCTCCAGCACACAACAAGAAAATTTGCTCAACCATGTTCATAGCAGCCTTATTCATAATAGCCAGAACATGGAAACAGCCTAAGTGTCCCTCAGTAGAAGAGTGGATAAAGAAACTGTGGTACATATACACTATGGAATACTACTCAGCTATTAAAAACAAGGAATTCCTGAAATTTGTGGATAAATGGATTGAGCTAGAAATGATCATAATGAGTGAGTTAACCCAGAAGCAGAAAGAATCAAATGGTATATACTCACTTATATCTGCATATTAGTTTCAGTCTTGATGATCTGTTTATTGGTGAAAATGGGATGTTAAAGTCTCCCACTATTAATGTATAGGGTTCAATGTATGATTTAAATTTTAGTAATATTTCTTTTAAGAGTATGGGTGCTTTTGCTTTGGAGTATAGATGTGCAGGACTGAGATATCATATTGATATAGAAACATAATGAACATTACCAAAATTATTCTATGAGGCGACTGTCACCTTGATACCTAAACCACAGCAAGACCTAACAAAGAAACAGAATTTCAGACCAACTTCCCTTATGAACATTTGTGCAAAAATATTCAATAAAATACTCACAAACCTAATCAAAGAACACATCAAAATATCATTCAACATGACCACGTAGGCTTCATCCTCAGCAGGCAGGAGTAGTTCAATATATGGAAATCAGTGTAATCCATCATATAAACAAACTGAAAAAAAAAACACATGATGTTCTTCTTGGATAGTGAAAAGTATTTGAAAAACATCCAACACGGATTCATGTTAAAAGTCTTGGAGAGATTGGGCAACACAAGACATCTACCTAAACATACAGTCAACTCCACAGAAACTAGGGACATGACAAGGCTGTCTACTTTCTCTGTATCTCTACAATGTGGTACCTGAACTCCTAACTAGAACAATAAGACAACTAAAATAGATCAAAGGGCTACAAATTAGAATAGAAAAAGTCAAAATATCATTGTCTGAGCTCAAAGGCCAAGAAAATATTTTCAACAAAATCATAGAAAATTTTTTCTAATGTAAAGACAGAGATGCCCATAACTGTGCAAAAACACACAGAATGCTAATGATGTTGGACCAGAAACAAAGTCCCCAGTGCATAGTTATCAAAACACTAAGCATACAGAACAAAGAATATGAAAAACTTCAAGAGAAAAAGATCAACAAAGAAAGACAGACCTATTAGAATCACACTTGATTTTTCAATTGAGACTCTAGAAGACAACAGTGCCTGGACAGATGTGATTCAGACTCTAAGAGTCACAAATGTCAGCCCAGACTACCATACTCAATAAAATTGTCAGGCATCATTGATAGAGAAAATATAATATTCTATAATAAAGCCAAATATCAACAATATCTATCTACAAATTCAGCACTACAGATGGTTCTAAAAGAAAACTCCAATGTAGGAACTTAACTACACCAATTGAAACACAGGGAATAAATGACCTCTGAGTGGCAAAATCTAAAGAAGGAATGCATGCTTGCACACACACATTCTCACACATGCACATACACACACACACACACACACACACACACACACACACACACACACACAAGCACAAATACCATTGGGCATTGATATTTATCAATATCATTGGTCTTTTAAAATTTTTATTAGTTTAACACTTTTTATTTTTACATATGCATTTATATTACTGCACACACACACACACACACACATATATATACACACACACACACACACAATGAACTACCTATAACAAGAAGAACAATGACACAATCAGGAATTATATAAATGCTATGTTCTTAGTGTTTTGGCTATTTGTAGTTGATAACCTCGAAGAAAACATCTTTCCTATCTTGGTATGTCTTAAATTCTGAATGTAAATCAATATCTATCAAATCTCATCATTATCAATTTAAAACATCTATCTAGACCTAAAAACATCTTAACCATTAAACAATTAAGTTTAATTGTAAAACTAAATTATCTGTTTTTCACCCCATCAGAGTCTTGAGAAGGAGTAAAGTTGATTACCTGAGTATACTGGGAGTACAGGTTAGCAGATTTCCAAATGAGAAGATGACAGAGATGACTTCAAATGTGACAAACAAGCCACTGGGCAACATGTCCTCATTTCTACCACAAACAGAATTCTCCCTAAAAAGAGGGCATGCTAGGATGCAGCAGAGTCAACAGCAAAACTCTGCCAAGACAGGGTAAGCAAGTCCTCAATGTTTCCTGGCTCAGAAATATGTCTGTCAGATATACTGGGCCAGAAGGCTGAAGAAGATACTTCAAAGTTATAGAGAGTTTTGGGTGACTGTTCAGGCAGCAAAATACCAATGGTCTTAATTCCATATTAATAGATATAGACAAACACAGTGCTTCTCAAGCTCTCTAATGCTGTGACACTTTTATACAGTTCCTCATAATACGGTTACCCCTACCATAAAATTAATTCTTGGCTACTTCATAACTGTAATTTTGCTACTTTTATGAATCACAATGTATATATTTGATATACAGGATATCTGATATTCGTCCTCTAAAATGTTCAGGACCCACAGGTTTGGAACCACTGTACTAACAGAACTTTGGATAAAAACAGTATCTATCCTTCTGTGGAATCAAAAACACACCTGAGCATCAAGGATAGACACTAGCTCAGGGTGTTGCATTGAAAAAAAATGTTTCAAACAGATGCTCCCGAGATGCAAACTGGTGTTTAAAGCAAGCTATTTTAATATATAAGAAAATAAACTTCAAATCAAAACTACTCAAAAGGGTTAGGGAAGGACACTACATACTCATAAAAATCTATAAAGATGAAATTTATTAATTACAGGTGAACATCCTTTTGTAAAGTAAACACTACTACAAACTAAATCACATATTGTCCCTAGTACAAGTACACTGATAGTGGGCTACTGCAACAACATGTTTTTACTAATGGACAGATAATCTAGACAAAAACTAAACAGCAACATTGGGTCTACTAGATGTTATAAACTAAATGGTTTTAACAGGTATTTACAGAACACTTTACTCAAGCACAAAAGAATATATTTTCTTTTTAGAAACTCATAGAACTTTCTCCAAAACTGACCACAATCTGGGTCATAAAAATAGTCTTAACTGTATGAAAAAGAACATTGTCATTCAGACAAAGCTGCCACCAACAGAATGGGAAAACTTTTTTTTTTTTTTTTTTGAGACAGGGTTTCTCTGTGTAGCCCTGGCTGTCCTAGACTCACTGTGTAGACCAAGATGGCCTCGAACTCACAGTGATCCACCTGCCTCTGCCTCCCAAGTGCTGGGATTAAAGGAGTGTGCCACCACTGCCTGGCTGGGAAAACTTTTTTTTTTTTTTAACCAATTCTATATCCAGTAGAGTAATACCCAAAATATATAAGGAATTCCAGAAACTAGATTTTAAAATAAAAGCATAATGTGATTTAAAAATGAGATACTGATCAAACAGAATTTTCAACAGAGGAAATTCAAATGGCTGAGAAACACTTAAAGCAAGAGTCAATATCCTTAGTCATCAGCAAAATGCAAATCAAAATTACTTTGATATTTTATCTTACACCTGTCAGAATGGTTAAAGATCACTAACACAAATGACTGCTCAAGCTGATGAGGACATAGCAAGATAGAATGCCCTCTGAATTAACTAAGGAAACCACATATGAACTTACTGAGCCTGAAGAACCAAACACAGGGCAAAATGGGTCTGCATCAGGCCCTCAGTGTACATATTAGAGTTTCCTCTTAGTGTTTCTATGGCATTCCTTGGTGTAAATCAGTGGGCTTCTGATACTTGTACCTGCTCTTGGGGTACTTTTTCATCTGTTTAATTGCTTCAATGTAATGGTTCTTGCTCCATCTTATTTTGTTTCATTTTGTCACGTTTGATTGTTGTCTCTCAGAAGTAGTTATTTTCTAATAAATAAAAAATTAAATGAATCAGGAGGGGAGAAAACCAGGGGGAGGAACGTGGAGTAGTAGAGTGAAGAGAAACTGCCATCAGGATATATATTTGATTGATTTATTTAATTTTGGATGATACTTTTCTGTTTTACTGTATTATAATTTCTTCAGGTTACATCTTCATTGTTGTCCCCTCACTTCTATCTTCCCATCCCACCCTCCCTCCATCTTCTGCCCTATTCCTCTCCCCTAGACCTCTGACAGAAATGGATATATTTTATAAGAAAATAATTTATTTTCGGTAAAACAAAAGACTATTTAGGAGACTGAGTATTGCATCTCAGAGAATTACAGGTGAAAGTTGTCATTGCACATAGAAGTCCTCTCACAATAAAGGATGCACTGACTAAATTGTTTCAAATGATGAGAAAACAGCACTGGTTCCCATACAGAAACTATTTCAGAGGAAATTATAAGGAAAAGAGAACCTATAAAAAAATACCAATTGAATTATCATACTTTGAATTTCACATGATATCATATATTATATATCACATTTATTATTTATTCTTAAGAGTATAAATGTATGAATATTTCATATGGGTGTACATTCATATGTCATATAACACATCTTATATGTTTACATATGTATACATATATATGTAGCTATGTAATTAGAAACAGAAGACTGATTAGAGATGATAAATCATAAATAGCTAATAAATGGAATGACAGGAGACAGATGGGCATAAAAATACAAAGCTTACATACACTGCTCTTCCATGATCTCAATAACACTTGAAGGTAAGAATACAATGTCTATTTACTGTGCCTTTCCCTTTGGATGGAATACATAATTTATAGGACAAGTAAAAGCACCTGTTTCAGAATTGGCTTGTCCTTATCTGATAAGTTCAGCTTATATGATTGCATGGTCTTTGAGATCATTTGTAGGTGCCCTCCCACTGTTTAAAAATTTTCTTCTTATGCTTCTGTCTTACTAGCTCCTCACTTCTACTTCCAGTAGCAAATTTTATTTGTAAGTCATACCATGCCTGATTGGTAACTTATTTTGCAGTTGCTTTAGCAGCGTTCTCAATATGGTTTGTTTAAATGAAAACAAGCTACAAGACTGTTTTCTATGTCAGAAATGCCCTAATACACTATGACAAATGTGAAGACAGTAGCTCATCTGTTGGCTTGTGATGTTCTCTTTTCTTTTACACAGAATGCTTTAATTAAATTGTCTAGCCCTCAAGAATCTATTGCACTTAAACCTCTGCTCACTTGGCTGCCTCATTCTCTCAGCACTCAAGCAAATATTGGATCCTCTTGAGTTATTTGTGATAAGAGATATTTAATTCCTCAGTAGTAAACTCTATTTAAAATCTTTTGAAAACAAATACAGCTGAAAGAAGGCATATCATTTTAAACTTCAAAACGTTTTTGCATTAATTTCAAATTGTAAGTAGACAACAGGCATTGGAGAAGCCCTGCTTTTCTACTCTAACAAACAAAAAGAAGCTGTGGACTCCTTGGTCTGTTGTCGTTCTTTAAAATGGACAAAGCAGTAAAATGTTACCTCACTAAAGACAGGGAAGAATGAAATCTCATGACTATTCTTTGAAGAAGGATAATGGCTTATGCATTTCTTAGCAAACAGCAGTGTGTAGTAATATTAGTATGTGACACAGCAGATGACCAGTTGAGATTTCTGGTTCTGACTTCCTTTCAAGTACTTGAAGTATTTTTTGAGTATTTACTGAGGTTTGTTAATGTTCATATACATTCCAAAGCAAGGAAGACTTCCAATTCACAGGATTCCCTCATCATCCAAGCATACACATTATACCATTCAGATATATAGTTAATGGTTATTTGACTTCAGTATGTAATCTTGTCAGAAATGAACAAGAATAAAAATAACAGCACCTAAAAAGTAAGGTTGAAGCTCCAGAATCTTTCTAGACAGAGTCAATTAAGATGTATAAATCAGAGCTCGATTAAATTAAGAACAAGATACATTATTAAACACTCTTCTCTCTTGGTAGTTTTCATAGAACCTGAGAGCCAGCACTCAGATAAAACATTTTCAGGTCAGTGTCTGTTTGATTCATCCATCTCATATCTTCTAAGTTTGTGGAGGCTTATGCAATGATTTTACCCTATGGGAGGCAATCAATACAGAGAGTAATAACCCATATTTTGGGGGTCTCCTGGACTCCTGTAAATACTCAGAAGTGTGTTCCTCCATGCCTGGAACTAAGTGTTTGTTAGTCTATGACTTTTATCAGAATTATTGTAACCCTACCACAGCTGGTGAAGATATTTACACAAAATATATGTATTATATAGGTATACAAATATGTATATGTGTGTAAAATATTTCCTTGTGGATTATTCAAACATATTTGGTGATCTTTATTACTCCTCCTTTCTTTATTTGAAGGAGTTCTCATCTTCTCCTATACACAAACAGGATCCCTTCCTCCTTTTCCTCTAGTTCCCCTACATATTACTTGTGTCATACTACCACCCACTACAGCTCCTTCTCCCGGAACATCATGGCCCTTTTTTACTCTCCGTGTTTCTGAATTTATTGCAGCTTATTTATTCACATTTGAAGCTTTAAAGCTAAAATGTACAAATAAGAAAGAACCTGAAACATATATTTTTCTTCTCTGTGTTACCTAACTGGTACAATATCTTCTAGTTTTATACATTTACCTCTGAATGTCATGATTTTGTTTTTCTTTATAACTGAATGTCTGGAGAAGTAAGATATCCACAACAATACTACTATGGCACTTTCTTCTTGGATGTAGCTAACAGTGGTCCAGTTGAACGTAAGGTGCTCTCATCAGGAGGTAATTCAGGCTCCGTAGTGTAATTTAGCCAGCTACCCATGGATGGAGAGATATAGACTGAAGGTAACAGTATTGACATTTTACTAAACCAATACACCATCCAATTATTTTCTCTAATATTTAATTAATTTATTTATTTATCTATTTATTTATTATCTCCTTACAGCCTGATCCCAGCCCCTTCTCTCCTCCCCTCCCAGTTCCAGCCTCATGTTCCCTCCTCTATTTTCCCCTCTCTGCCACAGAAGAGGGGAGGCCCCAAAATGACACCAACCCACCCAGGCCCCTTAAGTTTCAGAAGAAGTAAGCACATCCTCTCCCACCGAGATCTGACAAGGAAGCCCAGCTAGGAGAAAGGTATCCAATGTCAGGAGACAGAGTCAGAGACAGCCCCTATTCCCACTGTTAGGGGACCCACATTTTGACTAAGATTCATATCTGCTACAAATATATAGGTCCAGCCCATGCATGCTCCTTGGTTGGTGGTTCGGTCTCTGTGTGCCCTCAGATATCTATTTTATTCTTCTTGTGAGTGAGATTCAAGAATATCCCCTTGGGTCCTTTGTGGGTTCTTTAGATCTGTGGATTATAGCATGATTCTCCTATACTTTATGGATAATATCCACTTATAGGTGAGTACATACCATTTGTGTCTTTCTGCCAGGCTTAAGATCCCATATGCATTGCCCAGTCCCACCTGGTCATCCCTGGGCAAATGCATATGAAGCAAAGTTAAGTGAGCTTAGTAGACTATATACTTGTGTGTGTGTGTGTGTGTGTGTGTGTGTGTGTGTGTGTGTGTGTACGCATGTACCAATAGTAATTAAAGAAGAGATCCTAAATTTGGGATAGGGACATGGGAGGGGTTGTAAGGGATACGGGAGGCAGCAGTGATATAGTCATATTGCTTGTATATGGAATTCTCAAAATGCAATTATTGAACACAAAAATAAAATGATTATTTAAAAATAATGTGTAATAATAGTTTTAAGATATCTGAAGTATATAAGGTCTTAGTGAGAAAGGAGAGAAATATTCTCATCACACAGGCATTCTCCATTATGCTCCTAGTGTAATAAAATTAAGAGAGGTTACTTTAATAATTTTTATGTCTAAAGTATCAAAGTTTCCTTGAATATATGGTTTAATGTGCATTGGCAATGCACCCAATAGTCATGAATATTAAATTATCACTTGATCTAGTTGCCTCTGATCAGAGACATTTAGTTTTTTCTATCAAACTCCAAGGTGCAATGACAAAATCCCCAAACCCACTAATGGAGGGAGAATAAGTGAACATTTTCTTAATTAAAGAACATGCTTTTTCTCAAAGCACATCAACTATCCTCACAGCATTGTGGAGGTCAAGGCAGAGAAAGAACTACATCCCCTCACGGTCGCCCTTTAGGGCTCAGTGAAGTTCCCTGGCCATTTCTCTCACAGCTGGATAGAAGTAGAGTGATGATATAGAGTCTATGTTCCCTCTGCAGCCTCCTAGCTAAATAAAGCTAATGAAGTAGAAAAATGATATTGATAAAACTAGCCGTGTTTTGTAATACACCCCATCAGCTGCAAACTGCTCAGTGTTTGTGGTTAATCGCTTCTGACCTCAATCATTTTTCCTTGGCTTCTAAATACTAAATGGGTGACTTGTTATTTAGCTTCAGTAAGCTTAAAAAATCATCCTACCCAGAGTTCCTCAACATTTCAATGCAATATGCAAAGACAAAATCAACAACATTCATATTTTTTTTATTTTAGGAGATAAAAGGATTACATGGATTTTTCAAAACTGATGCTAGAATTAAGTGGTTTATAAGATAGATTTAGTATTACAAATATTTAACTACACTGCTAAAATAAAAATGAGTTTTACAAAACTATACAAGTGTATAAACAAAAGAAAGTACATTTGAATTCTATGGTAATCATCATTTGAAATGAAATTACTTGAGAAAAATATTTTGTTTTCCATTGTATCTGAATAAAACTGACATAATACTAACAGCTATTTTGTCCACAAAAATATCATCATTGTTTTCAAGAATATAGGACTTTACTATCTAATTATTAGTTTCATTAACTATCCATGCACTCATTTCTTTAAATGATTTTAATTCCATTTCAAACATTGTTTTAAATATCTGTATTATTTGAAAAACTGAGAGGTGTTTTTGAATGACATTCTCTAAACGATGGGAAACGGACAGTGACTAACCTTCAAGAGATCTCTTACATGCTGGCTCTTTTTAATTTTTTATTAATTTGTTCATATTACATCTCAATTGTTAGCCCATCCCTTGTATCCTCCCATTCCTCCCTTCCTCCAGCTTTTCCCCTACTCCCCTCCCCTGTGTCTGTGACTGAGGGGGACCTCCTCCCCCCCATATATGCTCATAGGGTATCAAGTCTTTTCTTGGTAACCTGCTGTTCACCCTCTGAGTGCCACCAGGCCTCCCCATCAAGGGGACATGGTCAAAAATGGGGCACCAGAGCTGAAATACATGCTGGCTCTTAATATGGCGTATTGATTGCAATGCATCTCTCCAAACCACCAGAGTAACCCCACAAGTTAGCTAAGCAATTACAGGGCCAGATCAATTAAGTCTTGTCATTTCTATAGTCTTATGCCAAAAATATTTTTTAAAACCTAGAAAATTAAGAAACTATTTCTAGCCAAAGTATCACATAAAAGTCTCTGATTATGCATAAAATTCACGCTGAGAATTACACAATGTTTAGGGTCATTTTAATAAAAATAACACTAAAGACATAAACATTTGGTTATGGTTTGAGTATAAAGTAGTCCCACAACGCTGTTTTTGATCACTTGGTGGTCAGCCCATGACTCGTTTTATAAAGTTGTACGTTCTTTAAGAAGGATAATTTGACTGGGTGTAGTGGTGCACACCTTTAATACCATCAGTGAAGAGGCAGAGGCAGCCAGATAACTGAGTTCGAGGACAGCCTGGTCTACAAAATGAGGCCGGGACAGCCATGGCTACACAGAGAAACCCTGTTCCAAAAAAACAAAAAAAGAAGAAGAAAATATAGTTTGCATGCGGAAGAAAGTCACTGGGAGCCGGCCTTGAGGTTATATAAACAATACAAAATTCCTGTCTGTCTGTCCTGACTGGTGATATAATGTAACCAGTACACCATATTCCTCCGTCCATGCTTTACTGATCAGAAAATATTGCATCCACTTTGCACTGTTAACCAAAATGATCCCTTTCTTTTTTTCAGATGATTTTTAAGGTTTTTGGTTTGTTTGTTTATTTGTTTTTGTTTTTCGGTCACAGCAACAAGAATGTTCCCCATTGCAGTTTCCAAGAAATTTGATCAGCACTGAGAACTACTGTTGTGTACTTTCATTGAAACTTACACAGAGTTTCTAAGGTTTGACTAGTGCGTCTATCATCAGCAATGTAGATGTTTGCTCTTGGACATTAACTTAGAGAGACAATACAATTTTAAGCTAAATAATGATGTCTTAAGCACACCTAAATATACATACAATTCTCTACACAACCTATTCTCTGACTTTTGAAAATAGAAACTTCACTCAAATGGATATCTGGTATTCTTTAGCCATGACTTTGGTTCCAACTATCTTCTAGTTTTCCAGACTGACATTCAGTGTTTGAGTAGTTCTGCTCCGGCTGATGGTAACTGCTGGCCCAAGCTGTTAAGGAATTCCTTCAAAACCTTACTGCACTGGACATAAAATCTGATGTCACCATAAAAATTGAGCTAAATGTACATTTAGATAGACATGAGAATACAAAGATTTTCCTCCATAGGAGTTAACAGTGACATAAAAGAAAGCAGCAGCCACAGAAATAGTAGAAATAAATAATTTCCTTTATTGAAGAATCTTTTAAGCTAGTTATTTTTCAATCTGTCAAACAGATTTGTGACTTGTAATATTTTATTTGTTTTCAGATTCAGGTCCCAGATATAAGTCAGCAGAAGTATTGACTAATAGAGGCTGAAAGAATGGCTTAACAGTTTAAAGTATCTGATGCTCTTAGTTCAGTGCTAACAATCAATCCAAACTCCAGTTTCAGAGCATCTGATGCCCTCTTCTGACCTCTATAGACACAAAGCAAGCAAGTGGTACCCATATGTACATAAAGGCAGAACATTCATACACATTAAGTAACGAATGACTCCCCCTACTATGGAGGCCGTACTTGTTTTTTTTTTACTATTATTATTTTTCATTAATTAGTTAATTTACTTTGCATCACTATCACAGCTTCTCTTCCCTCCTCTCCTCACAGTCCCTCCCTCTCACTTACTCCTTTAACCCAATTCCCTCCTCCTTTTCTGCTCAGAGAAGGGGACTCCTCCCAGGTATATTAACCTCTTTTAGCATAACAAGATGCAGCAGGGAAGGGTACATCTTCTATTGTAGCCAGAAACAGCAGCCCAGTTAGGGGAAAAGGATCCAAAGGCAGGCAACAGAGTCAGGGGCTGTACCCATTCTAGTTGTTAAGGGCCCCACATGGAGATCAGGCTGCTCATTTGTTACCTGTATGTAAGGGGTCTAGTTCCAAGGCATGCATGCTCTGTAGTTGGTTATTAAATATCAGTGAGCCCCTATGGGCCCAAGATAGTGTATTCTGTAGTTTTCTTGTGGTGTCCTTGACCTCTCTAACTCCTTCAATCTTTCTTCCCCATCTTCCACAGAATTCCCCAGCCTTATGTTTAGTTGTGGGTCTCTGCATCTGGTCCCATCAATCACATTTCCTTAATGAATAAGGCTGGTGAATATTTCTTTAAGTGCTTCTCAGCCAATCAAGATTGCTCCATTGATAAGTCTATGTATATCTCTGTAACCCTTCTTTTAATTGGATTATTTGGCCTGTTGGTGTCTAATTTCATGAGTTCTTTATATATTTGGATATTAATCTTCTGTCAGATATAAGGTTGGAGAAGATTGTTTCCTATATGCAGAGTGCCATTTTGTTCTATTAATAGTGCCCTTTGACTTAGAGCACCTAGATATTTTTAAAGTAATATTTACTGAACTACTATGTGAACCATGAAGAAAACAGATTTTTTTTTTTGCCACAGAATAGTCATTAACTCATTATCATTATTTGCTCAAGTTTCCAAAGAGTGAACCAATGGATCTTTAATGAGATTCAGGGTTTGTTTAATTTTTTAGTTAAGTACTTGATTTATGTGCTAAAAGTCAGTTGAAATAAGTGGATAAGAAAATGCTGTTTATCTGGAAATCATTTATTTTTTTTTAAATTATCAAGTCAGCTTCTCTCAAATTGCATTTCTTTATAATGTAAAGGATGTTTATGAGAAAACCCTGAAGTTGTAGCAATGGGAATCTAAATTGTATATCATTAATATACAAACAGCAATATTAGTGGTGTCATTTCTTAGAAATATGTACTTATGAATTATTTCCTGGCTGTATCTAGTAAAGTGCTGTTTTACAAAAGCTTAAAGGAGGTACACATGGACTACAGGGCCCAGGCAGGGAGGGGATGCTATGGAGCAGAGAGTCACAAGGTCATGTTAAAGACAATGAAAAATAGCTCATGAAGAATGTATGGAAATGGACAGGCTGGTTTTGATTAGTATTAAGAAAACGTAACATTTACAGTTGTCATAATCAGTCTTGAACTGTGTGATTTAAAGCAATTTCAATAAGACTAAATCTCATAGAAGAAAAGGACTACACAGAATATAAAAATTCAAGTGTACACAAGGAAATGCGGCAGTGGGAGACTGCTTCTGACAAGATCTCTGGTGCCTGGGGATTGGATCTCACCCCTGTGGCAGAGAGGCCCTGTGAGAACACAGAGGAGGGGGATGCAGATTGTCCTGATGAGACCTGATAGGCTTTGTACAGATGGTGGGGGAGGAGGACCCCACCTGTCAGAGGTATAGGGAAGGGAATAGATTGGAGGGGTGGGGAAGGCGGAAACAGGAAGATAAGAGGAACGGGATTATAATCCAGATGTAATGTGAATAAATTAAAATAAAAAAATAAAATGAAAGGAAAAAACTTGAAGGATAAAGTAGTTCATAAACATATATACATCTGTAAGTGGCTGTACAGTCTTTTTCTAAAAGTTTCATAAAATATTAAAAATTAATGTACTTTGGTTTTATGGTATGCTTGTTTTGTAAAACACACAATTATTTATGGTGAGTAAGGAATAGGATTTCCTTTCTATACATTTTTCTCATAAAATATAAAATCAATTGTATGACTATGCCCTCAGATTGTTTAATTCCTTGTTTTTCTTTTGTCTATTGATAAATACCTGCCATTTTTCTGGTACTGTTAAATCAGTGCCCATTTCTCCATTGCAGGATCTATTGGCTTGATGACATATTTGGTTTTTGGCACAGGCTAACTTCTGAACTCTTAAAACTTTACTTTTCATGGAGTTTTCTCTTCATTTTCTTTCCATTTAATAATGGAATACACTTAATTAATGCTTGCGGAGTTTAAATATTTTTTTTGAACTGTGGTGAAAATGTGTTGGTTCAAGATTCAATTACATTCTTTTGTATCTTGATGTTCTTATTTTAGTGAATTTTCCATATCATACCTGCAGTTTTTAACATGCCTGCCATGCATTTTTTCTTAGTACAGAACTTTTTTTCTGTTGTGTGAACTGTGTTTAGATTAACTTACTTTGCTATATATCAAGATGCCAACAATTTGAACTTAGTCAAAAGAGAAAATGATTTGCATTATAGAGAAATATTTTTCTCTATATTTTTGTGAATTCCACCACTTGACTTGGGCATCTGCTTGCCTCAGAGTTATATTAAAAGAAGAATTGGCCACTGAAAATATTCTATGACACACTATGTAATGGAGACAATATTTCTGCACGTTATAGTCAACAAATCCTGTATTCCTTCTCAAAATTAACTTCTCTACTGAGTTTTTTTTTTCCCGCTTTAGTTTGTTTTCTTTGTCCAGTGTTTATACATCATTGACATAAACACTAACTAGCCGACCCTCATTGTCTTGATGTGTTGTGTGTCTTACTATCATTTTTATTTTTCAGCTATATGAATCTTTGCATCATGCAAACATATCCCATTGAATCTTTCATTCCAGTCTCCTTGATCATGATGATTACTAAAATGTGTGAAATTTGCAGTTAGGTGTCTCTTTAAAGTTCCAGTTATCTAAGAATTGAGTTGAAACATCAAGTTTGAGAAAGACCTTCAAAACAGTGATAAACACAGAAGTGTATAGTCATTGTTCCTATGCTAAGGGGAAAGGCAGAAGAGGAAAGTGTGAAGAGCATTACAACTTGACACATGTGTGGAGAGTCATAAGTTCAGGCCTCCCTCATCGTGTTAATAAGCAATATTTGATTATGTAGAACTAATTGTGAATTAAATATTATTTCCCTTTTGTGACAGTTGCTTTCTTTGTTGCTTTTCTCTTTCTTTTCATTTAAAAGGAGTAGTAAAGAGTTTTCTACCTAATATGAACTCTGTGTTATTTTCCTATTCTTTGGTGGCACTCCCCTAGAACAGACTTCCTATTTAATTCTATTTTTATGGACCCATACAGTTTTTCAAACTCAATATACGTATTTTTCCTCAAAAATTATACTTTTATATCTTATAAACTATCTTACTTTACTTCTTTTGAAGAAACTGACAAATATGCTAAAATCTACTGAGTCCTTTGTGACACTTAATGTTATACATGCTATTATTCTGCTTGCCTCTTTTGTTATATTGCTCTCTATTTTTATTTCATTTACCTGCATTTGATATCTCCATCCATGACTGTAATTTATGACTCAATTTTGAATAGTCTCAGTTTTATCTGGGCCTGCTAGCTATATAACCATAATGCCTCCAGTAAAAAGGATTTGTTTTAGAGTGACTTACTAATGGATGAAGAACATAGGATAACCAGGGATTATAATTAAATGGCTTATTTCATTTATTACTTTATCTGTGGAATTAATTGTAATTGGTACACAATCCTTATATTCCCTCAAAACTACTAAGAATATGTTCATAATTAGTATTTTAAAAATATTTTTGCATGATCTATCTATGTTATTGACATATGTTTATCAATAACAGCATTTTAATACTTACCGTGGGTATGTAAGTTATTTTTAAATTCTCAACTTATAAATGAAGTTGAGGATTAGTTGTTACAAGTCTTATCCAAATTTCCAGTGGAAAGTGATATGAACTAATCCTAAGATTAATATATACGTCTGTCTCAACTATCCATGTGTTCCAACTCTGAGTAATAATTTGTTTTTCATGAAAATATGTAACACCATTAATCTGTTTCTGAAGACTAATCATTTGGCTCTGTGGCATGTTTAAAAGATTAGCTTTACCTTTTCCTTTGCACATATAAAACAGGTTGCCCTTTGGGATGTTGATATTTCTTTGTTTACTTCTTAATTTTTTCAGTGTATGAAAGCTAACCACCATGCCAAGTAACCTTTAGAAGGATCTTGAACTTTTCCATTGCATTATTTTATTAGGTGGCAAAATCTCTTGCTGTTGGCTGGTTATCTCTATGTTTTCTTTGTATCCTTCAGGCCTCTTGTGATTGAGCAGGTCATCAGAGTGTTCTAGACAGTGAAATGTGAATAAAATTATGCGGACTTATTGTAAGTTAAGTTTCCAAACACATTCTAATGCTATACCCAATCTTTCTCTGTGGATGTGCTCTGTTCTGTTGCATCTTTTGATATAACAAGGAGTCATCACTCTATACAAATCTAGTATTACATATAAACCTGATATTACTGGATCTTCATCCATGACAATAATAGCAAATATCTTTGAGAAGCACATTTGAATTGTGTATGTTCATAAATTATTGTCAAACCATGGCATATTTTATATTAAAGTTGCCTCCCTATTCATTATTATACCTATTCATCCATCCATCCATCAACCCATTCACTTATGTCTTAAAACTGGGTAAGAATTTAAGTAAATTAAGATTAATTACATTAAATTAAAAATTTTTAATTAATAAAAATAAAATAAATAAATAAAATTTAATTAATAAAAAGAAAATGGTACTGGAGAAATTATTAAAATTACAATTTTTATAAAAAATTATTAGAATTAACTTCTTAATATTTCCTGTCAAAGTGGTTTATAAGTACATTTATTGGCTAATTTAATTCTAAAGTGTATCATGTAATTGAAAATTATCATTCTAACCTTAAATGCCCATGAGTACTTTAGCTTTAAACATGTACTAAAGAACCTGACTTAAAACATACATTGGTTGTCACTGAATTAGTGCAATTCTCAAGGCAAAAAAACTAGCCTATTAAGCACCATAGGGTGTAAAGAGACCTGAAGGGGTCAGGTACTCCACATGGAGACTAATGGAGCCAAGAAATCCAGGAGGAGGGGTTGCTGCAGAGACTGATGCACCAATGAACCACACACGGTGAGTACGTAGACCCTCTGATCAGATGTAGTACATAGACAGCGCAGTTTCCTTGTGGGTCCTATAACAGGAGGAGTGTGCACTACTTCTGACACGGACTCTGGCGCCCACACATTGTTCACTTCCTCCTGGTAGGGCAGCCTTGCCAGGTCACAGAGGAAGAGGACACAGGCAGTCCAGATGAGACCTGATAGGCTGAAGTCAGATGTTGGGGGAGGTGGGCTCTCCTTATGAGGACTAGGGGAGGGAAAGAGAGAGAGTATGAGGGAGGAAGGGTTGGGTTGTAAGGTGAGGAGCAAAGGGACTATAATTCAGATGTAAAATGAACAAATTAAAAAAGAAAAAAATAAGTAAACATTAAAACCAGAAAAGCACAGAGAACAGAGGAGATAGTTCTATTAATGTTAAGTAGATCAATAACAATATCTGGAACTATTATATTATTTAAAATATTTATCAGTTTGAAATTTTTATTTAAATTTTTTGTTTCTATGAAAAAAAGAATTTTTCTTGATGCTTTGAAGATAAATGACACATATTCATGGATTTTTTTGTATGATATGATTTACGTATATAGGTGCTGACTAGGCATAGTAAAAGTATTTTAATATTTATATATGTGCCCTTAAATATTGTTTATCTTTTTAATTATATCAACAAATATTTGTTTTTTTTAGATAAGATATTGTTAAGAAAGGGTATATAAAATAGATATGCATAGAAGAGAGGATTTGGAATTGGAGGATCAAGTGGAGAGGGGAAAGTGAGGATTTTGTAAGGGAATACAAGCGAAAACAAGTAAAATTAAGGGATATGTGAAGGGTATTATAAACTAATACAGTAGAAGCTTCCATATATATACATATATATCTATATATATTTCCATACATGTTTATATAAGTATAAACATATATTTATATTTATTTATACTACTCCATAAATATATATTGCTTTTGTGTGTGTGTGTGTGTGTGTGTGTGTGTGTGTGTGTGTGTGTGAAGTTGATATAAATAACATTGGGAGAGAGGGAATCCTCAACCAAAAGATTGATATAAAAAATGTGGTACATTTACACATGATATCATGGGTTTTTGTAGGCAAATGGATATAACTAGAAAAAAAATCATCCAGAGTGAGGTAATCCGGACACAAAACTTATGGTATGTGTTCATTTATAAGTGCATATTAGCCATTCAATAAATAATAGTGAAGCTACAATCCCTAGAGTCATAGATGTTAGGAAAAGTGGGGTCCTGTGGGGGGAACACACAGATCTCCCAGGGTTCCTCTGTACAAATTGACAGTAGGACCCTGCTTCCAAGACAATGTCCACACAGTTTCTTGAATGTGGAGGTGTTGAGCTGGTTGGTGCCTGCAGGGAGCCTTCACCGCTATGTGCTACCTTTAGTGCAAGAAAATACTCTGTAGGCAACTAAAAGAGATCTGTGGTCACCTACCCAGCCTCAAGAACTTTGAGCTATTATCTGTCATGCCAGCAAGAGGTGCTGGGGCAATGGTGGCCGAGAAATTGTGGGAGTGGCCCACTGGTGCCTGATCAGCTCTAGGGAAACTATAAGAGAGAAAGCCCATGTCTGACACTGTCTGGATGGGTAGTAACAGGAAACTATTTAGCTCAGAGAGCAAAGATAGAGCCCAATGAAACTAATTTTTAAAAATCAATGAAATGCTTCCTGATGAAGTTCCGCTATACTCATGGATCGGCGCCTTGTCCAGTCGCCATAGGCAGCTTCCTCTGGCAATAGATGAGAGCAAATACTGAGATCTACAGAGAGTGAGTCTAAGTTGAATATCTCTATCAGATCCATCTTGTTGGAGCTCAGGGAATCCCAAGGAAGAACGGGTCGTAATCATGTAGGAGCGAGCGGGGCTGGATGGCACCAGCAGAACGGTGCCTACTGAACTAACGAAGCATGGATCTTGTGGGCTCACAGGGACGGAAGCAGTAAGCACGGGCCTTCAGGACGTTTCACCAGGTCTTCTGCTTATATGTTGCAGCTGTTAGCTTGGTGGTTTTTGGGACTCCTAACTTTGCAGACAGCTTTGTCGTTGACTCTTTTTGTGCTCTTGGGGCTCTTTTCCGCCAACTGGGTTCCTTTATCCAAGCTTCATAGCAGGGCTTTGGCCTTGTCTTATTGTATTTTGCTTTGTCATGTTTGGCTGTTTGTCTCTGATCTTTTATTTTTTGAAAGGAGATGGAGGAGAAATAGGTCCAAGGTAGCGGGAAATTGGGGTGAACTAGAGATAGGAAAAACTGATTGGGATAATGTGTTAGTGAAGAATCTGGTTATCTGGTTTCTTTTTTTCTTTCCTTTTTTTTTTTTTTTTTTTTTTTTTTTTTGGTTTTTTTTTCGAGGCAGGGCCTCTCTGTGTAGCCTTGGCTGTCCTGGACTCTCTTTGTCCTCGAACTCCTAGTGATCTGCCTGCCTCTGCCTCCCAAGTGCTGGAATTAAAGATGTGTGCCACCATGCCCGGCGAAGAATCTATTTACAATATATAGTAAAATAATGTCAAAATGAATGAAAAGGTAGCTATTAGTGTAAATGTTAATAACTAAACTGTCAGCAATACCTGCTGGCGAAAGGGAGAAAAATCAATGTTCTCCAATAGTGTGACAGTGGGTATATAAACCATTTCAAGACCAGCCTCATGTTTGGTAGTAGTTGACCAATATATAATGGATTCCACAGTTTGTGTTTGTGCGTGTCTGTGTGCATGTGCATGTGCGTGTGCGTGCGTCTGTGTGTGTGTGTGTGTGTGTGTGTGTGTGTGTGTGTGTGTGTGTGTATGTGTATTTGATTAAAGTTTGTAAGGTTTTTTGTTTGGGAGAGTTGGGGTGGTTTTACTTTGTTTTCTGGGTTTGAGGGCTTTGTTTTTATATTCGGTTTCTGTTTGTTTTTTGAGGAAGAAATTAAATTTGGGTGGATAAGGAGGAGGGGGTTATCTAGAAGAATATTGGGAGAAGAGGAATATGATCAAAGTATATTAAAATTTGTTTTGAAAAATAAAAATACAATATTTTTAAATATGGACATTTATAAAGAATTAATATGATATGAAATAGTTTATATACTGTTAAGAAGATTCCATTAAATAATATGATTATTTTTATTATTTGAAGAGTTAAAACAAGAGAAATAGTGAATTGATCAATATGACCCAAGTTCTTCTCCCTAACATCACTATGATAGGAAATACTAAAAATATATTAACTATAGATACAGTATCGAAACAAGTCAAAATAAAGCAAAATCCTAGGCCACGTACCGAAGTAAATGATGGTGAGAGAACAGACTAGCACACACAGCAGCAGGAACACATGCGGCTTCAGTCTGTGCCTTCCCGGTCTCAGGAGCTGCCAGTCCTGGCAAATGTCCCTGGAAAACAAAGCACTTTCATGCCACAACCTACCATAAACCTCTGCACTATTTATAGTGGTCATTTGGAAACTGCGTTTGATGGCTTTTCTCTTTTGTTTCCCCATCTCTGAAACAATCCAGTCAGTTTGCTGATGTAAAAGTCTGTGTATTTTCTAATGTAATAAGAAGTGTAACAGAAAGCCCACAAGCCTGTAAATATCATCCTTGTCTCTGATGCATGGCAGGAAATTGAAGTAAATAGATTTAAAACTCTGCCATCATAGACGATGACATTAAAGCCATTAGCAATCATAAACCCATTAGAACTCTGGGCACCAAAAGACAGTTATGGAGCTATTTCTTGACCACATTAAAATAAACATATTGATATCATCTTACTTTCATTATTTAATAAAAGGTTTTGTATAAGGCTTTGCTGTGAGCATTCTATTCTTTTCTGTAATGGCACCTTTTAAACAGAAAAAATAATTACAGAACATTCCACATCCTTAACTATTTAAAGAAACAATGAATATGTTAGAGAAATGGCTCAGTGGTTAAGAGAGCTTGCTGCTCTTTTAGACAACCAAAATTCAGTTTCCAATACCCTTGAGATCTAACAATCGCCTGCCACTCCATTTCTAAGAGGTCTGACATCCTAATGTCCTCCACAGGCACTGAACACACAACATACACACACACACACACACACACACACACACACACACACACACACAAATACACACACACACACATCATACACACACTTAGATAGAACACACATACACATAATTTGTTAAAAAAATATTTAAAATAAGTGAATAACAAGTGAATACATAACAGAGGGTACCATAATCAGTGGTATGAAAAATGAGGCACCATCAGGTCACTTTATGGACTGAATAGAAGGAGAAGAAGGGTTTACCTCAGTCTCCTCTGGATACTTGTTTAATTTTTCCTCATGCTGGGCTGACACCTTCCACGAATATTCACAATTAACTGTTCTAGCTAGAGAAATGAATGTCAATTTTAGCCCTCTGCAAATAGAACGACAGACTGTAGCAGACTGGGAGGACAAGCTTTAGTTTGATTCCTCTCAGAGATTTACATTGAAATGCTTTCAAAGAAAAAGAAAATGGCCCTATACTTATATTCTGAACACAAAGAGGGGTTTACCAGTAACCGGAGGAGGTCCCAGAGGGTATAGGGTAGGAAACTGGATTTTTAGCTAAGATCATTTAAGCCAACGATGAGATAAAAAAATTGAGAAGTACTAATCAATTTTAACATGACAAATCATTATCAATTGTGAAGGATGAGTTTGGCATATACTTCCCCTAGTAAGTTTTCATATATTTTACCATATTAAATAAAATAAAGCATCTGTTAATGAACTGCATGTAACTCTAATTGCTAACTGCTTTTCCATCAGCACCATCCTTCAAAAAACAACAGAAAAAACAAAAGAAGCTAGAATACAGCTAAGGTTGAAAAGGAACTGTACCATTAAAGACAATTAAATACTATTTTAAATACTACTTTTGTGATTCTTTCTTTTTATTATTAGTTTATTTATATCATAGTATAGTCTACTTCTCAATATTTTATTGCATTTTATTAATGTATATTAGCTATTTCTAGATCATCTTTGAAATTATTTTAATTCTTTGATAATATATTTTTACTTTCCTGCAACTTATCCCAGATCTAACTCCCTTTATTACCTAGCCAAATGTACATCAATATTTTATAGCCATCACATCAAATTGTGCTGCTCATATATTGTCAATAATGTAGCCTTCTACTTCAATGTAAACTACTTACCTAGGTCTACATGCTTAGTAAACTAAATCTGACTTTCCCTGTCCTGTTAGCTACCTATTGTAGTTCACCCACTCTACATGAGAGTTTCTGGCCTGCTTCCCCATTGCATGCTGAGATTTGTTCTAGGCTGATCTTTCACAGACCTTGTGTATGCTGTCAATACTGTGACTTCATATGTGCAAAAGTTTGGTTCTGCCGAGACAACATTGGTCTCTTGTATTCATCAGCTCCCTCTCACTCTCATTCTTGTCCTGTGCCCTCTTTCACAATGATTTCTTAGTCTGTGGAGAAGGACATACTTTATAGATGCAATACATCTCTCATGCTCTGTATTTAACCAGTGTGTGCATCAGTGTTAAAAGGATGCACTGAGATAGATGTTTTTCTGATAAAGCTTGTGAGATATACTGATCTAAGGATACAATTCCAAGTCATTAGGAGTCAGCTTTAGTATTTCATCCATTTGTAGATTAATACAGAAGGCTTTCTCATAGGATCCAGCCACAAGGTTTTGACATTAATAAAATTATGAGTTCCATCTTACAGGATGGAAATGTAATCCAGTTAGAAAGTAGTTGGTTCTTCCTGTGACGTCCATGTCACTACCGTGCCAAGGGGCGTGTCTTGCCCGGATGTTCATTACTGCAGCTCACTCTCCAGCTCTATGGAGTAGTAGGGGTGGATCTCCTACTCCACTAGGCAGTAGGGGTGGATCTCAAAGCTCAGTTCCAGTTTGATTTCTCCATGTCTGTGACTCACAGGTGGTATCTTCAGAAATGGGGTCCAACCATCTTGTTTTGGAAGAAAATAAATAACATGGACAGATGCCTACAATGTTTATGGGTATACGGAACCCCAGTGACAAACAACTTCGTTGAAAAAATAACCTATTCTAGGAATTTTGCTTTTTGTTAGTCTCTCATGTCTAGTTGGAATATTGTCACTCCATTATAAGATAGCTCTATTTTAAACATTTTTACTCTTTTTATATAAGAATGTGTATATATTAGGTATATTCTATAGTAGTAGATAGTAGATTTTACCTTTTGGAAAATCTCTAGTGTCTTTTATTTCTGCACAAGATTCATCTATAGCACTGTTGACATACATTCAACGGTCTCTATATCCTACTATGGAGATATCTGGTTATCCATGTTTATTGCTGCTCTTCTCGTCATAACCAATAAATGGGAATGACCAACAATAATGACTTGATAATAAAAATAATGTGACATATCTACACAACATAATGCAATTATTAAATTCATATTTAAATGGGTAGACCATTAAATAACTACCCTTGGTGTTATAATCCAGACCTAGGCAATTGTCAAAAGCTGTCCCTTATTTATGGATGTTAGCTTTTAAACATTAGATATGTGTGTCATACTTGAAATTTACACAGAGGTAAAGAAACTAATAAGGGCCCATGGAAAGGGAAACTTCTTTGAACCCAATGATATTAATGATTTGAGGATAATAATGGAATAGTAATAATTAAATGGCTGTGAGTGAATAGAACAGCGTAGAGGCAGGAGTACAAGAAGTGATAAATAACACTGTCTCATTTTCAAAAATTCAATTGTTATACAGGATGTAGATGGCAGGATAGTTTAAGTTACAAAAGCAATATTTAATTTTGGTGAAAAGTGCTTTGAATATTATGCAATAATAACTTGCTGGTTAAAAATAGAAATTCAGTGCTTCAAGAAGCTAAGTCAAAATTATTATTAAAGCAGTACAAACTTGACCTCAATTAAAAGTTCATTCAGCTAACACATGAGTGTATATAGATAATAAAAATGGGTTGAAAAGAGCCTATAATATAATTTAAAAATTAGTATACCAAAACAAACAGACATTGAAAATTGGATTTTAATAAATGTACTAGTAGTTGAGCGAAACTAACATATATTACTTCATACAAGTTAGAATGATTGTACATCTTAGGAACTCAAGTTGCTTTACATTTTCAAGATATAACAGCAACAGCCACACGTAGTTCAGTCTGCAAACTAAAAGAAGCACAGCTTTCTAGTGGAGCACAAGATCGTGGGTGGTCTAAGATGTGGAATAGTCAAAGGAAATGTTCCACTTACCAGAGAGCTGCAAGCAAACTAACTAGTCTTCTTGCCCCACTTACAGCTTAACAAAACCGTGCCTAGCCAGCCCTTGTCCTGGAGGACAGAGCCCTTGATTCCATCATAGCATTCAGCCAATCCATTACAAATGTGCTGAGCACACACAGGGTGTTAATTGGAGTTTGGCTTCCCCTCGAGCATGACAAATTAATTTTCTACCAGTTAGAAATAAACAAATCCCCAAAGGGATTTTGTTAACCAGTATGAATTTGGTGCTTTTAAACCTTTTCTGAATTATTTTATACACTTGCCTGAGTTCAAGCAAAACCAGGTTTCAACATATACCTGCTTCTATTCTTCTAAAAAGATTAGTATCAATTTCTGCTTAACAAAAGTACAGTTGAAAATGTTCTATCTACTGTATAATATGCTTTTAATTTAAACTGAAGCCACTCCAAGGGCGTGTTATGGTGAAGGGTGAGAACTGAAGGCAATATCTGTTAGGAAAATTTTCAAAATGGAAGACAGATGTCAAATCTGATGTTCCAATGTGAAAACAAGCTCTGATATTATTCTACATATCATCTCAAGAAACTTTGGTTCACTCTGCTGTTGTTTGAAAATCAGGATTCAAAATGTTAACATTACTCCGTAGGTTAGCTGAAAACCAACATGTATTGTTATTAAGAAAGCCTCTGAATATGGATCATGACAATTTGTGTATATAGTGAACAGACTTACATATTATGGTTTTGTGCAAATATTAAAACACAAAATATTTTAACAAAAAATTATTGGGTACTTGGCAAGACAGTATGAACTTTGACTCAGGTTGACTTGGCTGCCAGCATTCCCACAGTAGGTAAGTCTGGCTACGT
Source organism: Acomys russatus (assembly GCF_903995435.1). NCBI lineage: Eukaryota > Metazoa > Chordata > Mammalia > Rodentia > Muridae > Acomys > Acomys russatus. Next base: position 98,279,090 of record NC_067138.1, read on the forward strand.
AATTTTCGGTATGAGATTCGTCCCAGTGGTGACTTACACCAAAGTAAAGGGCTATCACTTACCACTCTGCTGCTACTGTCTCCATCTACTATTCTGCTCCTGGAACAGGATAGGTGTTAGATCCCACATTCCTTAAAGAAAAGGTTCCTGCTGTTGGCACTTTAAGTTTGGTTTCCTAGATTTCTATATGATTCACTTATACATTTCCTCATAATTTTGTGCAGTTGCCACATAATCAGAGGATTTTAATAGCCTTTTTTATGTAAAAGGAATCCTCCTTTATCCAGGATTCCTATTATTTCAGGGATTTCCAACCTGGAGACCACAGGTCACATGGTCCTCATAACAGCCATGAATACAGCCCAACACATTTTAAGATGATCACCTAATGTCATACTTTCAGAACGTTGTACATCTGTTTCTGTGAACCAAATTCTTATTTGTAAACCTGTATGAGTACACAAGTCTCATGGAATCAACAAATTTCCTTGATTATATCCTATGATAGAGGTATAATGCAGATTTAAATCAAAATAAGGTTTGGCTGATAGTTTATTATTTTTGAAATATTGAGTTTAAGACAGCTATTTCTGCCTGGGATACAGCCTTCCAGGACTATGCCTGCAGTATACAGGAAGGATTAGGCCACCCACAGATTCCCAGTTAAGGGCATTTACACTTTAATTTATTTTAATTCAATTTTAGATATAAGCATGCACATTTAAAGACATTAAAGGCTATAAGGCTGAAATATTAGTTTTGACAGACAGAGAATAATGTCCACTAAGTTACATTACACTTCAATCTTATTTCGATCAAATTAATGAGAGCAGGGATTGGATAAGTACCTCTAAAAGGCTACAGCCGGTGCATCCTGTTCCAATCGGTTCTATTACATTCTGGGTCTTGACGTTGTTAGTGGGGTAAATCTGCCTATAAACAAAGAACAACAACAACAAAAGAATCTACTGAAAGCAATCTTGCTTTCCCTTTAAAAAGCAGAGCTTGGTGAATTTCCCCGGTCAGTGGCAGTTTCTGCCTCTGAGCTTCCTCTGAGCTATTTCCCTGATCTGTGAGGCAGGCAAGGGATTCTGCCTGCCAGCTTCCTGAGTAGATCTGGGGGAAAATTAACACATCTACCGCTGAGCTCAAGCCTCGCTGACATCTGGTTTACTCACTTCCACAGCGCACTTGCGTTGCACCCTATTGCCTTCTTCTTATGAACTGTTTTATCCGGTGGCCCATTTCAAGAAAATGCATTTAACTTTTAGGTACTACTCTGCGGTATGAAGTGTGGCAAATAGGAAATAAAACACCCTTGAAAGCACATTTCCACATAGACGCTGCTATGGTAATCACCAAATAGCAAACCTCAGAACGTATGCTCATTTTCATAGGCGCTTATGAATCCACAGACATTGGAGAAAGCAAAAGAAACAGATCTCACGCATCAAGGCAATTCTTTTTGTGTGGATTAGAGCTATGGCTGTCCTAGAAGAAAAATAAGAAAAGTGCTTACAAATCTATTTGTATAATAATGGTTTCTATGATAACCAAGAATTTTCAGTTAAAATATATTTTAGTATAACTTGTCCAATGAAAGATAAAGTGAAGAATTATGGACAGAACTAACAATGAATAAATTGAAACCACGCATGAAAATGTCTCTTATTTCACATTTTATTAGTTGTTATTTGTTCTTTTGATAAGCAGTGTGTTATGTGTGTGAGCTGTGGCTGCTGCTGCTGCTCTTGTTTTATATGCACACGCTACTGTAGGTATAGGAGAACGGGCAACTGTGGGGGCCAGATGTGGCTTAGCTACGGTTCTCCACCTTAGTTTTTGAGAAAGTATCTCACACCAAATCCAGAGTTTTCCAACTAGACTATGTTGGCTGGGCAGCAAGCCCTGGGATTCCCTGGCTATCACCTCCCAGCACGAAGCTTGTAAGGACAGGCTGCCATCGCCGGCCTTTTACACAGGTGCTGGGGATCAAACCCAGATCTTCAGCTTCAAAGGTAAGAAATTTTCTCAATGAATCATCTCTTTAGGCCCAGAAATTGTTTCTGTATTAATCATTACTATACACTGGAGAACTTACTATATTAAAGTCGAAGTGATAAGTTTCATAGTCTGTTAAGGTTAAGATGCATTATAATGTCAACAAAGTGCTATGATGCTCTCTTGGGGATGCATATGATTTAAATGGTCTATTATTATTATTATTATTATTATTATTATTATTATTATTATTATTATTATTATTATTATTATTATTATACCGTAAGTGTTGTGAGGTAAACATTAAAAAGAAATACATCATTAATAAATAAAATTTATAAATTGGCCTAGTGGTTAAGAACACTTGATACTCTCCTGTTTAAGAACACTTGATACTCCCACAGAAGACCTGGATTCAGTTCACATTACTTAACTCTAGTTCTGGAGAACACAGTCCATTCCTTTGGCCTCTGTACTCACTAGGCATGCATGAAGTGCATTTACCTATATGCAGATAAAACATTACACCCATAAATACAAAATAATTAGTCTTTTTTGTTTTTTGCTCTAGAAAACTCCATTTATATTTGACAGACAAAGTGAAGGTCAATGAAAATAGTATGTTTAGTAGACCTCTCTGGCCTCCTGTATTGGTTAGAATATTTTACATAGGCAGATGATTAAATGTATATTTTATTTGCCTGATGTAAAATGCAAGGGTGAGATGAGAACCGTACCCAAGCTATACATGACCTGGGCTGAGACCAGAGTATATCTTCTCTATTCTAACGACCCCTAGACCGAGCCTGGAAGCTGCTTTCCTCCTTACAATCTAATATTCCAGATTTCATCTGCTAATCTAGCCCTAGAATGTTTCAGTGCCTGAGTTCCTCTGATGTAAAAGTTTTAAATGATTATTAATATTTAATATTGAATTGTTATTTTATAAATATCAACAGATACTCCTTAAACAGCTTTACATATAAATAATCACAAAGAAAGGTCGGGATCTATTTATTTAGCCTACTTCACAATGCTGCACAATTAATTACTCCATCTTAAGTCTCCATGCTAGAATAGTTTCCTCCCATTCAGATTTCCCACACTATACTTGCTTTTAAATCATCTCCTAGGCTTGGCTCATTTCTCTTGATGTTTCTGGGTCTTCTCCTTATGGCTCCATGCTCTCTTTCTGTATCTTTCTCCTCCTCTCACTCAATCAGGATGTCCTACCCTATTCTCTGATATAACTCAGCATTGGTTTCTTTGCTTTTATTGACAACACAGAGAACAAAGGGTAAATTTCTTTACACAAACTTGAAATTAGAGATACTTAGAATAAATATTGCAATGCTGTCTATATTGATCCACAGACTGGGGTGGTAAAAGCAGCATTTGAATGAATGAGGCTAAACTGTACCCAGTCCAGAAGAACATTATGCCAACATAAACATAACTTTTATTTGCCAGATATAATTATTATCTCAAGACTAACTGTCTAATAAGCTCACCCTTTATAGTTCTTTCTGAACTCTGGATGACTGGATGGTTCAACTAGGCTTTTTCTAGCTCAAACTCTTCTCCAAGCTGACTGATTCAACTGCGTTCTCTCAACTGCTGACTGAATTGCTCTACTTGGCCTCTAATTAATTCTAGCAATCTGTTCTAATCTTCTGGCTTCTACTCAGTCTCTGGTTCATTCTGTCTTCCTTTGTCTCTACATTGTTCTCTGGCCAACCTGTCTGTTGTAGGATATTTAAACCCATTGTGAACCCTGAGATTGCAAACTGTAAAAACCTGTTTCTTGTTTGGTGTGACTCACTCCTAACACTTACATTTAATCCTGGAACGTTATGCTTATTATAAACAGGTGGTTGTGGTGTGGCTCAGCTCTAGCACAGGATTAAATAAAACTAACCCTAGGTCAAGAAGCAGAGCAAGACCCAGCTGACAGAGAGTGAAAAGGAAGGAGGGGCATTGAGTTGAAAGGTATTTAAGACAGTTGGGAGAGGAGTTCTTTGGTGTTTTTCCTTCTGGAATGTGAGCTCAGTTAAAAGGCTTTTTCCTTCTGGGCCATTGGCTGAATAGGAAGATCAGCTGGGTGCTTTCTCTGATACTCTGAGATAGCAGGTTTTTACCCCCAATATCTGGGTCAAATAGAAGGTTTGAGATTTTCTTTATCAAAACAACTCTTGTCTCTGTAAAACTGTTCTAGTAAAAACTGCCTATGACCACTATGAACTGAACTGCCATCAACTGAATTGCCAAGAACTAAACTACACTACACTGGCAATAAACTCCATCCCTGTGCTCTCTTCCATAGCTTCTCATGAGAGTTGGACATGTCCTATCTCTGACTCATTCTGTCAAATCTTTCTGTCTGCTCCTCAATTAGACATCACTTTCAAACATGGCAGTTTCGTTATACAAACTAACCTTACTTTCATTGTTTGGATTAAAGGTGTGTACTGAGGGTATGTCCACATTCCAACCATATCATACTGTGCAATCTATGAGGTGTCTGTAGTCTTGCAGGTCATATAGACATAGAAGGTCTTTGGATCTGATCTCTTGTCAGAGCAGCAGAAATGCTGGATGAAAATTCTTCTACACAGATGCATCAAGTCAAAGATTTTGAAAATAGTCTTGATGACCAAAATCATAATCTTTAAAATTTTAATTGATAAGCAATCCTGTCTTCCAGAAACAACTGTTCCTCTAGCAAATGACTTCTTTATTCTGTTGGTCATCAGTATTATATAATTAATGAGACTATGAATACCATTAATATTATTTAATGCAAAACAAGTATCCTCCCTTTTTAAAGACATTTTGAATATTTTTATATGGATTTTTGATCACATTTCAGACGTAGTACTAACAAGTGCCCCTTCAGCAGATGAGCAAACATCTGTAGCTTGTACATTGGCAGAATGAGCCAAAAGCTTGTTTTGACCCATTTTGAAAATAAACTATTTTGAAAAAAATTTATGTGTATGAACATCAATAAAATCTTGAATGTATAAAAATCATATTCCTATGCTCTGAAGTTTCAGTGTATATGTACCTAAACACATCTGAAATTACCAAATAGGATTCTTCAATATATTTCAACTCTATGAGTTCCATTTGTACAGAGTGGTACATTGGCAATGTAAGATTTAATTGTCCAAAGATCAGCAGAAAAATTGGTAGTTCATGTCAATGATCAGCAGAAAAATGGATAGTTCAAGTGGTGTGGCGATGATATCGCTGGAATATTGAATCAGCTGAGATAAACGGAATAACGAAGAAAGCACTGTTTGCCTCATCGTCTCCTTTGTTAATGTTGTCCTACTTTAATCTTCATGATTTTCATTCCAGGTACCTGACTGACAATAGTCTATGCATTGGATTAGAATGAAGTTCAGAGAGGAACAAATGGAATGGGTGCAGAGAACTTTATACTGGGGAAGTTAGTAAAAAAATACTTACTGTTCATTAGAAATCCCCAATTTTTAGACACTTAATTATGTTGAGCCTTAAATATTATTAAGTGAGCATTTTGCTTTGGTTTAGAATGATGATTTTAAGGAATCTTTTACAACAACAGCTTGTGAATTTCATATTCAAATCAGAGAACTGAAAATTGAGTTTACTTACAAAATAGTGTTCATCTTCAACATTCAAATTAGAGAGTAAAAATTTCATGGATTAACTGTACAGAAAAAATAGGAAACATAAAGAGTCTTTTAAAGCCTGCAGAAATATCCTAGGGAAATAAGTGAAGTTAAAGCTACCTAAGACTGTCTCTTCTCTTTCAGAATAAATTAAACTGGCCTAAAAAGTATCCTAGTAAACATGACCACCTTTATCCAGTCTTTTTGTAGTAACTAACAAAATCCTCTGCAGTGGTAATTTATGAACATAAATTACTGATTTCCAGTATTGGAGACTCAAGAACCAAGCATCAGCAAGTATTTTATTTTATAATGCTACTCCCTCCTCTAAAATGGTGCCTTCCCTTGATGCATTATCTCTATGTGTGAAACACTGCTCTCCCAAGGCAGATAGTGAAAAAGCCAATGGGAGGGGGGGAAGTGGCCAATTTTGTTTTTTAGTAATAATGTCAATCCTATTCATGGAGAAGAAAACCTCCTCCCACAATCATCTCTTAATACTGTGACAGTGATAATGAATTTCAACTAAAGTTTTGGTCTCTAGCAGGGCTCAAATTTGACTAGTAGAACAATGTATGGTTCCAAATATTATTGAAAATTATAGTGAGCTAACAGTACTGTAATCTCACAATATATGAGAAGCTGAAAGTTAAAAGAGATGAGGTGAAGACAAAAGGAGAATCCTAACAAAGTTACAGTGTTGCAGTTTTTAATTCTTTGAAAATGAGATTCCACAAAAAAAAAAAAAAAAAACAAAAAAAAACAAAACTTAAATGAATAAACAAACTAAGTTGAGAAATGGATGGTATTCAGTAACCAGAGAGATAAGATGTATTATAGTTGTCTAGATTTCTTTTAAAAAATGTGCAATGTGCAGACATACAAGATACAGAAAGGGTGACAGAAGTACAGTATCTGAAAGGCTCAATGTACAGTTTAGTATCCCAGAAAGTAAACTTCAATATAAAAATTGGTACTAGAAAAAATTGAGATCTCTAGTGTTCAAAGAGTTAAATTATCAGCAGGATATGATAAATTTATACATTCACTTAATGAAAAAGTCCTAGGTTACTTGAAACGCAAATTTATGCATTAGAAAAAGAAGCAAATACGTGCATTGAACCATGGCAGGTTAAGCAGATCAGCAACAGACTAGAAATGCCATAGAAGAGCCCTGCCTTTCAGCAGGCTCAACTTAGATTACTGAGTTTATGTGAAGATGAGATTCCATTAAGAACTTTGAGGCAGATTACATGATTATGTTTAACATTAAAATATGATACTGGAAGGTATAGAAGAAACTGTATCAATGCTTGAGTTTGATGAAGAGATACATGAAGGGATATGTGAGTCAAAAACAAACAAAAACCGGTATATTTGCACCCTTTGTCCAGGAGGAAGTTCTAGTTATCCCTCCACCCCTCGGAGAGTTGCTGAGACAGGATGGATGCTGCATAGGAAGGTGGAGACTTTGCTTCTTGAGATGCACAGGACACTCACACTCATTCTGATAAGCAAAAATGGCCCTAGGATCTCTGTTTTCAAAGAAATTCATTTGCAAGTAACTTAAAACTTCTCCAGCTAATGGCCCTCCAGGGAGTGTAACTGCGTGTTGACAATTGGTTTGCCTTGCTTTTCTTGCAGTAACTTTCAAGTTGTTTATCTTTAAACTGGATTTGATGTTTCCTTTAAAAAAACAAAGAGCAAATACTTGAAAAATATTATTTGGAAAGTTCACTATTAACTTTATTAATAGATTGATTCATCGGGCAAAACCAGTCAAACACAAATGAACAAAATAAAATGAAAAAGAAAAACCCACTTTATTCTGATACTCCTATAAAGCAAAAAGACTTGCCAGTTATGAACAGTAGTAGAAAGGCCATTTTCTAAAGTTGAGAGTATCCTCTGCAAAAGAAAACATAATAAGCAATAAAGCATAGTTCAGTGAGCTTAATTTGCAATTAAATATTGAAAAATATTTATTTTGGTAAATTTGACTACAACAAATCCAAATGAAAAACTGGAGAATGAGCACATGCGTTCTAAACATTTTTTTTTTCTAAATAACGTTGATGTGGAGATGAAATCACAAGGAAATTACAAAAATATGTAGAACTCTTTTTTTTTATTAATTTATTCTTGTTACATCTCAATGTTTATCCCATCCCTTGTATCCTCCCATTCCCCCCCCCCATTTTCCCATTATTCCCCTTCCCTATGACTGTTCCTGAGGGGGATTACGTCCCCCTGTATATTCTCATAGGGTATCAAGTCTCTTCTTGGCTACTTGCTGTCCTTCCTCTGAGTGCCACCAGGTCTCCCCCTCCAGGGGACATGGTCAAATGTGAGGCACCAGAGTACGTGAGAAAGTCGTATCACACTCTCGTAGAACTCTTAATATGAAGACACTTAATAGGGTGGGTGGAAGGCAATTCCAGCTGAGACTTGACAGGTGGAAATCAGATGTTAGGGTGGGAGGGTTTCCCCTTCCTGAGGACCAGGTGTTAGGATTCTGCTTCAGTCTGCCTTCCCATAATATTATCATGTTATCTCCTACCTGCCATGGGAATGTGGCCCTGCCCAGGGCTATATAAAAGGACAGACCCTCCTTCTCTGTCTCTCTGTCTCTGTCCATCTCTGTCTCTCTGTTTCTCTCTGTCCTTCTCCCTCCCTCCTTCCCCTTTTCTTTCTCTCCCCATGCTCATTTAATAAACCTCATATAATATAATATCTTCTGCCTGGAATCTTATTTCTTATTATCTTATATCTTATTTTAATTTATTAAACTAGGGGAAGGAGATAGAAGGAATGAGGAAGGGAGATACAATCAGGATATGAAAAATTCAACTGCAGAACAAGCAATTAATTTATATTGCTAATCCCACTACATGGGAATTACTCTGAGACATGAACATCTATCTATAGACAATGCTTTTTATTGACTACAGAATCCCTGTGAATTATTATTAGTGTTCATTCTTTGTATAGTGTGAAGATTTACAAATGTCTTTTTTTTTTCTGTTCATTCAAAGATCAGAGAACCAGCCTTAATTGTTCTGTGCATCTCACATACCCCATACATTCATAATTTTAGGACTATATAATGCCTGTGAGAAATTATATGTTTTCAGACAAAGTAACTGGACATTGACATTAGAGAAGATCTGACCGATACCATTCCTCTCAGCATGCATGCTGGAGACTGACATCCTGCTTCCTTCATGCTTGAGTTGCTGTGCCTCATCAGAACAGGATAGCTCACAGGTCAGCATCCAAGAAAGCTTCCAATTCCAATTGGTCTATCACTTCAGTTTGTCCCACACAGAACTCTAATGCCGGTATTTATCAACATTTAGAAACCATACCACAAATGCTATTCCTGGCTTGTTTAACCATTTTCCCCAATTTTACTTGGGCCCCTACAAAAGTTACTATTTATCCCAAATCACCCAGAAGAATTCTTAAAAGAAGGATGCCCTTTTCCCTTTAAGTGGGATTGGGTAGGTTATTCTTTATTTTCTTGAATGATAGATATTTATTTTCATTGGAAACTGAGTATAAGTTATTATTGGTCTTATTTAGAGAAAAAAATCATGTTGAACTCTGCATGTCTCTCCTTTACTTTATCTTTCATTCTTAGGTTTGAAGATAGGGGTTGAAAAGAAGGAAGGGGGAATATAGAAATATATAGACATTTTTGGGAAAAAGTAGATAAGTGAATTTACTCCTCAATTTAATGCCTTAATTGTTGCTCACAAGGTTAATTTTAATTCACTGGCATAGAATTTTGTATATTGGTGTAAAATAAGTATATTTTAGATACAGTGGTATAGAATTCAAATTTTAGATTATTTTTCACACACATTATATATATTTTTACTCTAATATGCGGTACTGCACCCATAAAACTCACTTTAACATAAGGTTTACTTCTAATACTTTGATAGTGCTACTGCAGACTGTTTAGGATAAGTAAGTTATACAACTGAGACAGGTCAACTCCTGGCAACACCTGCCTACATCATAGAAGATGATGAGCATCAAAGAGCCTCCTTATGGAGATGGCTTCAAATGTGGCAAGCAAGCCACTGGGGAAAATGTCCTCTTTATTACCACAGAGGGAATTCTGTCTGAAAATGGGCCAGCGGAGGTGCGCGCGGAGGTAAATGTCAAACTCTTCCAAGAGAGGGTAAACAAGTCCTCAATAGTTTCTGCCTCACAGGTATGCCTGTCATATGTCTGAAGGTGATGCTCCAATGTTACAGGGTTTCTGCCTCACAGGTATGCCTGTCATATGTCTGAAGGTGATGCTCCAATGTTACAGGGTTATGGCTGAGTGTTCATGCAGCACACTCTCTCTCTCATCTTCTCCTGTGGGAAGCTACTACGCTGCATTCCCCGTATATCAGGTAGTTACTTTTATTTCTTCTCAAGTCACTGATGGGGTTGATGACCAGATAGTTTAGTTTTAAAATTCAGCTTAGCTGTTTAGGGGTTAAGATGTTTTTAGGTCTAGATAGATGTTTTAAGTTGCTAATGATGAGATATGAGGGATATTGATTTACATTCATACTTTTAGACTCACCAAGACAGGAAAGGTGTTTTCTTCAAGGCTGACAAATATAAATAGCAAAAATACTTTGAATGTAACATATATGTATGTGTGTGTGTGTGTGTGTATATATATATATATATATATATATATATATATATATATATATATATATATATATATAAAATTCCTGATTGTTTCATGGTTCTTATTGCTGCAGGTAGTTTGTTGTATATATATGTAATAATATAAATGTATATTTAAATAAAATTTAATAAAAATTGTAAAAAGAAGAGTTAACTTCAAACAAATGGAGAAGAAAAAGCCTAGAAGTCAACATCACTTAAGCTAACTCAGAAGAAAGAGGTAATTTGCAGAGAATGATAACATGAAATGATACTCATCAAGTAGACAAACAGAAGGAAGCACCAAGTATAAATAGCTTCACAGTTAAATTACACCACATACTTAAAGATTAATCAATAAAACATTTACAACTATCTCCAAAATAGCATAGGACAATATAGCTGTCACTTCATTTTATGATACCTGTATTATCTTGATTCCCAAACCATAGGGATAAAACAGGAACAGAAGTTATAAAACCATAACATTTTTGAGAATATGTACAAAAGCCTTAAACAAAAATGTAAGAAAGTAAAATGAGCAATATATAAAAATATTATAAATAATTAACAACAAACACAATTCTATGGATACATGTTTGGTTACTACAGGGAGATAAATCAATGTAAATATTATATAAACAGAATAAGAATTCATTACAAGGCCTTCATTATTTAGTAGTCCTTTTTCTAAAAAAACAAACAAAAAAAACATATTGAAAAAACAAGATGGAACTTTCTCAATCTGGCTCAGGGGTAAAAAAATCAGCTTTCATTTGCTGTCTTGTGAAATAGGAAAAACAGTGACGTATTTCTCCCGAAGTGCACAGACATGGCAAGCATGCTCTTGCACTTTCTTTTGAACATTCTTCCAAAATTTCCTAGCTATCCTTGAAAAATCTAACTACCAAGTTCACATCCTAGTATCTGACAAAGCCATAGGAAAGAACAATAAGACATAAGTGAAATTCCACAATCTTTCATAATATCTCCTAAGGAGGGTCCCACTCTGAGTAAGACATGAAAATGTCGGTTTGCTGGATTTTAAAAATTTAGATCTTAATTGAAAATTTGTCTTAGAGCATTGTTCTGATTATGTAATCAAAATGCCAGACCAAACACATGTATTCTGATACATATTTGGGTATTCTTCACAGAGCACATTTTACATAATCAGATGACATGAAAATACTTAAAAATAGCATACTCCTACATGGAGCTGAAAAATATTTTTAATTGTGTTCCTTGGGATATCATATATGCTTGCCATTAGAAATATTATAAGATAGTTTTTATTTCATTGTTAGTGGTGGAGTTAATCACTGCATTCCAAATGATTTAATTATGAGTTTTATTTTGAAAATATTTTTCTGTACATGAAATTGACAGAATTTCTTAAAAATATAGGCCTAAAATGTATTACAATGGAATCTAATATTTCAATACGTTTATTCTGTGCAGTATTATATTATAACAACCATTTATCTAATATTTATATCATGGAATAAATTTTAATCTGAATCAGCATTGTAATTTTTTCCATAATAATCTCGAAGATTTGCTTCAGGTCCTGTTTGCATTTTGAATATTTCTTAAAGCAAGACAGGTTAAATCAAGAAAAGAATAGTGAAATAACTGAATCTCATCTTCAATTTCTGCTTTCAAAATAAATTAAGTTCAGACATTTCCCTTGCAAGTATATTTTTATGTACAATGTATTTTTCCTATAATATTAAAAATTACTCTACACCACCTCCAATATTGTTCACAATGCTTATTTTTAACGTATTTAACTCTCCCATGAAGAAGCTCAGTGTAATCTACCTCTACTGATTTTTTAAAAGTCACTTCCAGTTGAGGAACAAATGTAGAGAATTTTAACAAAAAGTGAAAGATGTTAACGGGGCACCCAAGAAAATAACTAAATAAAATAAAGTGGCTGGAGAAATGGCTCAGATGTTGAAGACTTGGATGAAGTGATTTCATAAAGCACTATTATTGTAATTTTTAACACTACCTCAAAATAACAGAAGTTTGAAGTTTATGAAGTTCACAATTCTGAATCAAATAATATATCACTGTGCTCAGGAAAAGCAAATTCATGTAACTATAAACATAAGGAGAGTAGGTTAAATACCATAGAATACTTTGTTAAGGGAATAACAATAAGGAGCATTAATAAACATAATTAAGAGATTCAAAATTAAGAGGAGTATCTCACAAAGGCTTATTTCGGGATTTAACTATGTGCATACGTGTGTGCCTAGATGAGAGTATGTTCATGTATAGAATCAGATGATCACAGATCGGGAGCCAAAGTTGCAGGTATTTGAGGGGTGCCTGATATGGGAGCTGGGAACTGAGTTCTAGTCCTGTGCAAAAGCAGTATGTGGTCTGAAATACCAAATTATTTCTCTAGCCCTTGAATATCACCAATACTCCTAATATGGCACTAAAATTAGGATTATGAGACTGGAATATACTATGTGAAAAGTAGCTGAAATATTAAGAAACATTAAAAATTATTTGTTGGAAAGGCAACAGATAGAATTACACAACATTAAATAGTAGAATCCATGCAAAAAGTAAAACATATTGAGAAAATTTTACAAGACTTTAAAAGAAGCACATAAACACATTGCTGATAAAAGTTAAAAATTTCTTATTAATAGCTGTCAAAAATAAGGAATTTATTTAGCAATAAATGGCCCAATAATCACTGTATTTAAAGAAATTGTACAAGCATATTTTCAACAACTTTCACTGATATGATTCAATTCTGTCTAAAAGTAAAATGCTAAAACCAAACTTTAAATATTAAATAGAAACAATGATATAAAGGGCAAGAGAAAAATGATTACCATTAGTAGTGTTAATAAGATGTTTGTGCTGATTCTATAGTTCTATGTCATATCTATAAATATGGTAAAAAACTTGCGGGAAAATGTCTTTGCACTTTTCAATTTTATAACTGAAGTTCATAGTATGAGTATTAACCAAAATGGCCCAAAAATTAAATCCTAAAAAAAATGCTGTCGTACAATGACGATACTGGGAAAATAGGACGCCTTATTTGTAAAGGAAACAAAATTATATTATCATCCTTTGCAAAAGTAAAGAAATGTAATTAATCTATTCAAGAAAAATAAAACACCTGTAAACCATGGTTCCACATGCAGAAATGCTTGCCTTCTGCTATAAATGGCTGATTATACATCCAGAAGATGACTCTGCCAGGCTTGAGGAGATAACCGTAATCCCACGGTCACCCAGATCTGCCTTGTTAAAATGAGTGGCTCATTGCACGCCCCCACGGCAGATATCAGGGAAAGGAGTTGCTGGGCGTGAAGATGAAGTGTGATAGAGAAGAGGGGAAGAGGATGGGAGAAAATGTGGTCACGATTATCAGATTAGATTTTACTTGTGTATGAAATTGTGCAATAAGAAATTGGTCAATACCAAGCAAAAACTATGTTATCAAAGTCAAAAATAAAGAAGATAATATGAATCCTTCCTAAAGAGTTTACTAAAATTTTGGGATACAGAAATACTAGAATGATGTATATACAAATATAAATACACAATTCTCATAAAGGCAAAAATGAATCAGTCACACATGAAAAAGAAAATATTCATTGTGTGTCTAATCTGATAATTTACATATAACAACCAGAAGACAAAACAACAAAAAATATGAGATTCCAGCACTGTAAAACACATGAAGAACAACATGGTATTCTAAGTAAAGAAAGTACAGAAAATATGTAATTATGGATTGTTTCCATGTTATCCTTAAAAAAATTTAACACCACAATTTTGTGTGACACTGTGCATATTTATATGTAATATGGAGTTTAAGTAACAAAACCATATAAGGCTGCATGTGGACTGGAAATATCATTATGTTAACCTGATACATGTTACACATATATATAGAGAGAGTATATATGTTCATATGAATTTTTATCTCTATTAATAAAATATGATGGAATCAATGTTCGTTGTAGAAATAATCTACTTCTCTGTTATGAGCAATCGTTCTGATATACAATTCCCCATTAGAAAGGTTTTAATTATTGTTCAAACATAAAGAAATATAAATTTTTAACATCTCTACATATAATTATCAAAATTTTTCATGATTATAAAAGAATCTGGAGACCCTATATTTAAATTAAGGTCATTTTACTTTATAAAAATGATAGAAATAAGTATTTTCATGATATATGCCAAAATATACAGAGAAAGAATTATAACACAAGAATAAATATTCAAAATAAAGCTCTATTTATTGCCAGATCTTTGACAATGAACTTTGATAAATCTTCTTAAATCTTAAACTATGAGAGAGGAGATACTGCTTATGGAGAGACTAAATATTTTTGAATTTAAGTCACACTTCGTACACTTTATGTTCTATGAACACAAATTGACTTGCATTCTGTCTACAAATAAGTTGGTTATAAAACTAAGCTGAAAAGGTCAGTGCTTCTATTTATTCTGAATTTGTGTTATGCATCAAAGAAGTTGCTTTGTAGTATAGACAATAAACTTTGGTATTCTGTAAGACATGTTTTGATGTTTTGTTTTAATTCTCTAATGAGGCATACAAAACACTTCAGGTTGGTGTGAGTGATTTATGAGATGATGCCCCATATAAGGAGTACGCCTGTATTTTAAAATGATTTATTTTATTTATTTATATGTGTAGATGTCAACATGAACTTATTTATAACTATGCTATTAATGTAATAGTAAATACTTAAAATATGCATATAATTCTTAGATCCAAACTTATATGCTCCTTGTGGGGAACTGCATTACAGTTAGTTTATTATCATTTTACTTTAGTGAAAAGGGGGTCAGTAACTGTGAATATCTTATGTAACTAATGTGGATGTATATTTAATAAGTATTAGAATTCTATTGAAGGTAAGAGAAACATGGTTTACTGTAGATCACATGAACAAATTCTAATTACATTAAAAGCTCACTTGATAGATTAGTACAATGCATACAGAATTGGTGTCTGCTTAAACACTTTTATTAAAAGCTATTCATTTGTTTATAACTGCACCTGTATCTGTTCACATTTTTTTGAATAAAGGTCCTTTGAAATTTCAATGCTTAACCCTTCCTCTGTTTTCACCATGTTGTGGGGAAAGCTTTTCCTTTGAGGGCTCTCTAGAAGTTACTCTAAACGGTACCAAAGAGATAAATACCCTTCTGATTCCTTTCAAGCAATGGAAGCCGCTCTCGTTTATTTTGAAGCACCTAAGTAAGAAATGTTTCCTTATTGATATTGAATTATTGCCAAACACTACATATTTTCCACATCTATGGGAAATCATAAAAAATTGCTGAATAGCTATTCATATATCCTTTCATGCCACAACTGTATCTTGACCCTGCATCTTCAGAATGGCATATATTTAAGGACTGAAAATCAGACAGTATTTCAATACAACCAATCCTCCTGTATGTTCTATCTCAAGAATAGAAGATATGGACAGGATTATTTTGTGCCATGTGTATAAATAAAAAATAAGAAAGAATACTCTCTATATATGCGTGTGTGTATATATAATGCAGCCAGCAAAGTAGTAGAATGAAGAAATACATGTCAAAGTATAAATATTGAATTATGACTCGAGTCTCAGTTTTCTAATTAGGAGAGTAGTTCTGCTAGGGGATAGAATATTCTCCCATATCTGCAAATTACATGTTTTAACATCCTTAAAGAATGTTGAAAACTAAATATAACCAAGCCGTACATATGCAAGAAGAATGGGAGCCTGAATTTTCCAAAAAGTGGTATGTCTAGACTCACAGCCATACTTTGGGGCAGATTGCAGAATGACTTAGGGAATAGTTAGGGGATAGAAGAATCTCTATGGGACAGGGGTTCCACAAGGAGAACAAGAGAGCCGTCAAGTCTGGGCCCAGGAGGACATACAGAGACTGCTGTACCAGTCGAGGACCATTCGTGGAGAGGACCTCAACCCCTTGCTTATATGTAGTCAATAGATAGTACAGTCTCCTTGTGACCCCTTAGTGTGCGGAGTAGGGGCTGCCTCTGACATGGACCCTCTGTCATGTCACTCATTGATCACTTTCCCCTGACAAGGCAGCCATGCCAGCCCTCAGAGAAAGAGGATGCAGGCAGCCCTGATGTGACTTGATAGGCTGGGGTCAGATGGTAGGGTAGCAGGGCGCCCCCCTTTCTGAAGACTAGGGAAGGGAAGAGCAGGAGAGAGGGTGGGACTGGATGAAGACTAGGGAGGAGCTACCATCAGGATGTAAAATGAATAAATTAAAAATTAACAAACAACTTAAAAAGGAGGAGGAGGAGGAGAAGGAAGAGAAAGAGGAGGAGGTGAATGATTGAGTGTTCCAAGCAGAGTAAAGGAAATTCAAAGGAAAACGTCATGATAAGTGAAATGTGCAGAATATAGGTCAATCTTATCAATGCACATAAAGGGGCTTTCATGTAAAAAGGATGATACTGGAGCAGTTGGAGGGAAGGAGTGTTCAGAGAAGGCTGAGAGCCAGCACAGCTCCAGCCAGGAGGGGCACAGTCTGGGCTACATTTCTAAAACACTGTTGCTCAACACACTGACGGTAGATAGCTGTAAGGACTTGGCTGTGAGGAGGAAGACAGTCTGCAGCTCCTAATAACCCCAGTCCTATGAGTGTCCATGAAGCACCCCTGTGAGGACTCTTGTGGGCAATGGATTATGTTCATGAGTCTTGGTATCTGTATAAGTACCAATTACTACTGATAGATAACATTTTATATCCTGCAATTATTTATAATTATTTTTACAATATATATATATATATACATACATATATGTGTTATTGTGATTAGAAAAAACGTATTCATTCTTTTAAATGTAGTAACCGATTTAGAGAAACTTTCTATTATTTCTGCTATGTAAATTATCCATCTATAATAAATGAATCCTTTGATGGGTATGGAATATAAAAAAAATTAAAATCATGTTTTCTAAAGGAAAAATACTACAAATGTTGAAAATACAGAATAAAATTCAGGTGAAGGGAGCTGACTGCAGAAGGCTTTTTGTCCAATCAGATCTGAAAGCTAGAGGTTCTGACTAATTGTACTTTCTTTCAATCAACGAGAAGTCATGATATAAAAGTGGCACGAATAAACTTTGCTATAGCTTTTGTGAAAAACTGCATGTCCTGTGACAGATTGCTCATGGAAGTCTGGACTCTTCAGAAGCAACTATACCACACAGATGAAAAGTTAAGCTTGAAAATATGGTGTTTGGAAGTGTAAATTGCTATATTCACAATTTTATCATCTACTGTTCATTAGACACCATTTCTGTTCCTAATATAAAACACAGAGACAAGGCAAATTGTAGGAGGTTATTTTGCCTTATATCTGCAGAGGCATAAGAGTCAAGTGCAACAGAAGTGTTTGGGCAGTAAGGAGCAGACATTGGACCAGAGGCAGGACTCTGGGAGCTTACCGTTTGAGCGCAAACACAAGGCAGAGACAGAGAGAACACTGGGATTTGAAATGTCAAAGCTCCACACCTAGTAATGAACTACTATCAAGGCACAATTCTGAAGTATTCCCCAAAATTAGCATCTAATGGGCACCTTGTGTTGAAATACTTGAAATATGGGGTAAATTTCTCATACAGACTAATACAGAATGTTGCATTATCAATTAGGGGAGAAGAACAAAACAGGTAATGCCAGTTTACTTGGATTTTAAAACTGATAGACCCCAGGACATGGGGTACAAATAGAGATAAGAAAACAAAATTCACAGTGTGTATAGAAAAAGATAAAACTAGAGTCACTAAGGTTACTTAGTTTCTTAACTATTTTCTTCAATGGTAAAATGGTGATAATTATATTTTGTAAGGTTATTATAAAGATAACACTTAAATATCCTGTGACAGTTCTCTGAAAAGCAGAAAATGTTCTTCCCAAGTACAATTTTAGAAAAATCTGAAGGAAAAAAATTGGTTAACTTCTAAAATATTAGGTAATTTCTAATCAAATAGGTTAATACAGGAATGATAGCAGCGTTCCATTACTTCATTTTTCTAATTTGATATGTAATGTTTACTGTTTTGTTTGAAAATGTGTATTTATTCACACACAGATTTTGATGTTCTATTAACTATTACCAGGCAACCAACTTTATTGACCTGTGGAGAAAAGTGGATATCACTGAGTTCTTTATAAAGGGTAAAATAAATCCAGACCCTCTGTAATTACTCATAATTATATAAGCAATAAAGGCTTAATTATAAAATTATTAATATGTTCAAATTATGAAGAATTTTCTGGCATTTAATTAACATTTACCAAGGAAAGCAACAGCAAATTAAATATCAATTAATAAAAATAGTGACATTTATTTAGATACTCTATTAGTTGTTACAATTATTAACTTGTTATCTCTAACTTTTAAAATTATGATCAAATGCATAAATATTCCTATAAATTTTATGTGTTAAAATCTAATCATATTAGTGGCTTTAAATTTTAAATTGATGACACAGTATCACTCATAATAAGCTTCAAACCTCTTTTTAGTGCCAATTGATGTATAATTGATATATACTAATTAATACATCCAAATAAACACAGCAACTATGCAGTCTTAAATATTCTTTCTTTAATGTGCCCATTCTTTAAAGGAAAAGCCCAAACATTTAAATTTATGCTAATCCTATAGTCTTATCTTTGTTATTAATCAAAATATTGATATTACTTCTCTATGGCTGTTCTATTATTTTGACTGCTCTATTATTTTGTTCTATCATTTTATACATAGTCAGAAAATATGTGTAAGATACATAGGTAGTTGCTTGTGTGTGTGTGTGTGTGTGTATTTGTGTGTGTGTTCTAGTTTGCCTGTCTTAATCATCTCAATATCCTTTGTAAGTTTAGATACAATATTATATTCTAATCAATAAGTGACTCCTATTGCCAATGGATATGAAATATGTACAGTGAGTACATTTAAAGTGAGATCTTCCTTTACTCATGTATCCAATGTGTCAATTTCATATGTGATATCTTAAAGATGCGTTCTTTAACTTATAGCTTAGCTGGGATTTTTATTGATGTGATGAAACACTGTAACTCTAAAGCAAATTGAGGAGGAAAGGGTTTCTTTGGATTATACTTCCAGAATGCTGTTTATCATCAAAGGAAGTCAGGACAAGAACTCAAAAAGGGCCATAACCTGAAGGCATGTGTCCATGCAGAGGCCATAGAGGGATATTGATTACTGACTTCCTTCCTGTGGCTTGCTCAGCTTGTTTACTTATAAAATCCAGGTATTCCCGTTCAGGGATGGAACCACCCACAGTGGACTGGGCCCTCCCCACAGGAATCAAAAATTAAAATGCCTTCCAGACGTATTTTACGGAGGCATTTTCTCAATTGACATAACTTTTTTTTTTCATATAGCTCTTGTTTGTGTGTCAAGTTGAAATAAGACTAGCCAGCATGACTCTTAGTAGTGTATTAACAAAAATATACATGTTATGAAAGGCAAACTGTTTCATTCAAGAAGAGGTAGAGAAAGTTATGTCAGAGAAGCTACTCTGTGACCAAGTAAAATAACTTGCTTCTTTTTGATATGATAATTTCTATCTTCCCTTTCCTTATTATAAACATTCCTGTATACCTATCCGACCTTGAAATTCATGTCTTCTTTCAACATCAATTCTTAGCTCATGTATGTATGTAACTCAGTCTCTAAAAAGTTACTTGTATGTATGATTTGAAGGCTGATTGTTTAGCATGGGGCTCCTTGGGGAGATCCCTCTACAACTCTTTGGTTTATTCAGATTCTTGAAGTTCATTCCACACAGTAAAGGTTGAGTTGTTTTTCCAGTCCACATTGGCATGTTCATTGGTATCATTCTGGTTCAGTTCATCACATTTGGGCGGACAAATGGTTAGAGCATATAGGTGTGGATTTTGACAGCAGTAGAAAATACAATCCCATCTCAAATTCTATGATCCTCTGGCTCTTATAATATTTCAACCCTAGTCAGCAATGTTACCAGAGCATTGGGTATAGGGGTGTTTTGTAGATATTCCCATTTACAATTGAGTTTCACAACTCTACCTACTGATTGGTTGTTATTTTATATAGTGGTCTCCTTATCTTGCATAGAGATTTTCTTTGATGAAGGGTGAGGTTAAACTTATCTTTGGGTATGAGACAAATGCTTATAGGATAATTTTAGGGATTATTTTGGTACAATAAATTGCTGTTTCTTGATTCTTCAATAACCATTGTTTCATTATCACTGAGTAGTTAACTAGGTTTCCAGTACTAAGCATTATATCTCTCTTATTGATCTTGTGGATCCCTCAGGTAGGTTCAATTGGAGAGAAATTTGGTGCAGTCAAGTTATGTGTACCGTGTTTGTCATTAATATGATTTATAGGTGTCATAGCTGGGTAGTCCTGTTGATTGACTCCTTTCTTTGAATTTTGCACAGTGCTTTCTTATACCACTGAAGCTAGTCCCGGGGGTGGGCCATTCAGTACAAGTCTATGATAGATGTCTCTGAGCACTGTTTTGTCAGTAAAGGCTGATTATCTTCCACCCCTGAGCAGTAACCAAGGGCAACAGCAATGGACTGAATGCTTTAGGGGTTTCTTAGATAGTTCTGACCAAAACCGCAAAAGAAGTTTTGTCATGTCTGGTCTTAGGAATATGTTAGTTAGACTTTGTCTCTTATAGGTACTGTTGCCAGTCCAGAAGAGAAATATTCATTAAAACTATAGATGTATATTTAGCACCAAATTCTGTGTGTAATAGATTTTTAAGGTAAATTGTTCATAATGTGATTCCCAGTGGCTTTTCAGACAATCATATTGATATTTTTCTCACTTCTCTCCTCCTATATTTCCTGTTCTCCTGTCTCTAAGAAGACTCCCTTTCCCCTCTCCCTTATCATATTACTTGTTTTATGCTATTCCCATATATGTCCTCTAACCTTCTTCTTTATTTACTTCCCTTTTTCTATCCTATAATAACTACTTTTTCCATTTTCAATAATAGACATGTGACAATCATAATGCCGTTTAAATAGAAAAGAAATAAAGTCATTAAAAAATATAAATGATACAGGCAAACAGACTGAGGCCTTAGGAGAGGAAATGATTAAATCACTCAAAGAAATATAGGAAAACACTAACAAAAAGACACAGGAATCGAACAAATCCTTTAAAGAAATGCAGGAAAATACAAACCAAGGTGTAAAGGAAATCAATAAATGGTTCAAGATCTGAAGGTGGAAACAATGATGAAAGCACAAACTGAGGAGATCCTGGAGATGGAGAGCTTAGAGGAAAACAAAACAAAACAGGACCACAGAAGGAAGCATCAGGAACAGAACACAAGAGATGGAGGAAAAATTACAGGTTTAGGAAAAACAATTGAAGAAATTGATGCATCCATTAAGGAAAATGTTAAATTCAGGACACAAAATATCCAAAAGATGGGGACAGCGTGAAAAGACAAAAATCTAGAGAATAATAGGTATAGAAGAAAGAGAATATTCCAAGGACCAGAAAATATTTTCAACAAAATCATAGAAGAAACTTCCCCAAATCTAATTAAAGAGATGCCTATAAACATACAAGAGGCATACAGAACACCAAATAGATTAGATCAGAAAAGATAATCTTCCCTCCACATAATAATCAAAACTAAATGTACAGAACAAAGAAAGATATTAAAAGTTGCAAGGGAAAATGCTAAGTAATATAAAATGACAAACCTATCAGAATCACATCTGCCTTCTCAGCAAAGACCATAAAACCTAGAAGGGCCTGGGTAGTCATCTTGCAAACTCTAAGAAACCACAGATGCCAATACAGACTACTCTACCCAGTAAAACTTTCAATCACAATAGACAGAGAAAACAAGGTATTACAGGACAGAACCATATTTAAACAATATCTAGCACAAACCCAGGCCCATGGAGGACACTAGAAGGAAAACTCCCACTTGAGGAGGTTAACTACACCCAAGAAGCATATGCATGGAAACTGAACTGCTCCCTACTCAATGACACCTGGGTGAAGGGAAAAATGAAGAAAAAAATAATGACTTCATAAAATTTAATGAAAATGAAGACAAAGCATGCTCAACCTTACAGGACACAATGAAAGCAGTGCTAAGACAAAAATTTACAGCACTAAGTGCCTTTATAAATAATTTGGAGAGGTTTTATACAAACAACTTAACCTGGAAAACCTAGACAAAAAAGAGGCAGACACATCCAAAAGAAGTAGATGGTTGAAAATAATCAAACACAGTACTGAAATCAATAAATTAGGAACAAATAAAACAAATTAAAGAATCAACAAAACCTAGAGCTGGTTCGTTGAGAAAATCAACAAGATAGATACACCCTTAGCCAAATTAACTAGAAATTGAGAGACACAAGCCATATCAACAAAATCAGAAATGAAAAGATGGACATAACAACAGAGAGGAAAGATATCCACAGCATCATTAAATCTTACTTCAAAAGCCTATCCTCCAAAAATTTGAAAGCCTAAAGAAAACATACAATTTTCTTGAAAGATTGCACTTACTGAATTTGAATCAAGATCAGGTAAATAGACAAAATAGTACTATATCCCCTAAGGAAATAGAAGTAGCCATCAAAATCGCCCAAACAGAAAGGCCCAAGGCTAGATGGTTTCAGGGCAGAATTCTACTAGACTTCAAAGAAGAGTTAATACCAATACTCTTCAAACTATTCCAGAAAATAGAAAGAGGAGAAATACTGCCAAATGTTCACCCCAATCACTTTGATACCTAAACTGCAGAAAGCCCAAAAAGGAAAGAATTCAGACCAATTTCCTTTATGAAAAGTGAAGCAAATATACTCAATAAAATACTGGCAAACTGATTTCAAGAACACATTGAGAATATCAACCAAGTAGGCTTCATCCCAGACATGCAAGCATCGTTCAATATATGAAAATACATCAGTGTAATCCATCATATAAACAATTGATTGAAAACTAAAACCACATGATTATCTTCATAGCTGCCAAAAAATCATTGGACAAAATCAAACATTCATTCGTGTTGAAAGTTTTGGAGATATATGTGATACAAAACACATACCTGAACATAGTAAAGGCAATAAACAGCAAGCCTATAGACTCAATCAAGTTAAATGGAAAGAAACTTAAAGCAATTCCACTGAAATCAGGAACAAGACAAGGCTGCCCACTCTCTCCTTATCTCTTCAACATAATACTTGAAGTTCTAGAACAATAAGACAACTGTAGGAGATCAAAAGTATTGAAATTAGAAATGAAGAAGTCAAGGTATCATTATTTTCAGATGATATGATAGTATACATAAATGACACCAAAAATCCTACCATGGAACTCCTGCATATGAAAAACACCTTAAGCAAAGTGATTGGATACAAAATTTACTCAAATAAAACAGTAGCCCTCTTGTATACAAAAAGCAAATGGGCTGAGAAAGAAATTGGGGAAACAACACTCTTCATAATAGTGACAAATAATATAAAGAATCTAGGTATAACTCTAACCAAATGAACAAAAGACTTGTATGAAAAAACTCCAAGTCTCTAAAAAAGAAATTTAAGAAGTTATCAGAAGATGGAAATATCTCCCATGCTCATGGGTCAGTAGGATTAACATAGTAAAAATGGACATCTTACCAAAGTAATCTAGAGATTCAATGAAATTCCAGCACAGGTCTGGAGAGAACAATTCTCAACCTCATTAAAAAAAAAAAAAAAAAAAAAGCAATTCTGTACAATAAAAGATCTTCTAGAGGTGTCTCCATCCCTGATATCAAAGTATATTATAGAACCACAATAATAAAAACTTCATGGTCCTAGCATAGAAACAGATAGGTGGATCAATGGAATCCAATCAAAGAGGCAAAATTACACTCACACACCTGTGGACACTTGATTTTTGACAAAGAAGCCAAAACCATGCAACACCAACAAACCAAATAATCCAACTAAAAAAAATGGGGGACAGAGCTAAACAGAATTTTGTTTCTTTTATTGTTGTTGTTGTTTCTTTTTTTATTTTTCAGAACAGGGTTTCTCTGTGTATCCCTGGCTGTCCTGGACTTGTTTTGTGGACCAGGCTGGCCTTGAACTCACAGCAATCCCCTTGTCTCTGCCTCCTGAGTGCTGGGATTACTTTGAGAATTTTCAACAGAAGAATTTAGAATGGCTGAAAAGCACTTAATGAAATGCTCAACATCCTTTGTCTTCAGGGAAATACAAATCAAAATGACTCTGAGATTCCATCTTAAATCTAACAGAATGGCTAAGATCAAAAATCAAGAAACATCACAAGGTGGTGAGGATGTGGAAAAGGGGAACCCTACTCCATTGCTGGTGGGAGTGCAAACTTTGGAAATCAATGTGTTTTTTTTCTCAGAATATTAGCAACAGCTCTATGTCAAGACCAAGCTATGCCACTCCTTGGAATATACCCAAAGGATCTCCACCATACAACGACATTTGCTCGACTATGTTCATAGCAACATTATTCATAATAGCCAGAAACTGGAAACAACCCAGAGGTCCTTCGACAGAAGAACTGATAAACAAACTGTGGTACATCTACACAACGGAATACTATTCAGATATCAAAAGAAAAAAGCGTCATGAAATTTGCAGACAAACAGATGGAGCTGGAAAATTAGTTCTGATTGAGGTAACCCAGACCCAGAGGAACACACATGGTATAATTCACTAATATGTGGATATTAGTCACATAATATAGCATTAAAAAACCTACAACCCCAAAATGTAAAGAAACTAAGTAACAAGAATGACCCTAGGAGGATGCTTAATTCTCATTCCAAAGTGCAAATAGAATAGACACTGAAAGAGAAGAGAGGGAACAAGATGGGAGCCGACAATAGTTGTTCTCTGAAACTCCATCCAGCAGGGGATCAAAGTATATGCTGAGACTCACAGCCAAACTTTGGGCAGAGTGCAGGTAACACTTCTTATGGAGGTGTTGGGGAACTCAAGTACTGGAGTGGACAAAAGTTCTATAGAAGACCAACAGAGACAGCAAATCCAGGACCAGGGAGGTCTGCAGCTTTGCACCAACCAAAGACCATGCATGGAGAGAACCTACACCCTCAGCACATATGTAACCCACAGGCAGATCAGTCTCCCTGTAGGTCCCCTAGTAAGATGGACAGGGGTTATGTCTGACATGGACTTTGTTCCATGCTCTTCACTCATTTTATCCCTTGGCTGGGTGGTCTTGCTATGCCACGGAGGAAGAGGATGCAGGCAATCCTGATGAGACTTTATAAATTGTCATCAGATAGTAAGAGAGGAAGACTCCCCCTCTCTGAGGACTAGGGAAGGGGGAAAATGGGGGTGAGGGGAGGGAGTATGTTACTGGGAAGGAACAAGGGAGGTGGCAATTATTGGGATGTAAAGTGAAAATAAAATAAAAATAATTTAAAAAGTACTAGCAGGTTTTTGGTAATGGAAGTTAGTGAAAAATTACAAATTCAGCAAGTATTGAAAAACTACTTTCATATTAAGAAAAACACTGCTTCTTTTAATTAGGTTATATTTTAACAAAGTTAACTGTACTGAAATAACCGTCTTGATACATTAGGATATAATTAAATTTGTGAGAAATATTTTTGAATTCTAAATTTCCAACAAAAACAGAGGAAAATGACAACAAAGCAGTGAATACTATTGATGTGTCTATGATATCTTTTTCAAAACGTGTCACATATCAAAACAGACCTGGACTCTAGGTTCTCCCAGCCTCCCTTAGTCCCTGCCGATTACAGGGCATGGGTGACATATCCTGCCCTCTATCCTAAACTCTCCAGTCCAGGCACTGGACATCCCTTTCCTCAGACGCTCTTTCCTATATAATCCAGACATACATTTTGTACTTTCGGCCATCAGTCAGCTGCACTTATTTTCCCTTTCTCCCTGCTCCTCCCCCTCTTTCATCATGGCGCAGGGTCTTGACCACTCTTAGTTCACCTAGATGTGTCTGCTCCTGGCTATATTCTCCCACATATCCATGAAAACCTTTCTCCATCACATTTAAGAGCAGTCATGTCCTTTTATTTCATTTGTATTTCTTTTTTTTTTCATTCAGTATTGATGTGTGCAGACTCAAGTTGAGAATGATAGTAGGCTTCTGTGACAACCTCTCTGCCCATCTCTCACCTCCCAAAAGAACTATCACCAGGAAGCCATTGAAGAGAACTCTTAAAATTTGTGATGGGTATGGTGAAGGGTTGCTATTCACAGTTAATTACTTCTGGCAAGAGTCAGGGCTTGGGGAGGACTCTGTTTACTTTAAGGGGCTGGGCATTGGGAGTTTGACCATATTCCAGTGAGTATTAGGGCAACACAAATTGGGTTTGCTATTTTTTCCCTTGTTTGGGGTGGGGGGAAGAGGTCACAAACACTGAGGATTATTCCTGGGAGGACTACGAAGTGAGCATAATTGGGTGCATTATATGGAATTCCCAAATAATCAATAAAAATATTATGTTATCAGATGGGCACAGAGAAGCACACCTGTAATCCCAGTACTTGGGCACCAGAGGCAAGTGGATCTCTGTGAGTTTGAGGCCATCCTGGACTACAAAGCTAGTCCAGGACAGCCAAGGCTACACAGAGAAACCATGTCTCAGAAAACCAAAAAATATAAAATAGAATAAAACAACAAAATGTAAAACCCAAAAACAAAGGAAAAAAATTATTGTCATTATTCAAGGTAGTGTTATTTATACATTTCCAGTCAATTTTTTATTCAAAATTATGGCAATGTAATATGAAATATCCCATAATAAATCATATATGAAATATTTTTAAATTCAATTATAATATATGCATATATAACCATACTACACAATATGTTATGTACTATTCATCATATTATTCTAAAAGAATGCTCACATAATGACTAGAATAGCAAAATGTTAGATATTGCTAGAATTTAAGGCAGATTCTAATGACTTTTGTAATTCAAATTTCATGTCTCTTCACTGCATGCAACAATTGTTTTGAATAAATACTTTCTTGTTGGTTTGTGTAGTTATATTGGCTGAACATGCATTTTTGAAACAATGGTTTTTATTTATAAACTTATATAAAGCATAATATACATAAATATTCTTCTGTCTATTCTTATTTATTCAAATTGTGCTTAAAATTTCAGTCATTATTTATTTTTCATCACTTTTTCAATATTCTATGACTATACAATTCATATATCTGTTCTATTATTGTGGTGGTTTTATTTTTGCATTGTTTGGTTATTGTAAGCTCTGCTTCCTGCAAAACTCTTATGCATGCTCCTGTGTAAGCATTTCTGGACTAAGGGGTATTCCTGGGTCAGTGGGCATATGTTCCATGTTAATAGATTTTGCAGTACAATTCCCTCAAGTGACTTGACCAATTTATACTACAAATAGAAATACAGGGACATTTCCATTGATCTACATCTGCCTGTGGTATTGTGTGCTGTTTTACTTCACCTGTTCTCTCTTAGCTGTGCACTTGTAGGCTATGTCCATTTACTTAATGAATAAACATTTGAGCATCTTTCCTGAATCTTGTCAATTGGAAAATTCTAATTTGTCATCACCATATCCAAGACTTGATCTACCTGTTTTCATTTCATTAACTTAAAATTTTAAAGATTCATCAAGTAATCTAGTTACAATTTTTAGACAAAAATATTTTAAAACTCTTAATTTTCAAAACTCTTATATTTAAAACTTCTTATAGTATCTAGCTTATATTTTACTTTAATAGTGCATGAAAAATAATATTATACCTGGCTAGAATTTAATCATCAAATACCTCTTGATCATGAATTAGTGTGGGTTTTTTTTTAACTATGACCATTTGTTTTACTTTTCTTCTTTATATATATGGAATAACCATAAGTAACTTTTATTTATGGAACTAATAATTTCATCATTCATTTTTTTCAAAGCACACACACTCCTTTGCTTATACTCACACAGGCTCATATAATGAGAATGCAAAAATACAGACACACACAAATATATATATATACTCATGCACATATACACACAAAGAGCACACACACATAAACACACACTACTCATGGACATACACATAAACAAAAACAGACTCTTCCTTAGAAAATTAACGTCTTTCTTAATTAGAATAAGGCTAGATATTTATACAAGAAGACAAATGAATAAAAGATCGAATATGATTTCTCAAAATTTTTACACTGGTTCTACTCTTTTTCTAAAATTGACTTGTATTAAATAAAAATGGACACATTCACATTTAATGAAAAAATATGTAAAGAAATTTAGAATTTTTATACGTGCAAGTTTACCTTGAAAATTATGATGAATCTACATATTTTCCTACGCTTTGTAAATGTAATTTTCCTTGTTTTAATATGTAAAACACTGGGGATGATCCAAGATGGCCGTGCCTAACACACACACCTTGTTTGAGCAGCATGCCAGCAGTGAATGTTCAGCAACCCAAGGACTGATTGAGACCCATACAACACCACCACCAGTAACCCACAGGTGAGAGGGCTCCAAATAGTGTGAAACGTGGTCCAGGTAAAGACCCAGGTCCCCATGGGTCTGAAGGCTAGAGCCACACATCTGATGGGTAAGCTACCACTTACATCCTGGCGTGCACTCATGTCCCCAGGGGCTGGCTGCCAATGTGTGATTTCCCAGGGAGCAGAAACAGCCTCTGTTCCCCAAAAACTCTATGGTCGGTGGGTCACAGCCCAGAGAAGATGACACAGACTAGTATACAAGTGTATCTAACTACAGACCACCTAGAAAACCCACCAATAACACCTGTGGGCCAAACAACCCCTGGAGTTCCTGGGTGTGTGCAACAGCATCTGATTTCCCTGGGCACAGAAAATGCCTTTGCTCCCCCAAAACAGCAGTGTCTGTGAGTCCTAGCTTCGAACAGATGCCACAGACTAGAACACAAGTGGATCTGTTTGGGTGTCCAAGTATTCAACAACCACAGGCCCCACACAGAGACATCACAATGGGAAGAGGCCAGCATATGAACACAAGTAACAACACAGGTCCAATAGATACCACCAGAAATCAGCAGTCCTACCACCACAACAAGCCCAGGAGATAATATCACAGCCGAGGCCGAAGAGAAAGATTTCAAATTTGAGATTATGAAAATGGTAGAAGTCTTAAAGGAGGAAAATAAATCCCTCAAACCAGAACTGGAACACACAAAGAAAGAAATGCACAAATCACTTGAAGAAACTATCAAACAGGAGAAAGAAATGAATAAAAAGTTTCATGACCTTAAACAGGAGATCCAAGCTATGAAGAAAATGCAATCTGAGATAATCCAGGAAATGGAAACATGAGAGAAGAGAACAGGATCTACAGACACAAGTGTGGCCAACAGAATTCAAGAGATGGAACAAAGAATATCAGAGATAGAAGACATGACTGAAGACATGGATACAGCAGTCAAAGAAAATGCTGAATTTGAAAAGCTCCTGACACAGAATATCCAAGAAATCTTGGACACTATGAAAAGACCAAACCTAAGAATCATAGAGATAGCAGAAAAACAACACTCCCAACTGCAAAGCCCAGAAATTATTTCCAACAAAATCAAAGAAGAAAACATCCCTGACCTAAAGAAAGAAATGTCCATAAATATGCAAGAAGCCTACAGAACTTCAAATAGATTGGGCCAGAAAAGAAAATCCTCCTCCCACATAATAATCAAAACACTAAAGGTAGAGAACAAAGAGAGAATATTAAAAGCTGTGAGAGAAAAAGGCCGAGTAACATATAAAGGCAAACCTATCAGAATTACACCAGACTTCTCAACAGAGACTATGAATACCAGAAGGGCATGGATAGAAGTCATGAGGACATTAAAAGACCCCAGATGTCAACACAGACTACTATACCCAGCAAAGCTCTCAATCACCATTGATGGAGAAAGCAAGATGTTCCATGACAAAATCAAGTTCAAAGAGTACCTAACCACAAGTCTAGCTCGACAGAACATACTAGAAGGAGAACTTGAAGCAAAGGAGGGTAATTTCACTCAGGAAAACAGAGGAAATAAATAACCCCACACCCACAAAAACAAGATAAAGGAAGCTCACACACACACACACACACACACACACACACAGAGAGAGAGAGAGAGAGAGAGAGAGAGAGAGAGTCTATTACTACCAACATCAAATTAATAGGAACCATTAACCTTTGGTCATTAATATCACTCAACATCAATGGCCTTATCTACCAAATGAAGAGACACAGGCTAACAGAATAGATGCAAAAACAGGACCCATAAATCTTCTGCATACATGAAACACACCTCAGCAATAAAGATAAATATTACCTTAGAATAACATGCTGGAAAAAGGTTTTCCAAGCAAATGCATCAAACAAATAAACTGTAGTTGCCATCCCAGTATCTAATAAAATAGACTTTCAACCAAAACTAATTAAAAGAGATGGGGAAGGGCACTTTATACTCATCAAAGGAAAAATACACCAAGATGATGCCTCAATTCTGAACATCTATGTCCCAAATACAGGAATACCCACATTCATAAAAGAAACATTATTAAAACTTAAGTCGCACATCGAACCCTACACACTAAGAGTGGGAGACTTCAACACCCTACTCTCACCAACAGGTAGATCATCACAGCAGAAACTGAATGGAGAAACAGTGAAACTAATAGACATCATGAACCAAATGGTCCTAACTGATCTACACAGAACTTTTCACCCAAATGCAAAAGAATTCACCTTTTCCTCTGCACTTCACAGAACCTTCTCCAAAATCAACCATGTAATCAGCCACAAAGCAAACCTCAACAGATACAAAAATATAGAAATAATCCTTTGTATCCTATCAAACCACCATGGACTAAAGCCGGATCTCAATAACAACAAAAACAACAGAACACCTTCAAACTCATGGAATCTGGACAACTGCCTACTCAATGATAACTGGGTAGGAATGAAATAAAAAAGAAATAAAAAACTTTCTAGAATTCAATGAATCTAAAGGCACAATATACCCAATGAAAGCAGTGCTAAGAGGAAAATTCATAGCACTAAGTGCCTTTATTAAGAAATTGGAGAGATCCCATATTACTAACATAACACAGCACCAGAAAGCTCTAGAACAAAAAGTAGCAGACTCACCAAAGAGAAGTAGGTGGCTGGAAATCATCAAACTCAGGGCTGTATTCAATAAAATAGAAACAAAGAAAATAATTAAAAGAACCAACAACACCAGGAGCTGGTTTTTCGAGAAAATCAACAAGATAGACAAACCCTTAGCCAAACTAACTAAAACACAAAGGGAAAGTAATCAAATCAATAAAATCAGAATTGAAAAGGGAGTAATAACAACAGACAGTGAAGAAATCCAAGGAAGCATTAGGTTGTCTTCAAAAGCCTATATGCCACAAAATTTGAAAACCTAAATGAAATGGACAATTTCCATGATAGACACCACCTACGAAAATTGAACCAAGATCAAATAAACAAATTAAATAGTCCTATATCTCCTAAGGAAATTGCGGAACTCATAAAAATCTCCCAATCAAAAGGATCCCAGGACTGATGGATTCATTGCAGAATTCTACAGGACCTTCAAAGATGAGTTAAAACCAATTCTCTTTAAACTCTTCCATGAAACAGAAACAGAAGGAAGACTATCAAACTCACTCTATGAGGCCACTGTCATCTGGATATCTAAACCACAGAGAGATTGTACAAAAAAAGAGAATTTCAGACCAATTTCTCTTACGAATATTGATGCAAAAATAATCAATAAAATACTTGCAAACCAAATCCAAGAACACATCAAAAATATTTACCCTGACCAAGTAGACTTCATACCAGGTAAGCAGGGATAGTTCAATATACAGAAATTCATCAACACAATTCATTATATAAGTAATGAAGAAAAAAAACCACATGATCACCTCCTTAGATGCTGAAAAAATATTTGACAAAATCCAACACCCGTTTATGTTTGAAGTTTTGGAGAGAGCTGGAATATAAGGCATATACTTCAACATAATGAAGTCAATATACAGCAAGCCTATAGCCAATATCAAATTAAATAGAGAGAAACTTAAGCTATTCCAATGAAATCAGGGACAAGACAAGGTTGTCCACTCTCTCCATATCTCTTCAACATAGTACTTGAAGTTCTATCTAGAGCAATAAGACAAGTAAAGAGCTCAAGGGGATAAAAACAGAAACTATCACTTTCTGCAGATGACATGTTGTATACATAAGTGACCCTAAAAATTCCACCAAGGAACTTCTGTGGCTGATAACCACCTTCAGTAAAGTGGCTGGATACAAAATCAACTAAAAAAAAATCAGAAGCCCTGCTCTATACAAATAACAAATGGCTGAGAAATAAATTAAGTAAACTGTACCCTTCACGATAGCCACAAATGGTATAAAGTATCTTGGTGTAACGCTAACCAAACAAGTGAAAGACTTATATGAAAAAAATTTCAAGTCTCTAAAGAAAGAAATAGAAGGATATATCAGAAGATGGAAAGACTTCCCATGTTCCTGGATTGGGAGAATAAACATAGAAAAAATGTTCATCTTACCAAAGGCAATCTATAGATTCAATGCAATTCCCATCAAAATTCCAATATAATTCTTTATAGACCTTGAAAGATCAATTCTCAACTTCATATCAAAATACAAAAAACAAAAAACCCAGAATAGCTAAAACAGTCCTGTATAACAAAAGATCTTCTGGAAGAATCTCCTCCCCTGGTCCCAAGCTGTACTATAGAGCCACAGTAATAAAAACAGCATGGTACAGCCATGGTAATAGCATGATTGACCATTGGATTTGAATAGAAGACCCCGAAATAAAACCATACATATATGGCATTTGATTTTTGACAAAGACGCCAAATCCGTACAATGGAGAAAACATAGCATCTTCAACATATGGTGCTAGTCTAACTGGATGGCTATATGTAGAAAAATGCAAATATAGCCCATTTATCACCATGCACAAAACTATAGTCAAAATGGAGTAAAGATCTCAACTTAAAATTGGACACCCTAAATATGTTAGAAGAAAAGGTGGGGAAGAGCCTTGAACTCCTGGGCACAGTAGACAACTTCCTGAACAGAACACCAACAGCCGAGGCTCTAAGGTCAACAATTAATAAATGGGACCTCATGAAACTGAAAAACTTCTCTAAGACAAAGGAAATTGTCAGAACAAATCGATGTCCTACAAACTGGGAAAAGGTCTTAACCAACCCTACTTTTGACATAGAGCTAATATGCAAAAAAAATATAAAGAACATAAGGAATTAAACATCACAAGACCAAATAACCCAATTGAGAAACGGGGCTCAGAATTAAATAGAGAATCTTCAACACAGGAATATCAAAAGGCAAAGAAACACAGAAATGCTCAACGTCCTTAGTCATGAGAGAAATGCAAATCAAAATGACTCTGATATTCCATCTTACACTCATCAGAACACCTAAGATCAAAACCTCACATGTTAGCATATGCTGGTGAGGATGTGGAGAAAGGGGAACACTCCTTTATGGCTGGTGGGAGTGCAAACTTGTACAACCACTTTGGAAATCAATCTGGCACTTTCTCAGAAAACTGAGAATAGGGCTACCTCAAGATCCAGCTATTCCACTCCCTCGAATATACCCAGAAGATGCTCCACCACACAATAAGGACATATACTCAACCATGTTCATAGCAACCTTATTCATAATAGCCAGAACCTCTAAGCAACCTAGGTATCCCTCAGTCAAAGAATGAATAAAGAAACTGTGGTATATTTACTTTATGGAATACTACCTAGCTATTAAAAAGAAGGAAATCTTGAAATTTGCAGGCAAATGGAGGGAACTAGAGACAATAATCCTGGGTAACTCAGATCCAGACAGACACACATGGCATATTCTCACTCATAAGTGGGTGTTAGTCACTTAATTCAGGTTAACCACATTACAATTCAGAGACTGATGAGCCAACCAAGGTCCTTATGGGATGTGGACCTAGACCTCCTGCTCAAATGTAGCAGATAGGCAGTACAGTCTCTGTGTGGGTCCCACAATATGTGGAGGAGGGACTACTTCTGACATGGATTCAGGCCTCCTAATGTTGTTCACTTCTACCCTGATGGGATGGGTCACAGAGGAAGAGGTTACAGGTAGCACAGAGGACACTGGATAAGCTGAGGTCAAACGTTAGGGGAGGAGGGCTCCCTTTGCCTAGGACTAGGGGAAGGAGGGAAAGAAGATGAAAGATGGAATCTGGAGGGCATGAGGGAGAGGGTGGGATTGGGGGGTGATGACGGAGGGCGTTTCAATCGGGATGTAAAGAATTCAAATGGCAGAACAAACAGGTAACTTATATTGCTAATCCAACTACACGCAAATAGCTCTGAGACTGGCTGAGATACAAAGGTCTATGCACAGACAAGGATGCATGTTGGGAACCGATTTTCTGTGACTTATAATTATAGGCCATTCTCAGTATGGCATGAAGGAAGATTTGCGGATGTCTTACTTCTGCTCATACAGTGAGCAGAGAACCAGCTTTAATTGTTCTGTACATCCGGCACTCCTCACACCATCACAATGTTAGAATTGTATAATGCTTGTGAGAAATTATGTTTTCAGAACAAAAGACCTAGATGCCGACGCTGAATCAGACCTGACAGGATTCATTCCTCTCAGCAAGCTTGGTGCTGACATTCTCACCCATCCGTGTTCCAGCCCCAGGCACCTCAGTTGCTGTTACCCATCAGATCAGGACAACTTCCAAGACAGCATTATAGAAAGTTTCTGATCCCAATTGCTCCAGCACTTCAGACTGTCCCACAGAAGACACTCCTATTAAGCTTGGAATTTCACAACTTAATGAAAAATGAACCACAAATGCTATCCCTGACTTACTTGACCATTTCCCCAATATTTTTGGTAAGGGAAGGCTTCACATGAAATATTCACCTTAATCAGCCAGAAGAAACCTTAAGAAAATGACATCCCATTTCCTCTAAGGAAGGTTGGATAGGTCCCTGTTTACTCTCTTGGTCTACAGATGTTTATTTTCAGTAGGAATTGGTTTTAAGTATTATTGATCTTTTCAGAGAGGAAACTAAGATTGACTCAGGGAAGTATCACTTTTCCTTTCTATTTCTTTTGTATGTAAGGAGATAGGAGCTGAAAAGAAGGAAAGGAGGATAGAGAAATATAGAGGGAGGATAGAACAAAAGGTAGATTATTGAATCTACTCCTCATCTCAAGGCCCTAATTGTTACTCAAAAATAAGGTTATTTTTACTCAATGGTATTGAATTTTGTATATTGATGCAAATAATTCTCATGGCCATAACTAGTCTAATTTTATCACAAGAATATATACTGTATGTCTGATATATATGATTCTATAGATATGTAAGGTAAAATAGTTTAATAGAGTCTTCAAAAACTTCAGAGACCTATGGCATTTATAGATGTTTTATTGTTCTCAAGACTCTCTGAAAACAAAACAAGTTAACTCCTGGCAACACCCAGCCTGCCTCAAAGAAGATGAGCATCAAAGAACCTCCTTATGGAATTGGATTCAAATGTGGCAAAACAGCCACAGGGCAAAATGTCTTCATTTCTACCACAGACAGAATTCTGCCTAAAAATGGGCAAGTTTAGATGCAGGCAGAGTCGATAGTCAAACTCTGCCACACAGAATAAGCAAGTCCTCAATAGTTCCTGCCTCACAAATATGTCTGTCAGACATATTGTGCAAGAAGGCTGAAGATGATGTTCCAATGTTACAGAGAGTGTAGGGTGACTATTCAGGCAGTAAACTGTCTCAATAATTTTTTCATTTTGGAAGCTACTAACCTGCAGTCCGGGTTCACTCAGGTATTTAAGTTTTATCCCTTCTCAAGTCTCTGATGGGTTTAAAGACCAGATAGTTTAGTCTTTCAATTAAGCTTAGTAGGTTAGGGCTTAAGATGTTTTTAGATCACGATAGATGTTTTAAGTTAACAGAGATTAGATATGCTAGATATAAATCTCCATTAAGAAATTTAGACCCAACAAGATAGGGAAGAGATTACTTCAAGTTTGCCAAATACAAATGGCCAAATCACTATGAATGTAAAATTTATCCAATTCCTAGTTGTCTTGTGGTTCTTCCTGCTATATGTAGTGTATTTTACTCATGTAATAATATAAATGCATATATTTTAAAAAACATAATACAAAAATTTTCAATCAAAAAAGATGTAAAACACACACACACACACACACACACACACACACCATTGACTTATTTCTTTCCAAATATGAATGAGACAAGGCTGTGAACCCTATCCTTTTTTATTCAATATAATACTAGAAATCCTAGCCATAATAATAGGATGAAAGGAATACATGAAAGTTATAATACTAGAAAAGGAAAACTCAAACATTCTTTATTTGCACACATATTTCTATAGTTAGAAGACATCATAAAATATACTAGAAAACTCCAAGATTTAGTAACCACTTATAGAGATGTTGAATGATAAACAAACAATATTACAATGTAGCCCTCACATACCATTAATAAATTTTCAGAGAAAGAAATTAGAAAAAGATCTTATACATAAAAGCTCCAGAGCAATAAAGCACATACAATAATTTAATTTTGTTTGTTTGTTATTTTTCTTAGAAATCTCTTCTAATGAGAGATGAAGTAAATGAATCTGGGGGTAAGCAGAAGTGGGGAGAAACTGGGAGAAGCAGAGGCAGCAGAAGCTGTAATCCGGATATATTATATACGTAATATGTTTACATTTAATAAAAGGGGGAAAGAATATCAGCCACAAATAAAAAAATAATTAAATAAAGTAAATAAACATAAAAAAGAAGCAAAATAATCTACAATGAAAAAATCAACACACTTGAAATGGAAATCAAACAAAGTATTAGAAAGTGGAGAGTTTCTTAATGCTCTGGAATGCTCTGAATTAATATCATAAACATGGCTATACAGCTGAAATTAATGTAGAGAGTCAATGCAATACCCTCAGATCCAATAGTCCATATGGAAAAACAAAAGAGCATGAGTAGAAACTGGGAGGAAAAAGAGCCATCTGGAGGTACCACAATAACTGACATAATTTATACTACAGAACTATAATGTCAAAGCAAGTCTATGAGGCAGAAATACAGGTGGTTTGAAAGATTAGGGCATCCATAGGTTTACGTATTTGAGTATTTTGTCCCCAGTTGGTGGAAGAGCTTTGGAAGAAGGAGGTCTTGGTTTTTGTCACAAGGTGTTGTTTTGAGGTCTCAAAGTCCATGAAATTCTCAGTTTTCTCTTTCTCTCAACCTTGTGGTTATAAAGCAGACACAAACTTCCAGCCAGTGCTCCAGGCCATGCCTTCTCCCTACTGTGGTATCATTGACTCTAATCCTCTGATAATCCCTGAATGCTTTCCTTTATGAGTTGTCTAGGTCATGATATTTTGTCACTGCAATACAAAATTAACTAAAAAAAAGTAGTTGAATCAACAGAATAGAATAGAGGACATGGAAAGAAACTGGCATAACCCATGCCACCTAATTTTTGAAAAATCTGACAGAAATAAGCAGGGCATAAAAGATACACCATTCAACAAATAATGCTGCCAAAACTGGATATACATCTGCAGAAGAACAAAAATAGATTCTAGTCTTTCATTATGTACAAAAATCAGCTTGAAGCTCTGCAAAAGCCTTAATTGAAACCTTGAAATTGCTAAAGAAAAGTACAAAGAATTTTCTTTAAGTTATTGGGATAATCAACAATTTTCTGCGAAGAATTCACATAGCACCGGAAGTAGGAGTATAAGCCAATAATTAGGACTACATGAGTCAAAGAATAGTTTGTCCATAGCAAAAAAAACTGCAAAGTAAACAGTTAGTAGCCCATAAAGTGAGATGAAATCTTTAGCAACTATATTTCAAAAGGAAGGCTAATAACCAGAGTTTACAAAGAAACCTCCAAAATTAAACATCACCTCCCAATTCAAATGTCAATCAACAATTTATGTAAAGAAATGAATATTTAACTCTCAAACGAAGAAACACAAACTGCCAATAACTATTTTGAAAAAGTGTTCTACGTCCTGATTCATCAGGGAAATGCAAATTAAAATTACTGTGAGGTATCAAGTAGCCCAGTTGGCACGGCTATCATCAGGAACCTGTCAACCTGAAGAGGATCCAGGGGAAAAGGAATTATCATTCACTGTTGGTAGGAGTGGAAATTAATACATCCATTATGTAAATTAGCTTTGGGTTCCTCAAAAAAATTAAAAGTTGAAATGCCATATTATCCAATTATACTATTCCCAGATATATACTCAAAGCATTCTACATTCTACTACAGAGATACTTGCATGTCCATCTACCTTAATGTTACTTTACTGAGTATAGCAAGGAAATGGAAAAAGCACTCTCCATCAACAGATGGATGGATGGATAGTGAGACTGTGATATATATATGGAATGGATTAGGATTAGTCACAAACTGAAAACTCTTCTCAGGAACTTATTTTAAAATCTATTTAGTTAGTCAGTTTGTTTTTAAATAACAAAACACTTTAAAGGGCACAGGGAAATATGTTTTAAATTATTAAAGAAAGCTATTGCCAAAGTGGACAACAGCCAGAGAAGTCTCCAAGGGTCAAAGCTCTTTCCACTAAATCTGATGACCAGAATCGGATCTTAGGACCCACAGGATGGAGAGAACAGACTCCTGCAAGTGGTTCCATGACCTCAACAGGCAAAATGATGGAACACTCATGCACACGCATGAACACAGACACACACACACACACACACACACAATGTAAAGAATTAAAATTGAGTAGTGACTATCTAGTCTGCATCTTTGCATTCTTCCTACACAATATTTATTTTGATAGAAAATTTGTACAAAATATAATTGAGATAAAAAAGAAATTATTTATGTCTTGCTTTTGCTTCTTACTAAATCCTATTAAAGAAAGTAAAGTTTCAAAGGTTGCATGGATTTTTAAAAAATCATTATTCCAAACCACTTTTAACCTAAACATGTGACAAGAAACCCTTAACCATGAGTCTTCTTCTTTTCCTCAGAAACTGACCATAACTTTGTGATCTGAACACATACTTCCTTACTGGAAAATTGTTCCATAGCCTGAACTTTTAATTTATTGATTTGGAAGGCCAGATCTTTTGTAATTTATACCTGTGCCATTCTGGAAGCCATGGCCCTGCTCTGGTAGCAAGGCACTGGTCCCTCAGGACTGGACATTTATATACCAAAAATGAGCAGCTGTTCAGCACACTGGCTTCCAAGCTTCATATTAGCCCCATGCTAATCCATGTATATTTGCAAATTGTTATGATCATTGCTCAGAAATGGCATCAGTTGCAGCTGCAGTGATTCTGAAAATATTTCAGACTTGAGATGGCTGGAACAACAACACGGGAATTATAATCATCTGACACCCATTCCCTGCTGCTTCTTCCCTGGGTTGCACCCAGCAAACACTGGGCAGGATGACTGAGACTAAGGAACAAGAACATTTGGTCTTTGGTTCTCAGCATCCCAAGTTTCCTACTGTCTTCTTTTTTTGCCCTTTTCAAATCCTAACCAACAAGCAAATGGGACTGTGAAAATAGATGAAAAAACTAGCATGCACATAAGTTTCCAGTAAACTGCCATCCTTAAAACAGACTGAACAAAATGAAAACAAAAAACAAAAACCCTTTCATGGGATATGATATTGTTATGATATATTATGATGGGTGTCATTTTCAGTAGTAACACACTGATATGATTCTTTATTTTCTTATTCTTCAATTGCTTTTTCACTTTGTGTAGCCCACAATGATTATTTCACACTAAAAGACTAAAGAATTATACTATTCAGGAACTCTTTCTCAGTGCTTTACTGCTCTCTCTACTCTTACTCCATATAGCATTATGCAATGTTTCTCTACTAAGATAACTCTGGTTATTGATGTGAATGAATTTTCTATGGTTTATTTAGAAAAACAAACTCATTACTTTCTGTGTATTTTAAAATTCTATTCTTAATGACTTGAGAATTTTATACGTTATATTTTAATCATATTAGCTCCTTACCCAAGCTCCTTTGAGATCTACCCTTACTTCCATATTTACCCGAGTTTGTGTCCTTGATTTATTTTAATCTACTGAATCCAATTCTTTTGTCTATAAAATGTTGGGTCTGGCATAGCCTCACTATTGCCTGTAACTGTAGTTGCAAGAGATTGAACATCTTTTTTTTTTCTTTTGACCTCTGAAAACATCTGTATACACATATATGTACATATACAGACAGGCACACAAAAGTATACATAAGTAAAATTATTTTACATTTACATGTGTGTCTATTTTGCCTGCCTATATGTCTTTGCATTCTGTTTGCAGAAGACAGAATAAGATGTCGGATATCCTGGAGCTGGAGTATTGATGGTTATGATTTGCTAAGTGTGTGCTGGAAATCCAACCCAGGTCTTCCAGAGGAGTTTCCAGGACTCCTAACCACTGATCCCTCTTTCTAGCTCCTGTGTAAAATTATATTTAAGTACTATCATATTTGATTAAAATGTTTATTATGCTCAAATGTGTGGTTTCTTTCTTGTAGGTTTTAGTATGGTTACATTTAGTTGTAATGTCATTCTCCCAATCTTATTACTGATATTTACTATTTGCCAAAAATATCATCATAATATTCTATAATTCAAATAGTCTCTTGGCTTGCTTATTTTCTCAATTATAGAACAAAATTAATATTATATAATTTGCATTCTTTATTATGTCCAAAATTTGAGTCAAACAGTGCAGTTTATATTGTCTAGGCTGATTTTATATTGTTTTCCTTGCTATAAAACCTTTGCTAAACTATTTTTCAAACCTCATCATTTCATGCTTGAGAATTCTATCTTGATGTACATTGTAAGTGGAAGAAAATCTAGCTTGATTTAGGTACACTTCTCATGGTACACTTACGCATGTATACATATATATGAATGCTTTAAATGTGGATCAATTTTGTTAATGAAGTATCAGTAAAGCTAGAAAAATATACTTATTTCACCATTTGATAAATCAGTCAAAAATGTTAAAACTAAATAGTTCCTCATACAAAACATATAAGAAATCTGAGACACTATAATAAGACCAAACCTAAGAATTATAGAAATAGAAGAGGTCAAAGACTCCAAGCTCCACTACCCAGAAAACCTTTTCAACAAAGTCATAGAAGAAAGTTTCCACAATCTAAAGAAAGAAATGCTCATAAACATATAAGAAACCTACAGAACTCCAAATAGACTGGACCAAAAAAGAAAATGCTCCCACAGCATAATAATTAAAACACTAAGAGTACAGAAAAAAGAAAGAATATTAAAATCTCCAAGAGAAAAGGGACAAGTCATATATAAAGGCAAACCTATCAGAATTATACTTGACTTCTCTACAGAGACTATAAAAGCCAGAAGGGCCTGTATAGATGTCATGCAGAAACTCAGAGACCACATATGCAATCCCAGAATACTATAACCAGCAAAATTTTCAATCACTATAGATGGAGAAAACAAGATATTCCACAATAAAACCAAGTTTAAACAGCACCTAGCCACTGGTGTTTTTATCTTTCAACATCAATGGCCTTAACTCCCCAATAAAAAGACACAGGTTAACAGAATGGATGCAAATACAGGGCCCATTATTCTGCAGCATACAAGAAATGTACCTTAGCAATAAATATAGGCATTACCTCAGTGTAAAGGGCTGGAAAAATGTATTCCAAGGAAGCAGATACAAGAAGCAAGCTGGAGTACACATTCTAGCATCTAATAATATAGGCTTTCAACAAAAACGAATAAAAAGACATGGGGAAGAATGCTTTGTACTCATCAAAGGAAGAATACACTAGGAAGATGTATCAATCGTGAACATCTATACCCCAAGCATAGGAGCATCCACATTCATCAAAGAATCATTATTAAAGCTTAAATTAAACATCCAACTCTACACAATAATAGTGGGACTTCAACAACCCACTCTTACAAATGGAAAGATCATTGAGACAGAAATTAAATGGAGAGATAATGCAACTAACAGGTGTTGTGAATCAAATGGACCTAACTGATATCTGCAGAACATTCCACCTACACAGAAAAGAATACACCTTCTTCTCAGCACTGCATGGAACATGGAACATTCTCACAAATTGACCATATACTTGGTCACAAAGAAAACCACAAAAGATAAAACAAGATCAAAATATTCCTTTCAGTCTTATTAGGCCACCGTGGAATAAAGCAGGAATTCAACAATAGGAATGACAGAAAGCCTACAAACTCATGGAACTGACCAAGTCCCTATTCAGTGACTAGAATTAGAAACAATCATTCTGAGTGAGGTAACAAGGACCCACAGAGACACACATGGTTTATACTCAGTTATTTGCAGATATTAGGCATATAATACAGGATAAACACACTACAACACACAGACCTGAAAACGCCAAATAACAAGTAAGACCCTAGGGAGAATTCTTTTTTTTAATTTTATTAATTTATTCATATTACATCTCAATTGTTATCCCATACCTTGTACCCTTCCATTCTTCCCTCCCTTCCATTTTCCCCTTACTCCCCTCTCCTATGTCTGTGACTGAGGGGGACCTCCTCCCCCTGTATATGCTCATAGGGTATCCAGTCGCTTCTTGGTAGCCTGCTATCCTTCCTCTGAGTGCCACCAGGCCCCTCCATACCAGGGGATGTGGTCAAATACGGGGCACCAATCAGAATTCTCATTGAGAAGGGGAAATAGAATAAAGTTGCGAAGCAGTTGAAGAGAAGGAACTGGATGTGAACCTACCATAGAGATCCCTGAAAGACTGCACCCAGCAGGCATCGAAGCAGATGCTGAGACTCACAGCCGTATTTCAGGATGGAGCATAGCATCTCTTATGGAAGAGGTGGAAAATAGAAGGTCCTGGAGATGACAAGAGTTCTGCAAGGAGACCAATGGTACCCTAGAA
This sequence comes from Acomys russatus, assembly GCF_903995435.1. Lineage (NCBI taxonomy): Eukaryota > Metazoa > Chordata > Mammalia > Rodentia > Muridae > Acomys > Acomys russatus. The sequence goes on from NC_067138.1 coordinate 98,322,624, forward strand.
TCCAGGTGGAGGAGGAGGGTGCTGCAGAGATTGATGCCCCAACTAAGAACCATGTATGGTGAGGACCTAGACTTTCTGTTCAGATGTGGTAGGTATGCAGCAGAGTGTCCCTGTGGGCCCCATAATGTTGTGAATAGGGAGTACTTCTGACATGGACTCTGGTGCGCACATGTTGCTCACTTCCTCCTGGGGGAGCTGAGTTGCCAGGCCACAGAGGAAGAGGATACAGGCAGTCCAGATGAGACTTCCTAGCTGAGGTCGGATGCTAGGGGAGAAGAGATCCCCTTTCTGAAGGCTAGAGGAGGGGGATGAGGGGATGAGGGAGGGAGGGAGGGACTGGATAGAGTTGAGGGAGGGGGCTACAATTGAGATACAATGTGAACAAATTAATAAAAAAAGAAAAAAATATAAAATATGTACTGTCCAAACTATTACTCCTGAATGTGAGTCCTAGACATACACATACACAGGCACACAGGCAGAGTCTAGTATTTGTTTTGTCAATCGAATAACTCATTTTATCTCAATGTTGGAAAAAATTCCCCTGCTCTGAAAAGTTTTTTTTCATCCCCACTAAAGTTTCTTTTCTTGTTTATATATTTTAGTAAGATAACCAAGACTTTCCCTTTCGTCAGTGGAGGCCAATCTCAATAAGCAAAAGTGTTCAAACCCTTCTTAGAGATAAGTGTTCCATTCATTCTTCTGCTTTATGCTTATTAACAACTTGTAGAATGTGACCGTGAGTAACTTAGGGGTTTGCACTGCAGTGTCCTGGAATGCATCCAGAATGTTTTATGTACTGAGTAATTGGTCACAGATGATGTGTACTACACTTTGAGGTAGTAGAAATTTTTGGAGATGTCATTTCTTTGGAAAAATTTGACTATTGAAGATTATTGACTCTTGGCTCTTTCTGTGTTTCCAGTCACCATAAATAAAGTATGAAATGTGGCTCTGCTATGTGTATTGGCCAAGACAGTCTACCCAAAAATAATGTACCCTGAGGATCATGAAGTATGGAGTGAAACCTCTGAAGGAAGCTAACATAAACACTTTTCAGTGGTTCCTTAAGGTTTTAGTTAGAGCATCAGATAGTCTAATCTATGCATATATATCGCAGAGTAGCTTAGAAGTCTCTGCTGCACTAATGTCTGAAAAAACATAGCATTCATTATACACACACCTTTTCCAGAATTCTAGAGGTGCATACAGTTATTTAAATAAAAAAGCTAGCCAGGATGTGATTAAGGGTTGTGTGTGGGGTTCCTTTGGCTATTGATTTTTTTACCTTCCTGTAACGGATGTGTGTATGACTGTGTGACGGTTTTCAGGTGTGTCCTATATTGTGCTCAGGAATAAATGCAGCTTAGTAAATAGCAGACTCTTTCAGACCCCTGTAGTGGAATGTGATCCCAGGCATAATCTGAGCTATCCTTTTCCCTCTTGCTCCATTAATTATAAGAGATGTTATAATTCAAAAAAAGGGTTGCATAAAACACTGGTAAAATAGTATATTTAACAATGTAATCTTTCAAATAAGCCAAAAGGAAAACATTTAGTATTCGATGGGAAATGTGATATATATATAGTAATTGAATGCTACCAAGGCTCACAAAAGAAGACAAAATAAGCATAATAAGTCATAGTTGTTAAGGGTAAAGTTGCCTGATCAGCTGAACCCAGCTTTACACAGTGGGTGATTTTTTAATTAAATAATCCTACCATATGACCACATATTTTTCTTACCAGTAATGAACATTTGCCCTGACAACTCTACATCACAGTAACAGGACATTAGATTTCAGAACAAATTAGGGTAAAAATCAGAAAAAAAAAAAAAAAAAGTGTTCTCTACCTTATAAGGGTATAGAGGAATATATGGGACTAGTTTAACCCAAAAAGTGAACTTCCTACATATGGTTATAACGTTACATGCATACTTACAAGCATACACCCTTTACTAAGAGCAACAACCCGTACAGGAGAGTAAGGCTGTCATTTTCATGATCCCTGGAGAGAGCAAACAGCTCAAAGACACCGGACTGTGTCTTCTACGATCAGCAAGTATATGCCTCCTGATTTTACAAATTCACTTAGTGTTCTGTATCGTACTGATGTAAAAATACAAATTATTGACATTTGCTTACAAGGTCAATTAACTGTATTTTACAAAGGTATTTATCTTTTTGTGTAAATAATGTCTGAATATAGCAGCTGCATGTTTGGGTAATGCTAATCTAGCATTTTCTTTTTCTGGAGTCCTGGATAGAAATGTTTCTGCGGTTCTGCTTTTACAGGGGAATTTATTGTATTAGGCCACAGCTGTAAATTTTTTCCCTCCAATCCTATAAATTTCTTCTAAATGTTTAATGGTTTATAACTGTAATTATTCTTGTGTGCCAACATTAAACTTTAAAAAGTTTAATTTGGAGACTATTCGGAGAAACTCATCTTTTTTACAGCCTCATAAATAGTTCTTTGATGAAATGAGCAGAGGCTCTGTGTCTGCCCGAGGTGAATACAAATGACACCTCATAGCCTGAACGGGAGGAAGCACGTGCCTTGGTGCCAGCAGTGATCAGCCAGTACCGGAGCCAGAGCAACGAGTCCAACGATGGGGCTGGTGATTAGCATGCTTCGCAGCTCTTGCCTTCTTCTCTGTGTTGTCTTTATCCCCACACTTCCCTTCTGCCATGTGCTTTATTCTACAAGTTTCTACTATTTCTTACAAACAAGAAAATGTCGACGAAGTCGCTATGGAATACATAAAATTACTACTTCAGAAAATATAGATGATGACTTGCATTTAGTCACTTTATAGCACTGCTTTTGAGAACTGAGTAATGGATAGCACCTACCTCTGTAGCGGGTGATGATACCAAGTAGAATTCTGGCATCATCCTGTTTCAGAGCCTTAGGAAAATTAGTATTTCAGTTTAATATGTGCTATGGAGGTTGAAGAGCTAAAAAACCTCTCATATGAACAGTGTCACAAAACATACTTCCACGTGGAAATACAGAGGGAATATTTACCTAGCTCAATTTATCAAAGCTTAGCCAGTCACTTATTCACATTTTAATCAATGTCAATAGTGAACATTACCATATTCAGTTATGTGGAATGATGCATATATATTCTCAGAGAAAAAAATGTTTAGTGGACATATTTAGCTTCATATAATGTTATATGTATATTTATATTTAACCACTAAGCAAGGAATTTTTGTTTTACATAACTGTTAGTAATTAATTTAAATTATTTTTAATATTTAATGAATTATTTTGACTTTAATTTTTAGTAAATTTTTTACTTTACATCCTGATTGTAACTCCCTCCCTTGTCATCTTCCTGTCCCATACTCCCTCCTTCATCACCCTTCCCAGTCCCCTGGGGCTCAGAAAGGGACAGCCCTCCTCTCTTAACATCTGAACTCAGCCTATCAAGTCTCATCCTCCAGATCCTCTGTGGCCTGGCAAGCCTGCCCCATCAGAGGGAGATGACCAATTGAGATTACATAACACTTATCCCAGAAAACTGATTAGTAAATATGTCAATATTTAGTTAGTACTAACCTGAGGCTCCAAATTATGCTTTAACAATGATAGATGGATGATATTTATATATTTAATGGATGAATGATGTTGAGATCATTCTGATATTTATGATATTGAATTTATATTATTTAAAAGAGGCATGTGTTGAGGATTTATAGCTATATAGTGGATGCATAGACGAATATGTACGTTTTAAGAAGTCATTAAAGTATCTATTTAACCTCAATAATTATCCTCTTAAATTTTAATTTAATGCCTAGTTAAATGTGTTTGGAGCAAATCATTTGAGTTGTAACCATACACAGATAGATGAAATTAAAGAGTAAAGGTAGATTTGATTTGTGTCTGCCAAGATTAATTTTTAAGGTCTCAATTAGCATCCTCAAATGTTATATTTAATTATAAATATTAAAAATTAAAATTCTCTAAAATATTAAAAATCTTTATAATTATTGAGCACATTTTTATACACAGAATAGCATTATATGTTGGAAATAAATGATAACGGGAACACTCAAGGTGGTAAATAACCTAAATCAGGTTGTGTAGAGGTGACACACATTAAGTTCTTCTCAAAAACTGTCTAACCAGGATAATAATTCTAAATAATATCTGTTTAACACAAGTTCTCAGAGAATAGGGACTCTTATACTTTTTATTACAAACTTTATTAAACGTGCAATACTAAATGTGCAATGTAATTTCTTTAGTACGTCTAAGCAAACATTGTATTCATTGTACATTTTTAACAGTCAGCGATGCAGTGCTTAGGTTAGCCTTTCCAGGCAATTCTTTTGCTCATTAAGCCATGTTTTAAGTGCTTAGAAACACATCATTTCTATATTAGCGAGTAAGTTCATATGAAAACAAAGCATGAAATGAATGTAATATATTGAAACACATGCAAAAACATAACGAAAAGATTGTTCAGAGAAACAGGATGTGATTTTTAAATGAAGAGAAAAAATTAGCATGAATTGAATTTTCACCTGTTCTTGAAAATTTCTGCAGTACTGATACAGCAAAATGCAGAACTCACTCCCAGTGGAGCACGGAAACAGGTATGGAAATAACTGTTACCAAGGTAGGAAGTAGCAGGTTTTATGTTTAGTTAAGTCCAAGAAGGAAAATACTAAGGAAAATGTTAAGAAGTAGCACTGACTATTTCAGTGAGTGAATTGAATGTCATGATTTTGTGAGATATGTTGAGATCTTTATTTAAATGGATATATTATAATTTTAAAGAAGACAATCTGATTAGTCTATTGTATATCTTTTTGCATAAAATATATAATTCTAATTTAATGTTTACTAAGAAATTAAATAAAAAGCAAATGTTTCATTAGAAAACTAAGACCATGAACTTTTCAATACATACAATGTAAAGAACTGTTTTTGTGCCATTCTATTAAAATTAATGCAATTTCTAACTATAGAACTCCTGTCAATATAACATCTCAATAGTATCTGTGTAGGCCATGTTAGATATTTATGGTATAGCTTGCCTTAGTTCTTCTTTACTATGAAAAGTCATCTGAAACCTTGTTGCAGCTTAAGTTGTAACTTCCTCTGTTAGACATCACCTTCGAGAAAAAAAAAAAAGAGGGAAGTAGTATCCAAAATAGTTAGGTACTAAGGATTAGCTTTTGTACAGAGAAGGGGTATTTACTTTTGAGTTAGGATGTTGCATTATGAATTTCATAAGATTCAGGCTGAACTAGCCTGAGCCTGTTTGATACAGTAATATTAAGTGTAATGGTAGCAAAGGAGAGACAGACAGTATATTAATGGCCACAGTATTTTCTGTCCTGTTTCAGTGTCCATCCCCCTGTGTGGCCCTGGGGACAGATTTCAGTTGGAAATTGAGAGCGTTGTCAGTGTGCATGTGCAGTCACTAGTTACTTCCTGCTACACTGTCCCCTTATTTCTCAAGTACACTTGTCCTTATTCATTGTATAGCCAGAAAGGTTTTCCTGCCTTTCCTAGACATTCAAAAGCGTTGATGTGGCAATGTGTACTGGTGCTGAGTACTAGATGGCAGTTATTTTCGCCAGGAGCTTATTACACTACACCCTGTTTCCCTGATTCAGATAATTTTAACTGTGTCCTCTTGCTTAACAATACAATATTCATGTGGCCTATAAGCCACCTCCGTGCTTGACTCTGGGTGGAAATAAGTGCACATGAGAAGCTGCTACCAAGAGCTAGTGAGGTAGCTATCACAGAGGGAAAACAAATGATCAGTAATAGACACACAGCAAAACCAAATGGCTCTCGGTAGAACTGAGTTTCCCAAGTACAAATAATGTCATATAAATTTCTTATTTTCAGGGACAAAATTTTAAAAAATGTCAAAATATAAAATTAAATTTGATTAACCTTCAGGTCATTTAAATATTTACCATCTTCTATATGGTTTGGCAGACAGGTAAGACTGCACTGCAACTAAGTAGAGCAACATGAAGTCCTATGAACTGAGTTCTATCCCCAGAACCCACAGAGTGGAAACATAGAGCTGATCCCATAAATTACCTTCTGATCCATGCACATAGACTGTAGCATAGGTACACATGTGCTCACATGTGTGCATGGTGTTTTGTACACACACACACACACACACACACACACACACACACACACACTTCCAACATGTGAAATTTCTCTCACTGTCTTGTGGGAGGCCCCAGAGCTGCTGTGAGTTCATGTGTGTAACAACTGTGTCCTGCTCAGACACCAGCCTTTAACAGCACTACTCCCCATCATCCAGTGTCTACATTATCTTTCTCCCACCCTCCAGTCTCAGCATCCCCTGAGCCTTGTGAGGGCTTGTGGAAAACGTGTCATCTATGTACGAGCACTCACAGGGCCTTATCCTAAGCACTTTGAACAATGATAGGGCCCTCTACCAAAACTACACTCCAGAATGAGAAGCTTCATTGACCAGAGTTTACAGTAGTACACATTTATGAATATAAAATCTAATATTTATTTTGAAAGTACTATGAACTGGAGGCATTAGCAAACCACATGGATAAATTCTTCTCATGGGGCCTTTGATTGAGAGTAGATAGTTACATCCATACACAATCTTGGTATTATACCAGTGACTATATTTTTGTCAGTGTTATGGCATATAGTGTCTAGCATTGGATAAGACTTTTCATATCATTTTTACTTAATCTTTCTGTACCCTCATTTCTTTGAGGCAGAGTCTCTCATTGGTCTGAATTCATTGATTGGAGTAAACAATAGGGCAACGAGCTTCAGGGAACAGGCATGAAAGTCTCATGCTAACCACTGCGCCTGGCACGTTACAATGGTTATAGGGATCCAAACCCCTACTCTTAATGTTAGACAACAGGAATTTTGCTGAATGAGCTGCCATCCCTCCATCTCCAGCTAAGGTATATATAACAAGAAAGTTTATAGCTATGTGTGATTAGATTTTTTTTTTTAAAAAATGAAGAGAAATTAAATAACTTGGGTGAATCTATAGCAGTGTATTGTAGGAGGAAAATATAATGTAAATGGGAATAAAATAGAGAACAAATTAACACAATGGACTAATATATATATATATATATACATATGCTATATATAGAAAGATAGATAGATAGATAATAGATAGTCAATGAAACAAAGAATAGATCTTCAAATATATTAACAAGATTTGCAGACTCCTAGACATGTTCTTGAGCCTCTAGCATGTAATTACCTGCTCCTTTCCCTACTCCATGAGCGGCCTATATTCTATGGCTCAATCTTTAGCAATACAGAGAGAGGATAATTTGAGTATATTCTAAAATATATATACTGTAAAATACTTGAATAATCTACTAGTCACTTATTTTTGATATTAACATATTTGTCTAAGATAAAATGAAACTTCAAGTAAGTTTTATTTTGTATTTCCAAGAAGGTTAAGGATGTTGAACCCATTTTTCAATCTGGTCACACTCTATTTTATTTCAAAGTCCTTAAAATTGAGTTGCTTGTTTTGTTATTATCAGTTTTTTAGTCTGCTGCTATTTTAGACACCAGTTCTCTGTCAGATGTAACTGGCTAAGAGCCCATCTTGTGAGCTTCCTCCGTTTTCTTGACAGTTCACAACATCTTAAATTTCATTAGGCCCCATGCATAGGTTGTTGCCTTTTATCCTTAGTAAACAAAATGCCAAAACTTAATCAATTAAAGCAACTTAAGCCTACTACAAGTCTGAGGCAAAAGTATTCCAAGGCAATATATCTATGGCAAGATAAATTTACTACCAAACCTTATTAAACTTTTGCATATGTAGCACCACTGATCCTGGGAAAAAGTACTTCCCAATTCACTCTATAAACCACCATACTTTGAAACTCAAACTCCAAGGTTGCAAAAGAAACATAACAATAGACCAATTTTTCTGGTAACAAAATAGTGTGCTATAACACACAAGCAGACAGTAGAAAAATCAGGATCATCTTAATTGATAAAGAAATGGTGCTAGATAAAGCTCATCATTCTTTAATGACATAAAAATGAAAAGAACAAAAGACCTTGACTACAATGCTAATAACATAATTAATGTTGTATACTTTCTCTCTTGCTTCTCAGTTTCTTGTCTGACTTTTCAGACTTTAATCTTTATTTACTCAGTATCATATGTACAAATGTGGAATAAGAAGGAATAATGAGTTTTTGTTCTACAGAAATTTTTAAGAGTTTATGAGGGAAAATTGATCCCTGAATACCCAGAATAGCATTAAAAACAGCTGATAGATGTCATCAAGCTGTATTTACATGTTTCAGCCAACATTCATAGATTTCTTTCAACCTCTTATTCAGGACTATTTAACACACACAAGCATACATAGACACACACACACACACACACACACACACACACAATTTCTCTGCATGATTTTGTGTCAGTGGCAAGGAAAATACATAGTTTAAGATTAAATCTGTGCATTTCCTTTAACTTATGAAAGCAGATAATAAGGCCAGACCAGGGTATAAATAATAGTTACATTGTTTGCTTAGAAATGGGCTTCATCATACAATGGTCAAGTGCAAGGTAGGAAAGCAGATTCCGTCCACAGTTTTAAATAAACTGATCATGCTATTAACTAGGTGGTAATGTCTGGGGAGAAATGAGTTTCTGAGAAAAAGTCATTCCTAACATCAGGGAAAAGGCCAATTAAAACCATTTTGAGATTCCATCTCACCTCTGTCAGGAAGCACTCCTGAAGGAGCAAAGGATACCAAATGCTGTGAAGACGTGGAAGAGTGGGAACCCTAACACACAGCTAGTGATGCTGGATCAGTGAAGCCACTGTAGAAGCCAGTGTGAAAGTTGCTGAAAAAAATTAAAATAGTTCTAGACATAGCTCAGCTATTTAGCTGTTTTCTACCCAAAGAAAGCTACAAGCGCATGAAACAGAACTATTGGATTACATGCTTATTTCTATGTTATTCCGAATAGTCAAGACAAGGAACACTCCTAAGAGGACATTAGCAAATTAGTCTGTATATTAAAAGGCATGCTACAGAAATACACTGGAATTTAATTTGGCCACTGAGAATGAAATTATCTCATTTTAATAAAAATGGTTCAACTGAGTATTATCATATTAAGGGAAATAAATTGTCAAACTAAGGAAGAAAGTCATCAAATGTGTCCTTTCTAACCTAAACTTTAGAATTAAATGTATATATATTCCTAACATCAAGAAAACAACGAGAATTATGAAAAGACAGAGACAAAATAGTAAAATTTTCTCCTGTGTTCAGGCCAAATTTAATCATAGGTATGCATTAAAATGTGATGTCTCACTTGATATTTTAAGTAAGGAAAAATTATTTTTCATAATTATTATTTTTGAAAAGAGCAATACAAAATTTAGAATATTTATTTAAGAAATCACACAGACATAAATACAAAATGATATTAATTCAACAAAAGTGTGCCTCATTTTCCACTGAGCACTGAAAATAAAATAATCAATTCCACTAGGCATGGACTAATTCACTCTCAGGCCATAATTTATTCAGTATGTGATAGGGAAGTCAAGTCTGTCTAGATTGATGTGAGGACAGAGGCTTCTTTGGTGATACCATGACTTCACTTCATATTTATCATGTAGCAATGAAAATTCTGAAATATATAAGAAGTTTGTTAGGATCATGAGTTAATTTCTAAACCAACATTTTGTGCAGTTGTTTTGTATGGAGGAATCAGAAATGTCACAGATGTTGTCCTTCCTTCTTTTCTGGAATTTAAAATCTCTAAATCAGGCACTCTTTGGTTCTAGAACCTATTGTTGCTATAGGACAGTACAACGAGAGTTCTTTGCCTGTTGGCAGCCATGCTCAGCTGGACTCTCTGCATAGTCCAGCGTCAGTTTTAGCCCACAATTTACCAATGACTGTAGGAAAATTAATATTGAATTTAGCTAAACAGCCTCTTCTTTTCAGGATTTTGTTTCTTTCTAGTCTACCATCTTTACATTCAACTATAAATCTATTTTAGTATGTCCACAGGAAGTTCATAGATTCTTTTTTCTCAGTTCTCCTACTTTAAAATAAAAAATAGATTCTTCTCTCATAAAATACATGCTGACCAGTTTCCATCTCGTTATTACTGCAGTCTTCCTCCTTCCTCTTCCCTCATGTCCATCCTCCCTTCCTTTTGTCTTCAAGAGCAGGACTTCAAGAGATGATAGCCAAGAGTACAAAACAAGATACAATAAGACAAGGCAAACCTGTCACATTGAGGCTGGACAAGGCAACCCAACAGGAGGCAAAGGGTCACAGGAGCAGGAACAGGAGTCGGAGATACACCCACTCCCACAGTTAGGAGCCCACAAGAACACCATGCTAACATCCACAACATATGCAGAGGACCTGGTGCAGACTCGTGCAAGCCCATGCTTGTCCCTTCAGTCTCTGGGAGCCCATGGGAGCCCTGCTTATTTAATTCAGTGGGGCCATGTTCCTCTTGCCTCTCCTACATCTGCCTACTTAAGAGAGAGGAAAAATTGTAGGGGCCAGAGTGAATGAAGGTCAGCATAGATTTATTCATAAATATACACTAATGTAAAATTTTGTATAATAAGTGATCAAGCTGATATGTCTAGTGTTAGAAGTCAGGCGTCTCCGCTGCCTGTCCCAGAGATAGGTCATCATTAGTTGCCAAATAGGTCATCATTAGTTGCCAAGATGTAACACAATCCTCCTCTTGCCCCTGCAATTCCTCATAAAAGGCCTGATGCCATCCGCCATTCTCTTTCTCTTTTCCACCCTTGTCCAGAGGCATTCACTGTGTACCTCCTCCTAATAAACCTCCCAGGTGAGATCTGTCCCATGGTGTGACTTTATGGGCTCAATCACTTCTTAAATCAGTAGGGATCACAAAAGATCACTTTTGTGAGGGAAGCGTGGAAGCCAGGGCCATGAAAGATGTGCTTTATGATGCTCTTAGCACAGCTGTGAAGTCCTATGTGTACAGGCTCTGCAGAGCCCTTCCAGTGTTCCGGTGTGAACAGAATACCGAGCATGGGTCTTGGATCACAGGCTCCAGTGAACCTGCCAGCAAGCGTGGCAGAAGGAGGAAATACATCTAGAATTTCCCCTTTTGACTTAATTAAACTTAACTAGAAAAATACATAATTTGAGAAGGAAATAGCGCTTTCAGATTACGTGGATAAATAAAATAGACTTTTATCATTGGAAACACTGGCTACATTACCAATAAGTAACAAAGTATGGAGACAATGGAGTGAATCTGCAAGAGATGATAAAACTATGTTGTCTCCTAACGAGTCCCTCTTTGACTAAGTAGTCAGACTCCTCTGAGCCCTGGTCTCAGCTAGGTCTCAAACTGAGTCTAAAAATCCATAAACATATAAAACAGTTTCTAACAGCCCTTGGGTAAAAGGATCTGAAGACCCCTTTGACACCACACCAAGGTACCAAACTGAAAACAAAGAAACCAACAAACACCCGTCAGACCAGCATAAACTCCATCTTCTTTGTTCAGAATACTGGGGAGTAAGGCTCACAATGTTTCTGCCTGTGCCATTAGAAACACAGTGAGTCTAATTTTATTAGACTGGCTGACTTTCTGACTTTTAAACCTTTCATTAGAAGCTGATGCTTGTATCTTCTGAAGACACTCTTTATGTCTTTCTAACTCACTAGTTTAAAATCAGAAGTTACATTTTCCTAGAACCTCTTTCTAATAATAGCTATCAAAATACATCCTCATTATTTTCACTAGTTTCTAGCTTTGTATAGCATTGGTAAAACCCCAAAGCTACTTATTAGAAATTTACACCAGAAGCAACACAAACATCTAGTTTTGACCTTGATTCAGTATCCTTGTATGAGTCCAGCCTGGTACTACCATTTGAATGAGTGAGATCTCTTTGTTTTCAGATACATACTTGTTTGCAGGCTGGCCACAAATATTGGCTTTAAGTATGAGAATTACTGACTTGTACAACCATTCAGCTCTGCCCTTATAAATTTGCCTTAAACTTATTTCTGGTTACACTGTGTATTATCAAAGATGTAATATGTCTATTGTGAAATCTTTAAAAAGCAAATGTCTCTTGTTCATTATTGAGCCCACAGGCCTCAGTACCTTCAATCTCAGCAGGGGGTGGGAGGGGCAGCAGAGACAAGCAGTTCTCTCAGAGTTCCAGTCTGGCCAGAACGACACCATTAGACACTGTGTCAAAAACTAACCAATAAAAAAAGAAACATGAGATATTAATTAAAGAGATAATATTAGACAGTTGAATTAAAGGGGAAACTTTATTTCAAACACTCTCTGCTGCTTCTTACTTGGGAAAAATTAATATTACAGGTATCTGTGAGAGTAGTTACCCCTTTGGAGCCAATTAATGTTTAATATCCACTTGCAAGAATAGTCAGAAGGAGTAAAGCTATGAGGATTAACTTGACAAAAAAATCTTTATATGAAGAAACAAAAATAATAATTGGAATTAACATTCGTATGCCCTCTCATAGCTGGACCAATAGGCATGTGAATCAACTTGGAAGATTAACATGATAACACTTCACCAAAGTATTGCTCAGCTCTCTGTGGGTAATTTGAAGTGTAATTAAGCAACGTCACGCAAGAGCTCTGTTTCCTAAGAATAAGTATAGAGATTGCAAAAAGGAGGATGTAAAATATTATTCATTGGTGGCAGGTAATGTCTGAAATTAATCTTACTGTGTATGAATACTCTATAACCTACCATATTTCCCTTCTGGTCATATGCATTGAATATCCCTGTATGTCCTGAAGACAAAGTCTTCTAATTTAGAGGTGGGAGTTGACTCTCTAGCACGATCTTTTTAAATACCTGTATTCCTCAGAGATAAACATATACCTGGTTACTTGAGATCTGTCATCTTGTTCTTATTTTACAGAAATAAATGTAGTTAGAGTCATATGGAATGTGAAAGGAAGTATGTGTTGAGCGCTTCCCAGAGTTTCCATTCTGTTCTCTAACTCTGTTACTGGTAGTAACGGGATGTGACTCACTGCTGTTTTTGAAGGCGTGTGTCTCCGACATTGCCTCAACAGTCAGGCATCTACAGTGATCTGTGAGCACCAATAGTTCATTTTTGAAACACAACACGGACATTCAATTGCATAATCAAAGAAAGTCAATATACTTGGATTCAAGAATGTATCCAAAATATTGTCTGAGAAATACTGGAAAAAAAAAAGAGTGAAAAGTAAATTTCTAGTATTTTCTTACTCTCTGATCATCAACTGTGCATAAAAGTAAGAAATTTAGAGGAGTTTTTGAAGCAGTGGGAAAATATGGCCTTCAGTACAAAAGGAAGTAATCTTAGCCACTAATCTGGAGGAGCTCAGTCCTGGTGGACTTTACAACATCAGTAGTGAGCCATTCACTTCTAAGCATCAGTGCATCAGCATCCCACATGCTGATGGAACAGCTCTCTATTCTGCAGCAAGGGCACAGGCATGTGCAGAGACAGCGAGCAGTCTGCTCTTTCACCGTTTTTTATAATAATTCACTTTAAGTAAATAAAAGACATTTTCAAGGCAAAGTTTTTGCTGTACAATTACTTTAAATACTCTGAGCTCATAAATCAGTCTTTTTCAGTTAATTACTTAATAGTTATTAAGTACCATAAATAAGCAAATTATATATTTTGGAAAAATCAACTTTAATACACATAACTGGCAATTTAATTTTTCCATTTCAGAAAGTATCAAAATAGTAGTTAGAAATGCCACAGGCAGACCATTTTTATAACATAGATACACAAATAGCACTCGTAGGGCATTAACTGCTTGGCGTTTATTGTCCTTGTGCTTGGCATTTGTTAACTCCTCTAGTCCGGATCATGGCAGAGGTATCATCATGTCTATGTTATACAAAGTATACTTGAAGAGCAGGAAAGGATTTTAATTTTCTTGAATTTGATATTGCACGTATTTAAGCACAATAAATCTTAATATAAAATTTATTCTGGAAACCACAAAATTTCATCATATTTCTGATAATGAAATTTTATTTATTATTTAAAAGAAAACAAATATTGAAAACGGACCCCATAGAAGGAGCAGAGTGTATTTTTGACCTCCATGTAGAATGCTTTCACCATCTCCTTCTCCAGTTACTACCACCTTTCACCATTCTCTGAACTTACCTCCACCTCACACATGAAAACTTTCTTTTGGTTCCTAAACTTAACTTATTTGTAATTTATATTTAAGGAATATAGTATTACTTTTTTATTTTTTGGTTTTTGAGACAGAGTTTCTCTGGGTAGCCTTGGCTGTCCTGGAATCACTCTGTAGACCAGGCTCCTCGAACTCACAGAGATCCACCTGCCTCTGCCTCCCGAGTGCTGGGATTAAAGGCGTGCACCACCACAGCTGGCTATGTATTACATTTTAATACTCATTTTTTTGCTGTGAAATATTTACCACAACAAAGAAATTTATATTCTCAATCTATGTGTTATTTTTTTCCATGTTAACGGCACCTAAAGTCTACTCAAGGAAAATAAAATGTATACTTCTGTTATAAGTGAATATTTAATATTGAATATTGAATTATTGATTTAGTAAAATCAGCAGTTACTCCTTCACCAGCTTTATACCTAAATAGCCACACAGGGAGACAAGGAAATATTTAATTAGCATGTTGCACAATATTGAGCAATAATAAGTCCATCCTAAACCTCCATACTAGTGTAGTTTCTTCTCATTCATGTTTCCCACATTATACTTTCTATCTCCTAGGCTGGCTCATTTCTCTTGATGTTTCCAAGTTTACTCCTGGCTCCATCCTCTTCTCTTTCTCCTCAGCTTGCTCATTCAGGATGCCCCGCCCTATTTTCTGTTATTGTTCAGCATTGGCTACTTTGTTTTATTGACAACACAGAAAACAAATGGTAACATGTTTACACAAACTTGAAACTGAAGATACTTAGAATAAACATCACAATTAAATGTCTGGATTGATCCAGAGAGTAGGGTAGAGAAATCGGCATTTGAATGAACAATT
The DNA here is from genome assembly GCF_903995435.1 of Acomys russatus. Classification (NCBI taxonomy): domain Eukaryota; kingdom Metazoa; phylum Chordata; class Mammalia; order Rodentia; family Muridae; genus Acomys; species Acomys russatus. The sequence continues at coordinate 98,337,725 of NC_067138.1, forward strand.
GTAAGCTGTACACAGTCCAAGAGAACATTATGCCAAACCTTCTAGCAAAGTTTAATCATTTAATTTTTTATAATATTTTTCTTACCACCTATTGTGAGTCTAAACTTTGTCAACCTACCTATTTGGAAATTTGTCCTTTCATCTAGCTGTTATTGTTTCATAGCCTTTGTTTAACTTGGTATTTATATTTGACTCTCCGATTTCATTTTCAGTTAACATATAATAATATTTATCATCTATAACAGTGTATTCAGGTATGCAAATATTGAGGGTTACTAAATCTAACTAATTAACAAAAACATGACTGGCAAGATTGTCCATTGGTAAACACACTTGCAGCCAATCCTGATGAACTAACTTTATTCTTGATTTCCCACCTATGAATTAACTTTATTCTGTATTTGCCACACACATAGTAGAATAAGAGATTTTGACATCCTGAAATTATTGACTCACAAACTGTTGTCTGACTTATATACACACATAAGGGCTATAGTACACATGTACCCATACTCACACAAAATAAATAAAGTCCCCTCAAAGCTCCAAGACCATGGTAGAAGTAGAGTTGGAAAACTATAAGTACTGATGAAAGGAAAGAAATGATGTCTTCTGAACACGACATGACTGAAGCAACTATGGCCTCATAACAACAGTGATGACTGGCACAAGTCCTAGAAAATATGAAGCCTATCAAAATTCTGTATAAAGTTGATAGATCTTACTGAGAAGCTATGAGCACTTTATCCCTAAGAGTAAGAATCATTCTTTCCTGAGGATGTACCCACTACCTTACACATCTGCCTTACATGTGTAGACAATGCCTTACACATCTGCATACAGGAAGTACTAATCGGACTAATCGGTGGGATAATAAAGAAGTATAGAAAAGGACATGAAGTTTAAGTGAAGCAAAAATGAGAAAAGTTTTGGGTAAAAAATAGGACTAAAATATGATATTTTATTGTGTACATGTATAAAATTCCAAAAATTAAAAAATGATATATTTTTAAAAAGACATATTTTGGTGTGTACATAGCTGTGCTTTTTAAAGCCATAAAACTTAATAAGTTTGTGTTTGTGTTTTTAAAGACCTTATACATTACTAGGAATATACAGTAATATTTTCCTTTCTTCGTTGGCCTATTTAAGTTTGCAATTTCTTCTGTTTTTGCTGTAATATCTAACTGCTGTGTCCCTCTTGTTTAAGGTTACATAATACTTCATAATATGTATATTAAACATGCATCAACAATGCATCTATTTATCACTCCATCTACGGAGATGCACTTATGTTGATTTCATGGTCACTACTGTGACTAGAAAGACTGCAATGATCTGTCCCGTTGCCCTGGGTGTATGTCCCGTACGCAAGTTGCTACATAGTATCTGGGTGTATGTCCAGTATGAAAGTTACTACACAGTATCTGGGTGTATGTCCAGTATGCAAGTCACTACACAGTATCTGGGTGTATGTCCAGTATGAAAGTTACTACACAGTATCTGGGTGTATATCCAGTATGCAAGTTGCTACACAGTATCTGGGTGTATATCCAGTATGCAAGTTACTACACAGTATCTGGTCATCTAATTTCTATTTTGCTGAGAAGTATCCATAATATTTTTAATTGTTTTTACCTTTTTACATTGTCACCAAATGTATAAACATCTATTTACATAATGCAACACTTATCTCTTGCCTTTTTAAAATGATAGTTGTTCTAAATATTTATAAATTATTCATTATGATTTTATCCATATTTCTCTGATGAGTAATTTACTTGTTATGTTTTCTTGTATTGCTGGACAAATCTATGCCATAGGAAATAGTCAAGTCCTTTCTACAATTGAAAATTAATTGTCAAATTAAAATTTCCTGGCATATTTTGAACATTATATATTTATTGGAAGTTGTAGGAAAATATTTTACCATTTTGTTATTTGCATTGTTATATAGCAGAATTGTAGTTTGATGTCAGTCTTATTTACCTTTGATTTTATTGCCCAAACTGTTAGCATAATATTTGAAAAAAAAAAAACCTTTCCTTCTTTTCTGAACACACACACACACACACACACACACACACACACACACACACACACACACACACACACACGGTATTGTGAGACAGGGTCTGATGTATCTTACCTATCCACAAGTCTATATGTAGAGTAGCCCTGAACTTATGGTGCTCCAGCCTCTGTATTTGAAGTGCTATGATCAAAGCATTTGCCACCTTACAAAGGTCACATCTAAATGTTTAAACTAACTGTCAATTGAGCTAACTTTTTTTGCTATATATGTGATGACCAGAAACACTATCACTATATTCCATTACACAATAAGAACTTACCATTTCTTGTACTGTAATCCCCTCTGTGTGTTTGACCTCTGTTTTTTCCAGTTATAATGCTCATGTCTCTGTTTTCTTTGTAAACATACAAGTATCATTCTGAAAGACCAATATTGATCCAGCCTGAAAAACTTTAATTACCAAAATTTAGAAGCCTGAATACATTGTACTTAATCAGTTAACAGTCCTGATTAACAAGAATTTCTTATTGAAAGTAAAACCTAAGGAATTCCACTGTGAAGAAAATTTAAGGTTATTAGAGATTAATAACCACACAATAACATTCATGTAACATAATTTCATTTGTGAAACATTTTTAGTTCTTCCACCCATTTAAAATTAATAGTAAATTTAACCCAATGGTCCTAACAAACATAATCTTCTTATTTGCAATTTCTTTTCCATTTGATTTCTGTGCCCTGCTCGCTTTACTGTCTGACACTTTAACAAGTTACTACCGTTTTCTTATTGTTATGTTAAATATATCAGCTCTTTCATGAAGATGATACTTTTATAAGAAATCAACAAACCATCATAAAAATATGTTTATTTCAACATATGCTAGGAGTAACAACAGCTCAATGATCGTATAGTTTTGTTAAAATTAACTTATATAAAATAGTCTAAAAATGCTGAACTATATTTCTTTATTTGAATGACACTGTGTGAGTTTCTTTGTTTCTTATTTTAATTAATTATCTATTGTCATTTGGCCATATCTAATTGTGTACTGGTTTGGTGTCAGAGACACTTCCTGTTGCTTATGTATGTGACACTTCTGTCAAGTTAAAAGCCATTGTGATCCACATGTGGTCTTTTAATCTAGAAATGTATATTCAATAATAATTTGGGTCTATGAAAAACTTTCACTGAAGAGGCTGAACGCTGTTCTATGTGATGAAGTTATTGCAACTACCTACTTGATTTAATGACATTATGAACCTGCGTTTATTATTCAGTGTTTAACACTGAATGATCTATTTATACATAATAAAATAGCAAATGATTGTGTTATTTTGTTTAATTTTATTAACTGCTCTTACTTTACGGCTCCTGGAAACTGCAAAATACCTTCAAATTTCTTAAGTATCAGCTGAAAATGGTGGATTCAATCAGTTCTTTAGAGAGTGTGAGTCCAGGATCACGCATGCGAAGGCCCATCTACGTTGAGAGAGTAACTTCACAAAATCCGGTTCCCAGTATCCTTCCTTCAGGATCCATTTCCATCATTTCATTTACAGGCAATAATTTTTATGTGAATATGAGTCAATTAATTTTGGTGTGTTCTACTAAATATTGATGCTAATCCTGATTTACATATGCACGAGTTTCTATCAAAGTGATTTATTCCATATTATGTTTAAAGCATATCCATTATTGTTTCCATCTAGTTTAATTGCTCTCTATTTTGAAGGATGGCAGTTTTTTAAATTAGAATTTCTGTTAGCAAAAATCATTAGTATAAATGTTCACTTTCTGAACTTCACAAAAATGGAACAAAGAAGGATGGGTGGGAGGGAATTTCATAAAGAGTAACACAGAGGGACAGACTGACAGATGGATAGATAGATAGATGGATAGATAGATAGATAGATAGATAGATAGATAGATAGATAGATAGAGAGACATAAGTCACTTATTCTTACTCATTATTAAATTAGATTAAGTATAAGGCTTATTTATGTTTTGTTTTGTTTTGACAATAAGAATAAACTGACAACCTACTTTTGGAAAAGCTGTTTTAAAGGCTTCTGTCACAGTTGTTGTTCTACTTCCGTTTCTGTGGCTGTGATAAAACACCCCGACCAAAGAAGTTTGAGAAAAAAAAATGATTTGTTTCAGCTTACCATTTTATGATACAGTTGATAATTTCCGAGAAGCCCTGGAGAAAGGAGCTGGAGAAAGATGCTCACAACACCATAGTCAGGCGCAGAGAAAGGGATGCAGCCATGCTGCCTGCTTGCTTCCTCAGCTAGCATCCTTCAGTCACTCAGTTCAGGTTTCAAACAAGTGAATGTACCAATTACAAGGGATGGGTCAATTAACAGTAAAGATAATCCTTCAAGACACAGCCAATGTGATCTAGTAATTCCGCAATTGAGACTCTCAGCCCAAGAGATTCTATGTTGTGGAAAGCTGAGTTTTAAAACTAAACATTACAGCTACTCAAAGGAAAGTTCCACATTGTCATTAATACAAAAAAAAAAAAAAAAAAAAAAAAAAAAAAAAAGAAAAGAAAAGAAAAGAAAAGAAAGGTTGGGAATTGCTTTTGGTTTTTAAGCTAATAATCATTTCAGGAAAATCCTAAAATTTTCCTAGATGACCTAGATGAAAACTTTGTCTATAACTTTCAATGTACAATATATATCACACATCACAGTGTGATTTTGATCTGAGACACAGTTTTGTTCTCTTTGTCATCAGCCTCTTTTAATTTCTCATAAAACTCAGCATGTGGTTCTTCAAACACTTTTTTCTTTGAGATGATAATACAATTACAACATTTCTTTCTTTCCTCCGTGTAATCTTTGCTGCTCTTCTCCAAATTCATGACTTCCTTTTAATTTAATTGTTATTGTATCATATTTAAATATATACATATACTATTAAATATAATATGTTCAAATATTTTAAATTGGCTATTACATTGAAGATAGAAGTAATCTGTTGGTTTTATTTTTAGGACTATGTACATGCTAGGTCAAAAGTACTACATGATATATCATGTCAGTCCCAGACATCATTTGTGGAATAAACACTTCCAGGTCTGAACAGAGTATGCCGACATTTGTCTCCTGTAATACACATCTCCCAGCTATATGTGTGATGTGCAGTCCCTAAGGTTGCAACAAAGGAGTAGTATCTTGAAAACAATTCAGGAAGACTGGGCAGCAGCAGCAGGACTCCTGCATAGCCGAACTCTGTCTACTCCTCTCTGCTGTCAGGCGATAAAGAAGAAGTGTTCCCTGTAAACCTTTTCCAAATTAGAATTTGCTTTGTATGAAATGTTCATTAATGGTTCTTGTTTTCTTACCCTGAAGCACACATCTCTGTCTGTTTATGCCTTTGGTAAATGAGTTCATTTTTCTGGCCATTATTTATTATTTGTACTTGTCAGATTTTTAATTATATAATTAAGATGCAATTGGTCTTCACAAATAAAAGATAATCAAAGTGTTGTAACATAGCTGTTGTAAATTCATTCTGAATTTTGAAAACAAAATAAAATTTAAAGATCCAAACTATATGGCATATAACATTTTTTTTCAAGGATAAATTTAATCTGTTTAATGAATTAAAGTTTGTACAATATTTGCAGAACGTACAAAAACTTTCAATTCTATATTAGAAAATGATATTTCCAGGAGTAATATTTGAAATAAAGAACTTTAGAAAATTAAAACTGAGGACAAGCAGGTAGCTTTTCCTGTTTTATTTAATGAAAATAGTAACGTGATGAACGACTGCTACATAATTCAGATCTATACTGAGATTTCCTTGAGATAACAAAATTGAAACCTAGAAAATATATGTCATCTTCCCAAGGTTATTCATTGCTAGGTTTTCCCTATGCCTTATCATGCCAGGCCAATTCAGAGATATTTACTTTATATCAAGTAAACAAGTTAATGGCTTTCATTATACAAATGTCATAGAGAGTTTGGTTGTTTTATTCTTCTTTTCCCTGCTTCTTTCCTTCCCCTGTGCTTCTTGCACCCTTCTGCTCCAGGCTGTACCCGTTACCTATTAGATCACATGTTATTTATTACCTGTCCATCTTCAACAAACATCTATCCATTTTTAAAACATCCTTCTGTCATATATTTTGTCTATAACATTGTTTTGCCTAGTAGTAATATCCATAGTTCAGTTACCCAAACCTTTCAGATGTAATTCTGAGAAGCATAAATGTAAACATTTATAGCAAATTCTACGTGGCCACATTCATTTGTTTCTATAAAAGCAGTTTTCTTTAAAATGAATCTTCTAAACCTTCAAGGTAAACTTACTTCATTAATTTCTTAGATAGTAGTGTTTTAGTCTTATGCCCCTTTCCTCAATGCTACAAAGTAATTTTTTCTCTGCTGTAAACTTTTCTTATGTTTCTTCTTGTACATGAGCTGTGTTTTAAAACCAGGTCTCTGTCTTTTCCCCGCTCCTGTGTGAATAAATCTGACACAGACACATGCTAGAACAAGGCATTCCTAGTGCTCTCTGTGAAGAATCTGCTGACACCTGAACTGGCTTCTATGGAATTTGTTTCGGGCTGATCTTTACATGACCTTTGAAATCCTGGCATCTGACCTGCTTTGGGCTAGGCCTCCATGGCTCTAAGGCTGCCTGCTGCAGGGGCTTTGTCTCCTCCATCTCATATTTCTGGACCTCTCCATCTGTCTTAACATTGTAGAAGCCATGATAGGAAAAGATAACTCATTTCCAAACCTTCTTGTTGGTCGGTCCCTAATCTAGAGAAATACAAAGACAAACACCTCTTCCTATTGGCTGATTTGTCCCAACAAACACATCCATGCTGAGAGCTATCTTTATTGAGGGAGAACAATTGAATAAAGAGAAAATATCAGACATGGAGGGATCTTTGACCTTTGCGCACGCTCACACACACACACACACACACACACACACACACACACACACACAGAGGAAATTCAGCCAAGGAGTCTATTACTTAATGAATTATTCTTAAAGAAGAGACCTACAGATATAAATATTAAAATTTGCTCATGATCATAACTCTAAAAATACTATTTTATAACATCTCTTGCATTTGGGTTCATGTTTTGATTCTGGCTTTGGCCATTGACAGATGTTTCAACATCCTCTGGAGAAAAAGGATGGAGTTCTCACAGGGCATCTGCCCAACTGGAAAAGGGAAGAGGACACCATCTTCTAATACTGACTGTGCTCCAGAGATTTGTGACTCTATTTCATGGACTTAATGAGTTTGGATAATTGGAAATAAACACTGAAACACTGATAGAAGCTTTGCTGAATTCTGGCTGATTTCTATGTCCTGTGCTTTCTGCCCTCCACAAATTTTAAACTCCTTGTTAAACTCCTTGTAGTTACTGCCAACCAAAATTATTAGAATCCTACAAAGCAAAGCAAGAGGAAGTAGATTGATGTTTTTCACTGTGTATCTTTAGTTTACAAAGTAGAATTCTCCAGAAAGATTTATTTAGTCACTAGCATGTATAGTTGGATGAAAACATTGTTTTCATGATCTTTGATGCCATGTGGTCATTCAAATTAGAGCAGAGCAGCTGGAAGCCAAGGAATTTTGTCTCTCAAATGCCTTCAGAGAGTTGGGATAGACAAAGGACAGAGCTTAACAGAATTATTATTAATATCTAAGGTTCAAATTGTTACTTGTGAGCATCACGATTCATTATCAAACAAAGGAACAACATTTCATATAAGCACACGAATTACCAAATATTTACAAGAAACCAACACTAAGTCCAAGATAGAAGCTGTGCTTTTGAAAATTGTATTAGATGAGATGATGGTGAGAACTTTAGTCAAAATTTATATTTTTAGAATAAGTGTTTATAGCCTCACAATGCTTGTAAAGTTTTCAGTCCAGACTTGAACTGGAGAGTCACACTGTGTTGAGATTTCTGAGCTGGTCTGCCTTTGGAACACAGACTCACTCTTAAAAACAAACAAACAAGCAAGCAAACAAAGAACAAAAACAACAAACCCACAAATTCCAATAATTCCAATATCAGTAGGTAGTAGTTAGGAGGTGTAGCTACTTTTATAGACGAAGTACCAGGATCGCTTTTAAATATTTCCACTCCTGAAAGAGAAGGTACTCAAAGACGTGAAAATGAACAGAAGAAACCCTTCAAAAGTGTCCTTTACAGAGCAGAGCATATCACATACACAGTACATAGGGTTACGTCTGTTCCACAGCGTGAGTACATGCTTCAGACACTAAGTTCTCCAAGCAGCAAAATATCCTGACTTGAGTGGCAAAGCCTGCGCCTTCAGTTAAAAGCAACAACAACAAACCCCTTAATGGTCTATGGTTAGTTTGTGAGATGTGAAAAGTGCAAACACATATCTAATGTGTCTTTATTTCTTGTTTCAATAATATCACAAAAATATCACATCAGTTCATGAGTTTTCGCTACTGTTGAGAAACATTATAGACCTGTGCTTGCCTCGGGCTTGGATTCTATGGCTGTAAGGCAGGCCTCTGTGAAGCCTTTGTCCTTCATGTATGTGAGTTCCAGAGTTCAAAAAGATACTGTAGTCTTACAAGACAAACCACCAAATATCTCACAGAAAGCAGTCTCTTTGAAAACACACATATTATAACTCCCTTCTTTACTTCTAAGTAATTTCAAAATCTGGTAGCCATACTTTATTCCTGTTCCTAACTATCTAATTATATATTCCTAATTATATAATTATATATGCATATACATTATTTTAAGATTTATAATATAGTTACATTTTTATATACATATTTATGTGGATATAATATATGCATTTAAATAACAGTTGCATTTTCAACAATGTCTTTCTACAGTTAACAGTTTGGCAGCAAAAATAAAGTTTAAGATAATTAAAGTTTTAAATAATTATGTTGAGAAATATTTTAAACATTTTGTTATAAATTGTTAATTAGTTGAAATATTGAGAATCATTCACTAGCTGGAATAAATATATACTTTAAATCTGATATGTAACTTTATGGTATAAGTGCGTTTATTTGAAAATAAGTCATTTTTAGCATTAAAAGTATGTCCCCTGGAGGGGAAGACCTGGTGGCACTCAGAGGAAGGACAGCAGGTTACCAAGAAGAGACTTGATACCCTATGAGCATACACAGGGGGAGGTAATCCCCCTCAGTCACAGTCATAGGCGAGGGGAATAATGGGAAAATGGGAGGGAGGGAAGAATGGGAGGATACAAGGGATGGGATAACCATTGAGATGTAACAAGAAAAAATTAATAAAAACATAAAAAGAAAAAGAAAAAAAGAAAAAAGTAATAATATTTTAGATAAAAAAAATCATGTCTGTAGTTGTAAGGAATTAGTTGTAATGTTTAGAATAAAGCAGTAAACACATTTTTGTGTGATTTAGGAAGTGCTTCCTGAAAGACTCTGGACATTTGTATGCAAGCACATGCATGCTCTTCTTATGCAAATCCCAAAGACGCTTTAATTTCCCTGAACATTTAACTGACACTATTCATTGCAATGAGAGATTTGTACAGAATCACATTAGTATGAAAAAAAGGTTCTTACTGAGCTGTACAAACTGGAAAGCTGAGAAAGAGAAACTGCAAGGAGCAGCTCAGTACACAAGACAGGAAAGCATGTGCTCCAGAGGCAGTGACGCAGTGTAACGGTTCCTACACTCAGGAAAATTACCACAGTGGTCTGACCTGAAGGCCGGACACTGGCATTTTATTTCCACCTATCTACTGTGTACACAGTGGAATAGAGAGTAATTTCCTATTTTTGTTGTTGTTGTTTGTTTGTTTGTTTGTTTTTGTGTATGTCTGTCTAGAGAGAAGACTGTCACCATCTCTGTCCATTTTCTGCTTCTGCCATTCCCTGTACAGTGTCTGTGGTGCTCTTCTGGCAAAAATGGAACACTGAGTGTTGTCCTGACAAATAGCCTTTCCTTTGGTCCTTACTAAAACACCTCAATAAATTCTAATATTTGCTATGAACCAAGTGGGGAAAGCTTATCAGGTTTCAGACTTTGTCCACAATGGGTGTGTGTGTGGGGGGGGGGGGACTTATTGGTGTCAAAAGGACAAAATTTAACTTTTTAAAAAATATTTTATTATGTTTCTTTTTAACATATACATTTAAATTATTAAACATGAGTAAAATAAACTATATACAGCAGGAAGAACCATGAGACAATCAGGAATTATATAAATGTTACATTCATTTGTATTTGGCAAACTTGAAGTAAACATCTTTCCTATCTTGTTGGGTCTGAATTTCTGAATGGAGATTAATATCTATCATATCTCATCTCTATTAACTTGAAACACCTATCTTGATCTAAAAACATCTTAACTCCTAACCTACTAAGCTTAATTGAAAGACAAAACTATTATTTTAAAGATTCTCTGACAACAAGAGAAGCTAACTCCTGGCAACACCCAGTATGCCTCAAAGAAGAAGATGAGCATCAAAGAACCTCCTGATGGAGTTGGCTTCAAATGTGGCAAAGCATCCACTGGGCTAAATGTTATTGTTTCTTCTATAGAGAGAATTCTGCCTAAAAGTAGGCAAGTTTAGATATAGACAAGAGTCGATGACCAAACTCTGCCAAGAAAGAGTAAGCAAGTCTTCAATAGTTACTGCCTCTCAAATATGTAGGTCAGATATATTGGACCAGAAGGCAGAAGATGATGCTCCAACGTTATAGAGAGTGTTGGGTGACTGTTCAGGCAGGAAACTGTCTCAGTCCTTTTTTTTTTTTTTTTTTTTTTTTTCTTTCATTTTGGAAGCTGCTAATCTGCACTCTGTGTTCACTCAGGTATTTAAGCTTTATCCCTTCTCAAGTCACTGAAGGGTTTGGAGATCAAAATTTAACTTTTTAATTTTAAAAATCACACTGAATTTTCTAAAAGAATTTATACAAGACTCAGTTGAGATACATACAATACTCTATCCTTTGTGAAAAACTGTGAATCTCTCTAATTTATCTTAACCTCAATATTCTAAACCTGTCATAAAATTCTGGTTATCTTCTAGCCCACATTTCCGCCCTTTTAGAATACCTTGTTTTTCATCGTCTTGAATAGATATTGAGGTGTAATTCTGAAAGACCAGATTAGTGTCCCATATTTTACCTTACTCTATGGTTGAGACATGTCATAGGCACAGAGAGTAACTACTCAGCAGGCTGTGTTACCTTGTGAGCAATCCAAAGCACACAAGGCACTTTTCAAAGAATAACAACCTCTATGGCTGCGTCACGTAGGGTTGGACTCCAGGCTCTGACACACCCTAGTTAAGTCTTCTCAGGAAAATTTCCTAATTTCCCTACTCTTTATAGTTCTCATCAAAACTGGCATTAAAATTAGAACTTACAACATAGGATGATGGGGTTCGATGACATTGCACATTAAGTAACACACAGTGTAAGACTTTATTTGTACATATATAACATAATGTGATAACTATTATTAAATAGCTCTATGATCATACATCCTTTTCAGTTTAAATGTATATTCGCAAGTGCATGTTTATGACACCTCATATAGATAAAGTTTTAATATTTTATATAGGTACATATTATCTAAATATAACATACATAACTTCAAAAGCCTCATCAAATTAAATATTTTAAATAATATTTAGTTTTCCCAAATTTTCTCTTCCTTAAATATTATCACATATATTTCAAAGATACTTTTTATCTTGATTTCATAGAATGTTCTCTAGATTGATCTTGCTATTTATCAACACTCTATATATTAATATCCTATGTTAATGCTCTGTGTATTAATCAACTGTTGATAAGTATTATGTGTCAACTATTTTTTACTGATATATGCAACTTTTTCATGTTAACCTAATCATAAATATTACTATTTTATAGTTTAAGTGCTGAATAGTTTTTCTAATAAATATGGAGCACATGCTAAAGGATGTAAAAATTAGAGAAGTGTACATATATAACATAATGGTAATTCAAAATATACATGGGAAACTTTATAGAGAAAGTCCAATATACATATAGTAATGCCATAGGCAAGCTTACAAATGATATTTGTTCTTCAAAGTAATTTCATTAAGTTATAGCCAGTCTGACTAGCATGTTGCAAGAGACAATGGAAATTGAGGAAATTATGAGACAGTTAGAGGCACAGATATATAAACCTTATGGACAATATAAGATTGTGAACGTAGGAAACAGCAGAAAGAAGGCACAATCTGCTGGTAAAGCTTTAGTTTTACCTGGATTCCCATAGGGAGTCCTAATTACTGAAGATCCTCCACTGATTAAAATGGCAATCCCTTTCGAATCAGTATGCAAAGCACAGCACAGAACCTTAATCCAGGGTATTCAAGTGTTTTGATGAATAACATTCTCTGATTGTATTTGAAAGGGGGGGGGGGGGAGGAAGGGAGGAGAGCAGAATGGTGAAGAACCTGGAAAAAGAGAGCAATTATCTAAGAGCAAGCGTTCTCCTCCATGAACGTTTTGTTGCCCCACACTAAGCTCCCGCAGCTGGGATCTCTTTCACTCTAGCAAACTGAGGTCTCTCCTGATTAGGTCGCCTCCCTTGAGGATCATAATTCCTAGTGTCACAACAACACAGAAGCAACAACAAAACAGTGGTAACAACAAAGCCTCTGGGGACTGACACCGCTTTCATGTCTGCATGTTGTAAGATTTTGCAAATTGCCTCTGTTTTGTACATGTGCATTTCTTTGGTTATGTTTTTGCGAGCAAAGACAGGCTAAGCTTTCATCTCTGAGCCAGTGCCACTGAGACAGTGGTAAAATTTTCTTCATTGCTCCTATAGCAAAATGCTCTTGCCTTAACCTGTCAACTGATCAGTTTTGAGCTGTTTCTCTAGAAAGACAATGGAACATAGTTGCTTTTGCAGATAGTGTTAATACAAGTGAGTGCTGTGAACACAGTGTTAACTTACACAGTAAATTTATGTTTATAATTTGGACCTCCTTTTTATGAAATAATGCTGCAATAATATGTTAAGCTATTTTACATAAAATATACATAATTTCTATAGACAAACAGGTGCCTAAACCTTGCTTCAAGCTCTTACTTTCCAATTGACTTTCTTTTCACATTACCAGTTTAACCACCAACACATTCCTTGAGAGTTCTTGTTCAGTTCAGCTCAGAAGTGAGAATGTCTTTTCTGTCTCTCTTTTGGTCATCATGAAAGCAAACCTTAAGGGCATTTTGTTTAATAAAGAGACAAATATATGAGAAATAGCAAACTTGGGGCTGCTAAGAGTCTTCCAGCCATGTTCTTTGGTTAATAATTTCTACTTCCTTTTGAGATGGGAACTATGCAGCATACTCTTTGTATGGCTCCAAAAAGACCCATTCTTCCCCACTGTGGGGTGTCATAGCAATAAAAGGGAAAGAACAAAATGCCTTACCATTTGTACAGTTTGCATATTTGAGGATTTATCCTAATAGTTTTCTTAACACTCTATACCTGACCGGAAATCTATTTAGTATTATCTACCATGTCTATAAACATGAGAGAACATGACGTATTTTTATATTAAATCTGTGGCCTAAATATTTATTTAGGATAAATATTTGGGATAAAATTGAGATAAATTTTTTGGCATAGGGGGATTCATCAATATTTGCATGTAACTCAAACTAGAATTTATAATCCAACAGAACTTGGTTCCTTTTTAATCTCCCTGAAAATACACACACACACACACACACACACACACACCAAGTATACATGAACACAAACACATACAGTTCTATGTCAAAGAAAACTTAACTGTAGGTATTGATAAGGCTAATAGAATCTATAATTTTATAGTAACAGTATTTTGGATTTTATTTCTATTATGAAGTTCAAATATTTTTACATAATAGTTTTATATTTTCAAATATGGAAACAAAAATTCAGTAATTTTTAAATCATAACTTAAGTATTTAAAGTAAAATCAAAGTAGAACACACTGCACTTTATCTCTGAAGAGATTTTGTCAAATTTTTTTAGTATAAGAATTTAGTAATTATTTTCAATTGAACTACTAATTATGAATTTTTACATAAATGTAGTAATATGCCACCAGTATCTAATTTATCCTAATATCTCATATCAGTATTTTGATACTCATTATTATAATTACCTGTCATATATGTTTAAATACTTATGCATATATGTATACTACATATTAATATTATTGATTTTACTGAATGTTCAGTTTAAACCATGAGTTGGAAAAAATTTTAGCTTAAGATGTACACACTCTACCCCCAAAGTCCATGACCTTGTTCAAACCTATGACAAGAACAGTATCTTTTAGAGTCTTATTCAACAGATCAATATGTCTAGGGACTTTTGGTCACACTAGCTTTCTTCTTTTATTTATGTCTTTTAAGGCAAGATCTCACTATGTAGTTTGCCAGGTATGGTGCTCACTACATAGAACATGCTTACCTTGAACTCAAAGTGATCTGCCTGCCTCTGTCTCTCACATGTTGAGATTAAAAGGCAGCTGCAACATTTCTGGCCATTGGTTTTGTTATTAACAAGCCCCTTTTTGATTATAGAAGTAACTGCATTTTTTTTATTGCCAACACTGGCCATCTATAAGTTGTATTAGTGATCTATACACTCTGAGGACACCAAAGTATTTTTTTACAGGAGTCCTGGTCCTGAGACTCTATGATTGTATCCTGAGCAATTCCACTACGACTCTTTGCATTTTGATTCCTGATTGTCACCTTCCTCTGAAATGCTATTTTTTTTCAATTAGACTCATTTACTACTATAACAAAGTAGTTGTTATATGAGTTCTCACACATAAAGTGTATTCTCATGTTTGCTCTGCGTACGGCACAGGATTCAGATATCAAAAGTTGAAGAGTACCACTTTCAAGGTATTGGAAGTAAAGTTTGTATATTAATTGAGGTGGATGGATACAATGCCTCACATCAGGATAGACATATATGTATAACATGTGTGAAGAATAATCTTAATTTTGAATTCTATAGCGATGTGTCAAAATTAAATTATTTTGCATCAAAATACAAAATTCTATACAAATGATTTAAAAATGACCCTATTTGTGAGTAACAATTAAGGCATTATGTCTGTTTAGGAGAATTAAATAATACAAGTTCATTGTTAGTTGATATAATCACGGTCATTTCAATTAGTAGTCTATTTTTATCACAAGAATATATATATACCCCCTAGGTTTAACAGGTAGATATGGTTCTATAGATATATAAGGTAAAATAGTTAGATAAGGCCTTCAAAAGCCTCAGAGACCTACATAATATGGCATTTAAAGACATCTCCATTATTTTAAAGATTCTTTGACAACAAGGCATATTAACTTCTCGCAATACCCAGCCTACCTCAAAGAAGATGATGAGCATCAAAGAACCTATTTGTGGAGATGACTTCAAATGCAGAAAACCAGCCACTGGGCAAAATGTCCTCAATTCTGCCAAAGACAGAATTCTCCCTAAAAATGGGCAAGTTGAATGCAGGCAGAGTTGATTGCCAAACTCTGCCAAGACAGAGTAAACAAAACCTTAGTACTTCCTGCCTCACAAATATGTCTGTCAGATATATTGGACCAGAAGGCTGAAGATGATGCTCCAACATTATAGAGAGTGTTGGGTGACTGTTCAGGCAGCGAACTGTCTCTGTCAGTTTTTTCAATTTGGAAGCTGCTAACCTGCACTTTTGGTTCATTCAGGTATTTAAGTTTTATTCCTTCTCAAGGCTCTGATAGGGTTGAGGACCAGATAATTTAGTCTTACAATTAAACTTTGTTGTTTAGGTGTTAAGATGTTTTTAGGTTTAGATAGATGTTTTAAGTAGATAGAGATGATAGATGAGAGATATTGATTTACATTCAGAATTTTAGAATCACCGAGATAAGAATGATGTTGTCTGCAAGGTTGCCAAATGCAAATAGCCAAATCACTATGAAGGTAACATTTTATAATTCCTGGTTGTTTTGTGGTTCTTCCTCCTGTATGTAGTTTATTTTATTTATGTGTAATAAAATAAATATAAATGTAAAAAAGAAATAAAATAAATTTTTTTCAATTGAGGACTAAGCAGTAATTCTGTGGAATATTTTAAAACTGAAACATTGAATTTTAGCTAAGTAATTTGGTTGCTAGGCATACTAATCAGTAGAGTTTTCTTTTTTAAATTTTATTAATTCATTCATTTTACATCTCAATAGTTATCTCGTCCCTTGTATCCTTCCATTCCTTCCTCCCTCCTGCTTTCCCTCTACTCCCCTCCCCTATGAATGTGACCGAGGGGGTCCTCCTTCCCTTGAATATGCTCATAGGGCATCAAGTCTCTTCTTGGCAGCCTGCTATCTTTTCTCTGAATGTCACTAGGCCTCCCCATCCAGGGGATGTATTCAAATATGGGGCACCAGAGTTGGATGAAAGTCAGTCCCTACTCTCCACTCAACTGTGGAGAATGCCCTGTCCATTGGCTAGATCTGAGTAGAGGTTCTAAGTTTACTGCATGTATTGTCCGAAGCTGGTGCCATAGTTTGTTCAGGACTCCCAGGCCCAGATCTGCCCATCATAATGTTACTCTTGTAGCTTTCTAGGACCCTCTGGATTCTTCTATTTCCCCATTTTCCCATAATTCTCTCATCTAGAGTCCCAATAGGATATCCTCCCATCTGTCCCACTTTCCTGGTAAGTGAAGACTTTCATGGGACATGCCCCTTTGGCTAGTGTGCAGATATAAGTGAGTATATACTATTTGACTCTTTCTGCTTCTGGGTTCACTCACTCATTATGATCATTTCTAGTTCAATCCATTTGGCCACAAATTTCCAGAATTCCTTGTTTTTAATAGCTGAGTAGTATTCCATAGTGTATATGTACCACAGTTTCTTTATCCATTCTTCTACTGAGGGACACTTAGACTGTTTCCATGTTCTGGCTATTATGAATAAGGCTGCTATGAACATGGTTAAGCATGTGTCCTTGTTGTGTGCTGGAGCATCTTCTGGGTATATTCCAAGGGTTGGAATAGCTGGGTCTTGAGGAAGCCCTACATCTTTAGTCATCAGAGAAATGCAAATCAAAACAACTCTGAGATTCCATCTTACACCCATCAGAATGGCTAAGATCAAAAACTCAAGTGACACCACATGCTGGCGAGGATGTGGAGACAGAGGACACTCTTTCATTGCTGGTGGGAATGCAAACTACTACTACCACTTTGGAAATCTATCTGGTGCTATCTCAGAAAAATGGGAATAGGGCTTCCTCACAGAGTTTTCAGAATGCATTGGATCACTTGTGATCAGTGATATGGGGCATTCAGTCAATGATCAAGACATACAACATGGCAGGCAAAATAGATTGGAAAATCTGAAAATGGGTATATTGAGGAAATTTTGTTATCATTGAACCAAAAAATGAAAAGATCAAGGTGAAAATGTATTTCTTTGTGAGGTTCAGGCACTTTTGACCTTCATAAAGACAGTTATACATGTTATTTAAGTTTAGAGAATTACAAAGAAGCTTTTAGAATTAAATCTAAGTAAAAACTAGTTGATTTCTACAGGAAACAGTTACAATAATTATAGAGTTATAGTTATATATGTTGGGGATAAAGCTGGAACAGACCACTGTAGGTCCTGTTAATCTGGTTTGTTGCCAAGGTATGACTGCTGGCGTTGCATGAGTTGTGGAGAGAAGGGCTGAAGATCTTTGTGATCAATTCGAAATGATGTGAGAGAGCAAACGGAATTTAAAGCACATTTTCTACTGCAGAACTCTGATCAGTCTCGTGTGTCTGCATCTGGAGGAGCAGAAGAGCGTGGATTTGGTGTTTGCCTACTTGTGTCCCTGTCAGGTGAGGTGAGGTATGGGTAGGCAGGGGGCACCTGCAGGATTGTGGAGCTGGAACAAAGCAACAAGATTGGGAAGGGAGTTTGAAAAGATCCACAGGTGATGGAAACAGGGGACCATGGAAAGCTGCCATAGGTATTTTGCTGTAGAACTAGGTATGAGACTGGGGGTTTGATCTGAGGAAACAGAGGGGAAACAGAAGATCTTTGGCAGGCTAGCAGGGGGACCTGCTGTCTAAGGAAGTACTGATTAAGAGGGAGTAGAGAGATTGAAAGAGTCAGAGTTTGGGGGGAAACAGTGTCTTTTTATCATGGCAGGACTAGAGTACTTAGGAACTCAAAGTATCTCTGCATAATTTCTGCAAAAATCGGGCCAGTTTATATTCCAGTATAGAGCGAGGATAGGTTCCAAGTCTCTATCCATAGGGAACGATCTACTGTTTGCAGTAGAGTGGGGAAGAAAGCAAATTTTCTTTAAGAGTGTAGCCCTGGTATGTTGATACACCATTCACCACTTAATCGTCTCACTCATGAGTATATATGTTGCATAAATTTTACTCTGAGGTGGACATGCACATACACACACTCACACACACCACTACCACCACCACCACCACCACCACAACAACAACCATGCCACAAATATATGCAAATAAGACATGCAATTTAGATATAGAGTGGTGATGTGTATCAGAGAGGAGTTACCAGAAGAAGATAGGAATGAATACGACAGAAATTCATTGAGTGCATGTGGGACATTCTCAAAGAGCTTCTGTCATGAAAATGTCCTCAGCAGAGAGGAGATATTTTCCCCAGCTCATTGTAGCTTAGCAAAGATGAGTAAGAATATGGTGTCACAGGGAAGAGTACTGCTTCGCTCCTCACAGCTACCTTGATGCTTCTCTGAATTTTGCATTTGGAAGTTTACTTTGACAGAAGAACAAAACTAGCCATCTATAGATACCCATGCACTCTTTCATTTTAAAACCTTTGTCCCTCAGACATCACTAAAATTTTTAACTTTTAAGGAAACAAAATGCAGTCGTTTTCATAAAAGAGAAGAGGGAGTACTTCATTTCTTTTGACAATCCCTGGTTAAATACTAGAAGCTTATTTGTCCCTAGTCATTATGCCATTTTGTTTCTGGATTTAAACATAATTTCCTCCATGATAATACAAACTAAGCCTGATATTTTTGTAGCTTTTGTTGAGTATCACAAAACCATGGTCGTTTTTATAGTTCAGATCTAAATGTATAATAGAGTCCAATTTTGTCATTATTCAGTTATTACTCTCTTGACACTAGAAAGCAACAAATATGCCTTATTTGTGTGTACCATCTGCTAAGCACAACACCTGACCCATAGTAAGTAGTTAATAGTCTTATTAGTTAATACAGAAAAGACAATGAGAGAGTAATTTTGGAGTCACACAGACAATAATATTTCTGATTCTAAATTATATTTTTCATGTCTACAGTGATTTTTCCATATTTGGCTGTGTCTCAAACCAGGTCAGCCTCTACATAGGAAGCACTTACACTGGTTCTATTAAAAGCTTCCAAAGTACCAAAATGCATCACTACAGCTGAGGGTCACTCTATGCCTAGCCCTCTTCTTCTTTTTTTTTTTTTTTTTTTGCCTAGCCCTCTTCTAAGATAACATTACAAAATCTAATATAGAAAATAACATTGAAGGAGTCAAATTTATCAGTTGGCAGAAAAGGCAAGGATCAAAATCCCTTTTATTATAGAATACAATCTAGGGGTTATACAACTGTTAGCCCCAAAGGATGCAATTATTTTGTTGTCTAAGATGTTAAACAGAGAATGATAATCCCTGGATGCTGCATAACTGAGAGATCACATGGGCACAGCACCTCAAGACATGACTCAAAGTTGCAACATTCATCCAGATGACACTGCCAATGGATTAGAACGAACACAAACTTTCCCAGCATTTTCTCCTAATAGAGCTCTATTGTAGCCCAGGGGAGTCTGGGTGGTTCAGACTACTTAGTACGGTCTATCCTACATCATACTGTTAAGCATTTCAAATATCTTTCTCTATATAGCCTTGGAAATGATGACCATAAAGGAATAAATATAAAAGACTATAATGCTTTGTCCTTCAGTTTGGGAGGCTATGGTATCTTCCCTTTTTACTTTGTGAACTTTTTTCTCCTTTGTGGGTTCCTTCTTTTTATTTATTTTTAATTATGCTCTCTTACAATTCATCCCAAGAAGAATTTTCCCTCCATCTGCTCCTCTCAGTGTTCACTCTCCTTCCCTCTCCCCCAGATCCAATTCCCATCACTTTGAGATCAGAAAAGAACAGGCCTCCCAGGGATATCAACCAAAGACTGCATAACAAGTTACAGTAAGACTAGTCACAAACCCTCAAGTCAGTGCTGAGCTAGGCATCCTTGTGGGAGTAAAAGTGTCCCAAAGGCAGGCAAAAGAGTCAGAGACACCCTCATTCCCACTATTAGGAGTCTTCAAAAACACCAAGCTAATAGTCGTATTTGCAGAGGACCAAGTCCAGACCCATGTAGGCTCTAATTGCTCCTTTAGTCTCTGTGAGCCCTGATGATTCTGTGGGTCATGATGCATTCTCTGGTGTCCTTGACAATTCTGATTAATACAAATCATCCCACCCTCTTCCTTAGGCTTCCATGAGCCCAAGAAGAGGGACCTGACAGAGATCTCCAGGGGGGATCTCTCTGTACCTAAGGTTTGGCTGTGGGTCTTGGCATCGGCTTCAATCTGGTGACTGAGGAAGCTGAGGAGACTTCTCTGATGATAATTGTGCTAGGAGCAACCAATGAGGTCTCTGGGATGAACAGTAACATGTTTATTCACACAGTGTTGGGCATGGGCTACCATTCATGACATGGTTTTAAATCAGGTATTAGTTGGTCATTCCCACAGGATCTATACCTTCAATGTCCCCACATATCTAACAGGCAGAGTAGACTATAGGTCAAAGGTTTTGTGGCTGCACTGAAGTCCTAGTCTCATCACTGGAGGATGGCTGGTAATAGAAAATATAAAGAGGGAGGAAGTCTCCCTCAGTCACAGTCATAGTGGAGGGGAGTAAGGGGAAAATGGGAAGGAGGGAGGAATGGGAGGATACAAGGGATGTGATAACCATTTAGATGTAATATGAATAAATTAATAAAAATTTTTTTAAAAAGAAAGAAAGAAAATGGCCTGTTCAAGCTCTGCATTCTCCATTACTAGGAGTCCTCATCTGGATCATCGTTGTAAAATCCAGGGAGTTTCTAGTGCATAGATGTCTGCACTTCCTCCCAAATGCCCTCCAATGTCAGTATCTTTTCTCTTCCTTTATCTCTTCCTGCTCCCATCACCACCTGCCCCAACTCCAACTGCAAAAATCTATTCTATGTCCCCTTCTCAGGACACTCCATGTATCCTCTTTAAAGCTCTCCTTGGTGCTTAGCCTTTCTGGGTCTGTGTGTTGTAACATGATTATCATTTTCTTAAAATCTACTTATAAATGATATAAATTATGTTTGTATTTCTAGGTCAGAGTCACCTCACTAGATGATTTTTTTCTAGTTCTGTCCATATCCCTGTAAATTTCATGATGCCATTTTAAAAGCAGATAATTAATATTCCAATGTTTTAAGTGCACCAATTTTTCTTTATTCATTCTTCATTTGAGGGACATCTATGATACATCCAGTTCTTCCTTTTATAAACAAAGCAGCTATGAACATAGTTGGGGGGGGGGCTCTTTATGATAGGATGGAGCATACTTTGGGTATAATCCCATGAGTGGTATATCTGAGTCTTGAGACAGATCTATTCCCAGTTTTCTACCTTATTTTTAGTAACTCAGGTCATTCATTTTGTTTGTTTATTGTGCCAAATTTTCTTTTTTTTCCTTAGGATTTACTATAACTCCAACATTTACCCCTTCCTTTTCCTCTAGCCAATAATTTCCATATAATTCTCCTTTCTTTTGAATTTGTGGAACCTTTTTCATTAATTGTTGATATTAACCAGCCTCATCCCATATTTAAGATGAAGTGATTGTTGAAGAAAAGGTGGCTGAATGTTTTTAGGGGCAGTGGATTAGATTGTTTGTTGTGAGATTGTATCTTTCATCAAGTTTCACCAACATGTCTACTTAAACATGAAATGACAAAGAACAACAAGAGGCATACAAAAACAGACAGAGGTAAGTTTATGAGTTCACTCCTTTGTAAAATTGATGAATTGTACCACACTTTCTTTATCCATTCTTCAATTGAGGGGCATCTAGGTTTTATTCAGTTTCTGGCTATTATGAATAAGACTGCATGAACACAATTGAGCAAGTGTCCTTGTGGTAAGGTGGACCATATTTTGGGTATATGTTCAGGAGTGGAATAGCTGGGTCTATAGCAAGAAATGGTAATCAGCCCAGAAGCCCCTCAACTGAAGAATGGATAAAGAAAATGTGGAACATTCACACCATAGAAAACTACGGAGCTATTGAAAACAAGGAAATCATGAAATTTGCATGGAAATACATGAACTAGAAAATGTCTTGAGTGAGGTAACCCAGACTGAGAAAGACAAACTTGGTAGATAGTTGCTTATAAGTGGGTATTTCCCATTTAGTACTGGATAACCATACTATAATTTAGTCCCAAAGAAGCCAAGTAGACTCCAAGGAAAGATACTTGAATCTTACTCTTAACAGAAAATACAGCAGATTTCTCAAGTAGATGGACCCAAGGAACTTGTTAGAAGAAGGTGCCATGAGAATAAGGGGAATGGGGATCAGGTGGGTAGAGACAGGAGAGGGGAGTGAGTAGAAGGACTTGGAAAGAGAACAGAAGTTCACAGGGGGCATCTCTGGGACATACAGAGGTACCCTTAACTGAGACACTAAATAACTGGTAGAAGTTTTGGCATCTTTAAAAACCTATTTATCAGCCTCATGATATCCCATTTATTAATTGTTGACCTTAAGGCCTGGGATGTTGGTGTTCAGTTCAGGAAGTTGTCTTCTGTGCCAATGTGTTCCAGGCTCTTCCCCACTTTTTCTTCTAACCAATTTTGTGTGTCTGGTTTTATGTTGAGCTCTTTGATTCACTTGGACTTGAATTTTGAGTATAGTGAAAAATATGAGTCTATTTGCTTTTTTTTTACCATAGACATCCAGTTAGACCAACAACATTTGTTGAAGATACTACCCTTTTTCCACTGAATAGATTTGCCTTCTTTGTTGAAAATCAAGTGACCATATGTGTATAGATTCATTTCTGGGTCTTTGATTTGATTCCGTTGATCAACCAGCCTTTTGCTGTGCCAGGACCATGCTCTTTTAATTACTGTTGCTTTATAGTACAGCTTGAGATCAGGTATGGAGATTCCTCCAGAGGATCTTTTATTGTACAAGTTTGTTTTAGCTATTCTGGGCTGAGAAGCTTCTGTAAGGCAAAAAACACTTCAACAGAAAAAAGTGATAGCCTACAGACTAGGAAAAGATCTCAACCAACCCTACATCTGACAAAGGTCTAATATCCAAAATATATAGAGAACTCAAGAAATTAAACATCACCAAACCAAATAACCAAATTGAAAAATGGGGCTCAGATCTAAACAGAATTCTCAACAGAGGAATGGCTGAGAAACACTTAAAGATGTGCTCAATCTCCTTAGCCATCAGGGAAATGCAAATCAAAATGACTCAGAGATTCCATCTTACAGCCATCAGAATGACTAAGATCAAAAATTCAAGTGACACCACATACTGGCAAGGATGTGGAGACGGAGGAAAACTCCTTCATTGCTGGTGGGAATGCAAACTAGTACAGCCACTTTGAAAATCTATCTCAGAAAACTGGAATAAGGCTTCCTCAAGACCCAGCTATTCCACTCCTTGGAATATACCGAGAAAATGTTCCAGCACACAACAAGGACATATGCTCAACCTTGCTCATAGCAGCCTTATTCATAATAGCCAGAACATGGAAACAGCCTAAGGATCCCTCAGTAGAAGAATGGATAAAGAAACTGTGGTACATATACACTATGGAATACTACTCAGCTATTAAAAACAAGGAATTCCTGGAAATTGTGGACAAATGGATTGAACTAGAAGTGATCATAATGAGTGAGTTAACCCAGAAGCAGAAAGGGTCAAATGGCATGTACTCACTTATATCTGGACACTAGCCAAAGGGGCATGTCCCATGAAAGTCTTCACTTACCAGGAAAGTGAGACACATGGGAGGACATCCTATTGGGACTCTAGATGAGAGAATCATGGGAGAATGGGGAAATAGAAGGATCCAGAGGGTCCTAGAAAGCCACAAGAGGAACATTATGATGGGCAGATCTGGGCCCGGTGCTCCTGCTCAAACTATGGCACCAGCCTCGGATAATACATGCAGTAAACTTAGAACACCTACTCAGATCTAGCCAACGGACAGGACATTATCTACAGTTGAGTGGAGAGTAAGGACTGACTTTCATCCAACTCTGGTGCCCCATATTTGAGTACGTCCCCTGGATTGGGAGGTCTGTCATCACTCAGAGTAAAGATAGCAGGCTACCAAGAAGAGACTTGATACCATATGAACATATTTAGGGGGAGGAAGTCCCCCTCAGTCATAGTCATAGGGGAGGGCGGGAGGAGGAAAGCAAGAGGGAGGGGGGAATGGGAGGATAGAAAGAATGGGATAATAATTGAGATGTAATATGAATAAAATATATATTAAAAAATAAAAACTCATTTGTGTTATGTAAACATGTTTTGGTTTAATCCCAAGTTTGGGATATGGGGCCTGGTCCAATTTATCCACAACTGAAAACAGCATCCTGAAAGGACATGAGATCTTTGTCTACAGGAGACTACCTAGCACTGGGGCATGTTTTTTGCCAGCTGGAAAACATCTGGTGAGGACTTTCAAATCCTATAAATAAGAGATTTCAGAGAGAGGTGCAGGAAGGGTGGGGAGGGAGAAGGAAGTCTACAAGAAGAAGGACTGGAAGAGACAACCGGGGAAGAGAAGGCTGTTGTTGCTTTTGCTGTTGCTGACTGAATATTCTGGCAAGAGAAATTGGTGTTGCCCCCAAAGAATCAAAAGACCCTAAGCTTCAAGAAGTAGCCAAACAGATCTATGACAACTCTCCCCACTAACTTTTCTCTTACTTGGTGTTGAGGTGTTGTAAGGGATTGGAATGGAGATGGGAGAAAGAGTTATAAGAAGCCAAAATAAAAATAGATTTTAAATGTTAATAAAGAAAACATCAAAGAATTGGAGGTAAACCTTGTATTATAATTGAGTTGTATGAGTAAAATACCACATATTAGAGTAGAAATATATTGTGTGTGATATGTTAGAATTCTGTGATGTACTCTCTATGAGAGTTAACATCACATTAATCATTTTCTCCTGGACCTCATGCAAAATTTTTTTTACTGGGACTCAACCTTCATGGTGCTGAGCAACAACTACCCTTCCCACACCATCATACAAGTCTTTAGTTCCTCTAAAATTGTATACCATCCCTTCTAAAACTAATATGGAGTAAGATGTGAATTTCAAGTCAGTTGTATTATTTAATGTTGGAAATATGAGAAAGGTAAGAAAGAATAGAAGTCCTTATAAACTAATAATGATAAACTTAACAACTAGGCAATAATATATTTTCAGAGTGTAGAAAATACTTTTTAAACAAATACAAAATAGAGCCAGAAGGAAATTAAGACTAATACTGTTTTAAAAGCAAAAAAGAAATAAAGACAAAGACCCTTTTAGCATAACTGGAGAGTAGTAGCTGGGAGCAATTGGGAACTGAAATATACACTTCTTATTTGACAAATAATGGTATCTTTGTCACAAGGTTGATTATCTATGGTCTGTCACTTGCAGAACCAAGCAAGAACACCGTATGTAATTACTGCTATGATTTACATCTGAAATATCCTACAAAAACCTAGTGTATTGGAGACTTGTGCCACCACTCGTGGCTACAAAAGTGTAATGAACAAGGAGGGCACAATAGGTCAATATGTTGAGAACCTCTCATTCTCTCTCTCTCTCTCTCAGCTCTCATGAAGTGAGTAATTTTATTTCATCATGGTTTTTCTACCACATCAAAGTATAAGAGACACTGGAATCAGCCACCCATGGACAACATATTCAAAAGTAAAACTTCTTTCCCCTTTTACATTATTTAATTCCAATATTTTATTAAAATGATGAAAAACTAACATACATTTAAACTTGCATCCATCTGTTTATAAGAGTTGCGTATTTTTATATGTTCAGGTTTATTTAAATGTTTATTCTTTGCTGATTTTATTATGATTTAAGGAATGCATATTACAATTTCTTATTTCTTTCCAGTTAATCACAGGATAAAAGCTAATTCACTACAGAGAAAGTTTCTTGAAAGAACAAAATCTTTTACCCTAAGCTTCTGGATAGCCTAGCATGAAAGTATCCCATGAGAGCTAACTACAAGCCAGGAGGGCATCAGAGATGGTAAAATGCATGACACATGAAAGCAAGCATGAAACTGTGGTGAGGTGCTGATGTCACTATTTAACAACAGAGTGAAGATTGTCCTGGTAATTTTCTCTTCCTCCAAACTTACTTTTTCATAAAGTCTAACACGCCATTTTAAATTTTCTTTGCTCTGCAAAGAATGACCAACTTCTCTTGCACATTTCCGGAATCAGAGAAGAAAACGTGGCCATTATAAACGGCTGTTTTGAAGTTCATATTGAAAAACAAATTTCTTCCTATATCTGCCTCTGCTCTGTAATGGCTGATGTGAAAGCTGTTGATTTGCTGAAGCAGTGCAGCAGATGATCAGTGCAGAGCAGCTGCATGTTTATGTCTGAACCACAGACAGGAGATGTGTCCATAAAATATGACAATGTGATTATCAAACTTTGAGATGCACAATGCAGTGTAAGCATGCACAGAATTGGCTGTGACTGGCAAATCATGAGCTCTGAATGCCAAAAATGTTAGAAGACAAATACCTCATATCAATTTTTGAAAGGGTTTGACATTATTTTCAGTATAATACTACATCATGTCTCCCTTACCCAAATCACCCATGCCCTCCGCTCACTCACAAATTTATGACTTCTTGTTTTAATTATTATTGCTACACACACAAAGACACAAATACAAACACACATATACATAGAAAATACATCAAAACAATCTGCTGAGTCCATTTAGTGTTAGATAAACATTTAGGACAATTATTTCTGGAATAGACTAACTATTTGTTGCCAGAGTTCATTAATTTCTTATAGCTCTTCATCTAGTGATAAAGCACACAAAATTTCCCCATTCTACATTGGCCTGCCAGCTAGTGTTCTTATTGTTCAAGTCTTGTTTGGGCAGGCATGATGTTGAGATTTCATGAGGATAACTTCTCTGTCATAGTTAGAAGGCACAATCATATAGACTTCGCCACTGATCCTCTGTCACTTTCCGTCTTTCTACCTCATATTCTGGATGACGTCTGGTCCTAAGGTGTGGGAGTTATGTTGGGATAGTTTAACTGCTCTGGACATTGCAATGTCATTTGTTCTCTGAATTTTGATGAGGTATGATTTTCTTAATGGTTGCTGTCTGCTACATAAAGAAACTTCTTAGTGAGGGGTGAAAGTTACACTTTATGTGGGAATAAGGAGGAGTATTTAGAATGAAGTTAAAAATTATGCTGGTTTAGGATATGGTGGTAGCAATTTCTCCATTAAGATACAGTACTAGGCATGATTTACTTCCAGCTAGTGGAGCACTCACAGGTATCACACAGATGGACACGCTGGGGACATCTTGTCATGTTGGTCATTATTTCATTTCATTGACCTCCAGTTGTGTAAGGGTGTTCCTTCATTTCTTCCTTGGGATTTTCCCTCATAACTTCCCACACTATGAGAGTTGGTCAGCAGGGTCAGACAGAGCTCAAATTCTCTAAGAAATAATGTTTTAAGTGTCTTTAGAAAAATTACTTGCCTTCAACTTTTAGGGGAGAAACGAAGAGAATAGCAGAAGCCTCTATTGACTCAGGAGTCTTCTGCCCTCAGTAAACAACAACTTTAACACTAATTACTGTTTGCTTCCTGTTAATCCAACCCCTTTCACATCATTAGGATTTCAAGAACTAGAAAGTGATATTTGAGAGCTACCAAAATTCTATCTACTGCATACATTTATGCCATGTGTTGTTTTATAACTATACTCTAAATCCCATTTGAATATTTTTTGCTATATCCAAAGGAAAACTTATGCATACTTTCAAAAACATAGAAGAAAAGACAAGAAATTATAAGTCATGATATCAAGTGGAAGAGCTAAAGAATAATGGTTGATAATGTTTTGCCCTGAGCACAGTGAGAATAACATTTAGGGAAACAATTTAATATTTTAATTGCCAATAATACAGGCTAATTTTTGGTAACACCCAGCCTAACTCAAAGAAGATGATCAGCATTATAGAATCTCCTTATGGAGGCAAATGTGGCAAACCAGCAGTTGGGCAAAATGTTCTTGTCTCAGCCACTGACAGAATTCTGTCTAAAAATGGGCAAGCTAGGATACAGGCAGCTGATGGTCTAACTCTACCAAGACAGGATAAGCAAGTTCTCAATAGTTCCTGCCTTACAAATATGTATGTCAGATATACTGGACCAGAAGGTTAAAGATGATGCTCCAATTTTATAGAGTCTTGGGTAACTGTTTAGGCAGCAAACTGTCTCCGTCATTTTTTTTTTCACTTTGGAAGCTGCTAATCTGCACTTGCTGTTTACTCAGGTAATTAATTTTATTCCTTCTCAAGTCTCTGATGGGTTGGATTTAATATTTTAATGTTCTATAAAAACAACAATGTAACAGTTAGTCAATAAAGTTTATAATAATAAATATAATAAAACAGTTAAACACTTAAATCTTCTAGTATGTAATAAATAAATGCAGCCTTTTATTTTGATCATATTAGAAAAATAATTTTCATGCAATCCAATAAATAAAGGTGAATTTTTAGCATTATATCTTTTATTAGATATTTTATCATGCAGAAAAACCAACAATTCTTTGATTTTGTCTTCTCCTTCTCCTAATTGGTTTGTGTTACGTCCACTCTATTTGACAAAAGACAAAGGAGGTATTTAATAATTCATCTGAAAGTAGGTAATTTATCAGTGACAGAAAAATTTATCAACTTAGGCAGTCTGCCTCTTAGAGTTGTGACTTGTACAAACTTCATGTTTAGAAATATGATAATATTATTTGAAAATAAACATAAAATGGATTTTAAAACAAGTCTCAACAACCTAAGCTTACAAATGAGGTTTCTGTATAAACTCCAGCCTTTAGGTTCCCATTTCATATTTCTCCTTTACAGTTTATGAAGCTTGAAATTCACCGTCTCTTCCTTAGCAGTCCATTCTTTTACAGTTGGGTACTTAATGTATGCTTTATTACAAATGCCAACTTACTGTGGCATTGAATATCGTTTGTGTTTTCAAAAACACAAGGCAAGAAAATATAGAGACAGAATTTTGAGGGAAAGTGGAGAATGTCTTCTACTGTCTCAAAGATTATTGTCAAATGTGAATCCCTTTTCTTGTCTTTCCTAAACTTTTTCATTAATTCAATCCTCCCATTGTTATCATTTTCTTTTGCCGTATATCCCAAATCCTATAATACAACATGTAGTTTGATTCTGATGGCAGAAATTTCTGCTCACCTTTTCCCGATTCATGCCTGTTGCTATAGGATGAACTGTGTCCTCAGGTTTGTCACAATAGTAGCTTCTTTGGTAGCAATGGAGTTGCAGATACAAATAGCAAAGTCACACAACTGTAGGTCTTCACAGCTAGCAGAGTAACACATTTAAGAAACTGCTGCTGTTTCCTTGTTTCATTAATGTAGACTTGTGAGTATATTATAGTTCCCAGAAGAAACAGAGTAACCCCAAATCTTTCAATTTAATGTAACCTGTAATGTTCCTTGTATCCTGTAAAGTAACAAATACACTAGTTTTGGAGATGATGGGTAGTGTGGTTAGAAGTTACAGGATCCTGTCTACTGCAGGAGACACTGTCAACTGCAGGTTTAACTTTACAAGGGTTGCTTCTTTTCCAAAGTTGCAGCTTCATCTCGAATTTCCACCTGTAACTTATGAGGGTTTTAATTGCTCTGTGTTCTAGCCAGCCCTTGTTTATTACCAGTTGTTTTCATAATAGCCATCCTAGTGGTTCAAAGAGCTATCTCACTGTGATTGTGATTTGCATTTCCTAATGACTAATGATGCTGACAGCCACTAATGTGTTCACTGGATTTTTTATACCTTTTATGAAGATATGTCTATTCAAGTGTACAAAGATGTGTGGTAATGGCTTATTGATTACAGAATTATGGAATAGCCATAGTTTTTATAAATGAATAAGACAGTAAATATTTCAATTTGATTTCTTTTATAGTTAAATTTATGATATATATCTAAACATTAAAATACATATATTTATGATATTTCTCTGTAAAGCTTAAGAAACATCAATCTCATTTAATATTCATTTAAATCTATTATAGCTTTTAGTTATAATATTACTTAAAGATTAAAAAGACATACTATTTGTGTATATGCCTGTGTGTGTGTACACTTGTGTGCATTAAGCACCTGTGTTTGTAGTGACATTGCCTTTTAGATATAACATGTTTTGTAAAAAAAAAAAAAAAAAAAAAAGCCTGGCATATATTTACAAAATGCATACCAAAACTGTCTCTTAAAAATTGTGGTAAGTCACAGTTTCATGATACTTATCTAATAATAAACACATGGATATCCTTAGACAAAGTCTAACAATGGAATACATAGGTATAGGACTGTAAGCAAGGTGGATTGTAATAAGAAATTTGTTCTTTAATTGAAAGAAGAGGAAAAAAGAGAATATCTTTCTATTTATACCTCTTCAATTACTTCTACTCTGAGTAACATTTATGTTTATTGGTAATATTTCTTTTAAAGATCTAATCCTTCTGTGAGGTTTCTGAGCTCTGTCTAATGTTTGACTGTGGCTTGCTGTATCTGCTCCAATCAGCTGCTGGAGAGCATGTCTCTGACGACAACTGGGCTAGGCACCAATTCTAGGAGTAAAACAGAATACCATTAGGAATTATTTCATTAACAGTTCCCCCATGGTTGATTCTAACATAGGTCTAGATCCTGGCCACCATGGCATTGTCATGTATGGCATCTCTTCATGGCATGGGCTTTAAGTTGGTTCAGTCATTGATTGGCCACTCTCACCATGGTTCAGTCATTGATTGGCCACTCTCACCATGGTTCAGTCATTGATTGGCCACTCTCACCATGGTTCAGTCATTGATTGGCCACTCTCACCATGGTTCAGTCATTGATTGGCCACACTCACAAACTCTGAACCATCATTGCCAAATATATCTTGCAGAAATGGAAAGTGTGGGTGGTAGGTTTTTGGTGTCCCAGTTCCACTTCTCAGAGCCCAGTTTGGTTATAGAAAATGACTAATATATACTCCATACTATCTATTAGTAGGAGTCCTTGGTCGGATCATCCTTATGGGACCCTGGTTTCCACTGCAATAGTTTTCCACATTGGCCCTGAATGCTCACCTACTGCAATCGTCTCTCCACGCATTGTCACTCTCTGTTACTCTACCCTACCTGATGCTTCTTGTTCCCAGCTCCTCTTGCCCACCTGCCACCCACAAAATCTGTTCCATCTTCCCTCCAAGGAGATTTATGTGCCCCCCAAACCTTTCCTTATTATCTAATTTCTTTGGGTCTGTGAATTGTAGTGTTATTATCCTTTGATCGATAAGTGTGTACATGTTCTGTGTGTCTTTCTGGTTCCGAGTTGCCTTGTTCACAGTGATTTTCTTTTTAGTTTCAGCAATTTGCCTGGAAACTTCATTATGTCATTTCCCCCCTAACATCTGAGTGATATTTCATTGTGTGAATGTGCCACATTTTTAAATCCATTCTTCAATTGAGGGACATCTAGGTTGTTTGTACTTTCAAGCTTTTATATAGAAAGTTATTCTGAACATAGTTGAACAAATATCCTTGTGATAAGATAGAAAATCTTTTGGGTATATGCCCAAGAATGGTATAGTTCAGTCTTGTGGAAGATAGATTACTAACTTTCTGAGTAACTGTCATATTGATTTAATAGTGGCTATGTGAGTTTGCATTCCCAGTCATAATGTAACATAGCTTGGCCAACGTGAGCTGCCATTTGTGTTATTAATCTTAGCCATTCTTACAGGTATAAGAAAGAATCTCAAAGTTATTTTGATTTGCATTTTACTGATGGCTGAGGATGTTGAACGTTTCTCTGAGTGTTTCTCAGCCATATGAGATTTCTTTAATTAAAAATATTTTTTAATATTCTGACCATTGGCTAGATCTGGGAAGGGGTTTAAAGTTTACCTCCTGTATTGTCCTTGGCTGGTGCCTTAGTTTGAGCGGGACCCCTGGGCCCAAATCTGCCTATCATATTGTTCTACTTGTAGATTTCTAGGACCCTCTGGATCCTTTTATTTTGCTGTTCTCCCATGCGTCTCTCATTTAGAGTCCCAATAGGATGCCTTCCCCTCTGTCCCAGTTTCCTGGTAAGTGAAGGCTTTCGTGGGACATGCCCCTTGGGCTAGTATGCAGATATAAGTGAGTATATACCATTTGATTCTTTCTGCTTCTGGGTTAACTCACTCATTATGATCATTTCTAGCTCAATCCATTTATCCACAAATTTCGGGAATTCCTTGTTTTTATTAGCTGAGTAGTATTCCATAGTGTATATGTACCACAGTTTCTTTATCCACTCTTCTACTGAGGGACACTTAGGCTGTTTCCATGTTCTGGCTATTATGAATAAGGCTGCTATGAACATGGTTGAGCAAATTTTCTTGTTGTGTGCTGGAGCATCTTCTGGGTATATTCCAAGGAGTGGAATAGCTGGGTCTTGAGGAAGCCCTATTCCCATTTTTCTGAGATAGCACCAGATAGATTTCCAAAGTGGCTGTACTAGTTTGCATTCCCACCAGCAATGAAGGAGTGTTCCTCTCTCCCCACATCCTCGCCAGCATGTGGTGTCGCTTGAATTTTTGATCTTAGCCAAACCCCTTCCCAGATCTAGCCAATGGTCAGAATATTCTCCACAGTTGAGTGGAGAGTGTGATACGACTTTCTCACGTACTCTGGTGCCTCACATTTGACCATGTCCCCTGGAGGGGGAGACCTGGTGGCACTCAGAGGAAGGACAGCAAGTAGCCAAGAAGAGACTTGATACCCTATGAGAATATATAGGGGGACGTAATCCCCCTCAGGAACAGTCATAGGGGAGGGGAATAATGGAAAAATGGGGGGGGGGAATGGGAGGATACAAGGGATGGGATAAACATTGAGATGTAACAAGAATAAATTAATAAAAAAAATATTTTTTAAGATATGTACCACATTTTAATTGGATTATAAGATTTTAAATATCTATTTAATTGAATTCTTTGTATATTTTTGATATTAGCACTTTGTCAGATATGGAGTTGGTGAAAATAATTTCTGAACCTGTAGACTACCATCTACTGGTGGTGTTCTTTGACTTACAGAAGATTATCAGTTTCAAGAACTTCCATTTATTAGTTTCTGACCTTAATGTTTGTGCCTGTGTGTTCAAGGCTCTTCCTCATTTTTTTCTCCAGTCAGTTCCAGTGTATTTAGTTATAGGTTGAGGTCTTTGATCCACTTAGATTTGAAATTTTTTCAAGGAATAAGTATGGATTTATTTGCATCTAAACACAGACATCCAGTTAGACCAGGCCCTTTTGTTGAAAAGGTTTTCTTTTTTTCAGTGTATATTTCTGGCCCCTTTTTAAAATCAGCAGTACCTAGGTGTTTGAATTTATGTCTGTTTTTTTGGTTCAATTCCATTGAACATGTCTATTTTCGAGCCAATATCATGTTCTTTTCATCACTATAACTGTGTAGTACAGCTTGAAATTAGGGATAGTGATACAGCCAGGCATTCTTTCATTGTCCACGATTATTTTTGTTTTAGCTATTCTGTGCTTTTTTTTTTTTTTCACATAAATTTAGTATTGTCCTTTCAAGGTCTATAAATTGTGCTGGAATTTTGATAGGGACTTAACTGGATTTATAGTTTCCTTTTGGTAGAATGGCCATTTTAAAAACTGTGTTAATTTTACCTACCCATGGGCATTGGATATCTTTCCAACTTCTGGAATTTTTCCAAATTCTTTCTTTAAATACTTGAAGGTTTTGCCATATAAATCTTTTACTGGCTTGGTTAGAGTTACACCAATTTATTTTATTTTATTTGTAGCTGTCATGGAAACTCCTTCCCTGACTTCTTTCTTAGTCCATTTGTCATTTGTAAATAGGAGAGCTACATTCTGTTTTTGAGTTTACCTGTATTCAGCCACACCACTGAAGGTGATTATCAGCTGTAGGAGCTCATTAGTAGAATTTTTGGGATCATTTATGTATACTATCATATCAGCTACGAATCATGGCACTTTGACTTCTTTCTTTGCAATTTGTATCCCGTTGGCCTCCTTGGCTTTCCTTATTACTCTAGCTAGAACTTATTCTATAGATTCTGAATTTAATTCCCAGCTCAAAGTTTTCAAGCCCAGTAATTAAGCATTAATTATTGAGAACATGCTTTCTATTTAATATATAATGCTTTAGGAAACAGAAATTAAATATACATTTCCTTGATATTTGTTAAAATGACAAAAGCACATTCATACTAACTTATTAAAAGTAAATTCAAGTGAGAACAGATGATCTTTTATATATCTTCTTAATTGATAAATATTATCATAATTTTGGTCTTTGAAATGAAAACACCTTTCGTTTATTGATTGATATTGATAAGTGTTTTTTTAAGTCTACAGCTGACTTTATCTAACTCTGAGTTTTATAGAAATTCATTTCGTATCTAAATTACTCTGTCATTTGAATGTGTGAGAAATTTCAAAGTACATTGTCCATGAATGCCGTGAATTTAGAATCTTTCTCTGTTTTAATTTCTACTTTTGTTTGCTTTAGACTTTGTGTGTTCTGCTTTGTTATTTTTTCCTTTTTATTATGAATGTTTTCATCAGAACTTACTTGAAAGACTGCACTTAGATAATTTTAGCTATTACTATATCCATTTTTGCTTGAGGGACCACAAATGAGAGTATACAAATGCTTCAATTAAAATACATTGTCTCAGGATAGTTTTCATGGGATGTGATAAGATTTTTCCATGTTAAGTTTCTGCATTAACTAGTTTACCTTATGCTGGGGGCCATACAGAAGGAACAGCAAAAACAGCTCTAGAACTCATGGAATGTGCCCATGGGTTAGCAAACCATGATGGGCACGTCTTGGCGAGGTGTAATAGTCTTCATGCTGTTATGGAGCATAGCTCTGGTGTTGTTACCTTTGCAGTCCTTATAATCCTCTTAATATGTGAATTGTGTGAGTACTATAAAGGGGGCTTCCAGCCCCTCACTGGGCAGTACATTGGCATACGCAATAACAGTGCTTGATCTCTTTCAGGCATTGCTGCTGGAGCAGATTAATGATTCAACCACCACCTTTGAAAACAACCTGCAGATGTAGATTGCTAACAGTGATCACTACCCTTAGGAAGGATTTGGAAAAGTAGATTGTTCAAGAAGGTCAGGTAAAGATGTGTTTGCTAGTGGCTTTAAAGTCTTAGGGACAAATTTATTGTTTAGCAAAGTTAGGTAAAGATGTTTTTGCTATTGGCCCTGATGCAGGAAATCTAAGAAACAATTGAAGTTGAGAGAAATTACACTCTCAGTAGTAAAGTTAGGGACTTGTCATGGATGACAAAGCAAAAACAATGGCCCATGGCAGCATTGGCTGGCATGACCCTTCAAGCTGGGCTGGTGACAGGGATGACGATTGATTTCCTTATTCTATTTTTCTGTCCTCAGCTTCCTGATATGATTTAATAAAACTGACTAATGAGTAGATGAGCATCTTTAGGACTTCAAGTAGAAAAGACTGATTATTTTTATGTAGGAGTTTCGATTTGAGAATCTTTTAAGATCTTTATAATATTACTTTTTTCTTTTTTATTATTTTCTTTTTTAAAATATACATTTATATTATTACACATATATACAATAGATTACCTATAGCAAGAAGAACCATGACACAACCAGGAATTAAATAAATGTTACATTTTTAGTGTTTTGGCTATTTGTACTTGACAGACTTGAAGAAAACGTCTTTCCTATCTTGATGCTTCTAAATTTCTGAATGTAAATCAATCTCCATCACATGTTCTCATTATCCACTTAAAACACCTATCTAGACCTAAAAACATCTTAACCCCTAAACAACTAAGCTTCATTGTAAAACTAAGCTACCTGGTCTTCAACTCCATCAGAGACTTGCAAAGGAATAAACTTGATTACCTGAATATGCCGGGAGTGCAGGTTAGTAGCTTTCCAAATGAGAAGATGACAGAGACAGGTTGCTATTTTAATAGTCACCACAAACTCACTATAATGTTGGAGCATCTACTTCAGCCTTCTAGCCCAATATATCTGAAAGACATTTTTGTGAGGCAGGAACTATTAAAAACTTGCTTACCCTGTCTTGGCAGAGTTTGGCAATCCACTCTGCCTGTATCCAAGCTAGCCCCCTTTTTTAGGCATAATTGTGTCTATTGTACCCACATAACTCAATTATAATACAAGGTTTACCTACAATGCTTTGAAAGTGCAATAGCAAGCTGTTTAGGATAAAAAAGTTATACAAATTTAAAGTTAATAGTTTAAATCATGGTCATGTCTACGGCTAGTCTACTTTAATCAAAAGAATATACATCTTAGGTGCAACAGATAGATATGATTCTATAGAAAGATAAGGTAAGATAGTTAGACAAGGTCTTCAAAAACCTCAGAGCCATGCAGAATATGACATTTAAAATGTTTTTATTATTTAAAGATCCACTGACAATGAGACAGGTTAACTCCTGGCAACACCCAGCCTCCATCAAAGAGAATGATGAGCATCAAGGAACCTCCTTATGGAGATGGCTTCAAATGTGGCAAACAAGCCACTGGGCAAAAGGTCCTCATTTCTACCATTGACAGAATTCTGCCTAAAAAAATTACTTCTTAGGATAATTGATTCCTTCTTTGTAACCACAAATTGCAGCCTGCCAGTAAAGAAACACTGGCTGGGAAATTACCTTGCTTGCTTATATTCACTCTGTTAACATGTAACAAGTTGCTTTGGTATGTGGATTCTTGGAAATAACCTTTTATTCATGTTTGTTTCTCACATAAAACATTTGATCATGTGAAGGTATTGTGGAACATGATTTTCTTACACATATCCATTGTAACCATTTATTTGTAGAGAAATAGAACGGAAACACATTGTGATATTTGTACTGCTTGAAAGATCTTGCTGGGATATATAAGCTGTGGGAGAAATAAGAAGCTTGTTTGAAACTTTTCCCTCCACAAAGATGTGTGTAAGTGTACAAGTTTGGGTTGAAATCTTTTACATCCACCAAGATTGTATGTATGTATGTATGTATGTATGTATGTATGTATGTATGTATTGAATTGTATTGTTGAAACCTACCTGCTGGTCTGTCTTACTTCATCAAGTGTGTGTGTGTGTGTGTGTGTGTGTGTGTGTGTGTGTGTGTGTGTGTGTGCATGGTTCTTTTTTTTTTTTTTCCTTCTTTCCTTTTCTTTTGTAGATGCCAGCATCAGTGGACACCCACACTAGGAGCCATAAGATTTAGGTCCACTAGGAGCCATCAGCCCTAGCTGCAGTTTGTCACCATCAGTGGAAGCTATTGCAGGCAACATTCAGTTCCGTCCTGGAAGGTTGCCCTCAGAGAAAGTCTACAGGGTCACCAGCCGCAGGATTCATGCCACACTTCAGCTTTCCCTAGTTGATGTCAACGCTGGACTTTGATATTCTGGCACATAAATAGTGGGCCCTTGATAATCTTATTTTGACAACAAATGCCAAGAGACTGGAGGTAAGTTCATATCGTACATAGGTCTTTTAAAGCCATTTTATTCCATTATAAAATAGATTTATTTACCTTTTCTACGCCTCGCTCTCTTCACAAACCATGGTACTCACTGGAGTACCATGTTTTTCCTAAGAAAATAGAGGTCTATGAATAAGATTATATGTATACACAAAATCTTACCACCTGATTTTATATGATGTTAACTAGATCTCTGTAAATTGTGAAAGTGTTTACTGTACTTATTATTATTTCACAATACTGATATTTAAAATATAACAACAGTGGCTGGAGAAGTTGATTAAGAACACTAGGTAGTCTTCCAGAAGATTGGCTTCAATTTCCTCTTCCCACAGCCATTGTATCTCCAGTTCCAAGGAATCTAATGTCATCTTCTGGCTTCCAAGGACACCAACCATGTGTTTGATGAGCACGCATAGAGTTATCAAAACACAAATACACATAAGTGGTAAAATTTTTAAAATTAAAACTTAGAATTTTGTGTCTATATGTCAGCTTATCTCTACTTACTATAACCTAGAATTTATAGTCCTGTCAGAAAGCTCTACTTCTATAGGGTTGTGTTGTAGAAGAATCCCTTGGGACTGAGCATTACAACTGTGCAATTTTATTAATTGTGGTATTCTGTATTAATTTTTGGATGCTGAAAGGAAAGTTTCCTTGATGGAGGTTGTGTACTACACTTATGCATCAGTTTTAGGACACATATTTAGAATGTAGGACTTACAAATTAATCCTAAATGTAGAATTTAGGATTACACTAGTTTAGTAGAGGTGTATTTGTGGGTTCTACACTAGGATCCATGGCTTCACTAGTCCCCTATGTTGTGTAAGTTTCTACTATCAGGCATATTTTTCCTCCTGTGGAATAGATGTTAAGTCGGATTAAAGAGCTGCTACTTATAGTTACGGAGCTGTTGCTGCATCTTGACTGTCTTGACCCATGCTGGTCATTGTTGTGGGTTCATAGACATCATAGCTGGTGAGACTTTTGGTTTTATTAACCCCTCAGAAGTGTGCATGGTACCTTCAGTTACCATGAAATCTGCTCTCCAGGGAGTAGGCTTTGGGGTCAATTGCAGCCCACTGGCCTGTGAGCCCTGTGCTTGATGTTCATTGTGTTTCAACAGTAGGGAGTTACATTCTACTACTGGAGACAAGCAAAGGCAATAAAAAATAGCCTGTAATCTCCAACAATTCAAAATGTGGGTCCTGATACTTGTTGTTGGGATTTCTTGTTGATGGTCTAGAGTCTTAGAGTCAGCACAAATGAGGAATTTTCATTAAACTATAAATGTTTCTTTATAAGCTGATTTAAACTATGAAATACATCATGAATTTCCAGTCATCCTTGTAGAGACTCAGGGTATTCTTCACTGCATTATTTCAGTTTCAGATTATGTGTTGCCAAAGTAAGCATATATAAAGAAGAATTTTTAGTTATTATAATTAATTATTTGGGAACTTTATGTATGCATTAATGTATTTCGATCATATTCATCTCTTACCTCTCCAATTCTTATCAGCTCTACCACCTACCCAATAGGCCTCCTAAATTCTCAGTATATTTTTAAAAGATTTAGAGGCATTTTTCCCCTAGGGTAGCTGTCTCTGTCCATCCTAGAAGGCTTAGCAGTCATTGCAGAGTCCTAGCTGACTTAAACTTGACATCATTCTGCCTCCTACTCTCCAAAGCTTGAGCCACAAGCCTACACTGCCAATCCCAGATTAATATTACTAATATAGAAAAGGAAATAAACTAGATATATAAGGAGGAAATTTTAGGCATCAAAGATTTATACAGCATTGCCTTGGAAAAGTTTCAACTTTGTCCTTTAAATGTAAACATTTGTTAAAATGATATTTTTGTTTGAAAAACTATTCCTGTCATATGTTTTTTGCTAACAGAAATGATAATTACATTAGTAATTTCATAGAAAAACTTAGAATTAATGAGATGATACTTTTATAGGAGATCAACATTATTTGCATAAACAATAAACAATTCTGTCCTGCAATAACCAAATACTTATTGAACCTCTCCAATGACACTGATATAATTTATATACATCAAGAATAAATGTGCTGGCCTGGAGGTGTGGTGATGACTTTAATCCCAGTACTCGGGAAGTAGAGGCAGGAGTATCTTTGTAAGTTAAAGGCCAGCAAGTCTACAAAGCAAGTCTAGGGCAGCCTGGGCTATTACACAGAGAAACCTTGTCTCAAAAAAAAAAAGCCAAAATAAAACAATAAACAAACAAACAAACAAGAATAGTGTGCATTGTATTGTTGTCAAATATATTAAAAGAGATCCAGGAAAGCATGGTCTTAGGTGTGAAGTTAATTATCATTTCCAATAAATACTATGGAAGAAGAAAGTTAAGGCCTTTAGCTACATTGGGTGACATTGAACAACAAAACATTATCCATAAAGATCTGTCATTAGGAGCAAGTTAACTAAATGCAAGGACAACGGGCACAGATGTAATCACTTAGGAAACATAAATACAAGTAGAGTCCAACAAAAAAAATGAAAATATGCATCACAATATATTTTTTTAATCTTCTGTTATACCCTGTTATACTAAGTTCTTTAAAAACTTACATTTTTTTACATTGTCTTTATAACATTATTCCTCTGAGTAATTATAATACTGATGGAATTCAAAATCCTGTAGCAAATTCAAGTACCGAAAACAGTAGCATAGTACATTCTTTATTACATTAAATAACATATTGTAGAAAAGTAAATAGTCTCGTGAATGGTCAGAATTTGTGGTTAAAGAAAGGCTCAAACCTCCCAACTCTTTAATGTCACATCTTTGTATAAGAATTGCAAAAGGAACCAATGTGCCACAAACCCTAAACAATAGTTGGATCAGTGTCACTTCTACTCATCAATTCTGCAATGGTAGAAACACCTTCTATTTGTGAACATATTTATTCACCAGATGCTTGGCCTGAGTCCATAAGTTCTCTCTCTACTTAGTTAAAAAGAAAACCAATAGACTGTTTCCAAAATTAAGCAATTTTGTTTATTTATGGAGGATTTTCTTTTTGTTTTTGTTTTTCGCTTTTTGTTTGTTTGTTTGTTTGTTTTTTGTATTTTGTTTTAGTGTAGCTGTCTCTATCCATCCTAAAGGTTTGACACTCGTTATGGAGTCAAGGGTGACTTAAACGTGACATTGTTCTGCCTCCTACTCTCCAGAGCTTGGGGCACAAGCTTATTGTGCCAAATCTAGACAGGGTTTCTTCATGTAGTAGTCTTAGCTGTTCTGGACTCACTTCGTAGACCAGTGCAGCTTCAAACTCACAGAGAATCACTTACCTCTGTCTCTAGAGTGCTAGGATTAAAAGCATGCACCACCACCCTCAGAAATTTAACTAATTTTACTAAGGAAAAAAAGAAACACTTTGTTATCCATCAGAAGAGTACTTCCCAAATTTTCCAGTTCTACAATGGTGAACAAACCTCTCATGTACCTGTTTCCTAGGCCATAGTAATAAAAAAAATATTTAAAGAATTTTACAAATTATAAGGACTGTGAAGATGGGAAGGAAGTGGCAAGAATTTACAGAACTAAGGAATTATTATTATCATTTTGAAATTATATTCTGTGAATTAATTCATTTTCCTCAATTACTGAGTTAAAGTCAATTTAAATTAAAGACATGTAGTT
This sequence comes from Acomys russatus, assembly GCF_903995435.1. Taxonomy (NCBI): domain Eukaryota; kingdom Metazoa; phylum Chordata; class Mammalia; order Rodentia; family Muridae; genus Acomys; species Acomys russatus. The sequence goes on from NC_067138.1 coordinate 98,379,450, forward strand.
AGATATATGTAGACTATTTGTTAAACTGATGGTATTAGGAACTGAATAGGACACAGCATGAAAACTGGATGAATTTGAGAATACACTTTTGAATAAATATATTAGTTATTAACCAAAATATAAATGCTTATAGTTATAGAATACATGCCAATCTTCCAGAATGTCCTCTGTCTTTTCTGTCTGTCTTTCTGTCTGTCTCTCTCTCTCTCTTTCTGTCTCTGTCTGTCTGTCTCTGCATCTTTGTTACATTCTCATTCATATATACATTTTTAGAAACATTATGCAAATAAAGAATATATATTTATTTTAGGAATGCACGAAATGTGTGGGAGTGACATCCATATAAACAGCATATCCTGATGTCTTTGTGAAATTTGAAATGTTTAAACATTTCAGATGTGAGGCTTTCCTAGGATGAGAGTGTTATTCTCATTGATAGTTGACAGCTTGTTGGACATTTACACTTGGTAAGTGCACCTGACTGTTCACAGCTCCCTACCTGCCATACAGAGAGTGGCCTTCCTTCACTGTGATGGGAAATGCCTATTTTAAAGTCCCATTCTCATGCAGATGTAAAGTGGCTGAGTGCAGAAAGCCCATATGATCCGGCTCTGTGATGAAACCACATCCTTACTCTAGGCATCAAATATCATGAATGTGATATTGAAAGGAAGCAAACCAGATCAGAATTTTGTTTTTGTCTCTCTATGACTGCCAACTGAAAATCAAGCACTTTAAAAATGTTGTTTTCTCAGTTTTTCTTAAAAATCTAGCTTCTGCAGTAAATACAATAAAGGCAAAATAAACAAAGATATATGAAGGAATAAGTATTTCTGATACTTATCCAGCTATAATGTTAGACTTTCTGTGTATTCTGTGAGGATTTTCACATGACCCTGAAGACAGAGAAGCTTGAGAGAATTGGTCTATCCTTGAAATGACATTGCTAACAAAACTCCACAGAGCATCTGTGGCTCAGAGTGTAAGCTAGATTATGAAGGCTCATATAACACCAAGCAACAAAAGGCTTAGAGACAAAAGCAAATGTCAGATATCCCTGGGGTCATACTACAGAGAAGAGATTTGATCCCTTCACAACACAGCCTGCAAAGGCTCTAGAACAGGCATGATGCTATCGATGCTATTGATGGCCACGTGAGTGGTTGGGGCATATAACATGACTGCAGGGACCAAAAGAGAAAAAAAAAAAAATGCAGCCTGCACTTCAGAAAAGTTGAACGATGTAGCAAGGATAAAGAAAGAACATTTCTATTTTCACTTCAAAATCAACATTTCAGCAAATTAATCTTGTGTGAAGATATGTTTTTTTAAAATGGTAAATCATTAAAACTGGTCCTACAAATTATAGTATGCCTGTCCACCATAAAGTCAGAAATAGCTACAAATATGACTTCTATGTCACCAGAAGATAGGCTCCTAAGTTCTCTTAATTGTCCATAAAACATCTCAACAGTTTTAAGTATTATTAGTTGAAAACTCATAAGGGTAGCGGACAATTATTTCTATTATCTTTAAGAAAATAAAAAAATCAATAATGAAACATATTATTTGAGAAACTATTGTTTGCAAAATGAGTTTCAGTCTTTAAAACAAAAGTTAATGTCCAAATTTGTACCCACTTCTGATTTCTACAGGCAAGGGAGTATTCACATTATCATATGAAGTTATGGCCTCTGGTCACTGATCTCACAAGTTTAAAAAGCTTCTTAGAGGTATAAAGACTTCTCAGGAAAACAGTGCATCAGACACCTTTAGGATGCTATGAGGTTTTGACTCTGATAGCTTCTAGAATCTTTGGCTCCTAAATACTTGGTCCCTGGTTTGTGGCATTGCTTTGTAAAGCTGAGGGTGTATGGTCTTCCTGAAGGGGGTGTGTCACTGCAGTGAGTTTTGAGGTTTCCAAAGCTTGCTTCCCTGCATCCTTACATTGCTTTCTGATTTCTGATTGGTTGCCATTCGTGATGTGAACAATCCTTGCTGCAAGGCGGGGTGTTTGCTGCCAGACTTCCCTGCATGGTGGTGATGGATGCTTATCCTACTCAAGAGAGATCTCAAGATAAGTCCTTCTATCTATAAGTTGCCCTGGTCATAGTGTTTTCTCACAGTCATAGAAAAGTAGCCATTACAAACGTGATATTACTTCATGGTGGGAGAAAGACCAAGAGAGTGTAGCGTTTTATAAACTAGCATATTTAAAATAAAACTTACAATGACACTGTCAATAAATAATTCATAACTACCAAAAGTAATTTCATCAAAATTGAAACAGAGTATTATCAAAAGAAAAATATCAAAAAGTGTTCTCATTGTAAAGATTAAAAGCTAGGCTTGAGAAAAGATAATTTAGTTTGTTTCAACACACAAATAAGAAATTTGAAACAAAAACTACTCATGTTTGAATATAAAAGTCTAAGCATTACTTCAATCAGGCAATAAAAATTATAAGAAATCCCATCTAAATGTTATTAACATTGAAAGAGAAGATTAAAGGAAAAATCAAGAATTTTAGAACAGATAACATGTCAGTTACTAAAAGATGAAAGGGAAAGAGAAATCGAAGACATTCTAGACATTTGTTATTAACAGAACATAAGATATAGACATTTTAAAACCATTTATCACAGAGAGGATTTAGCAGGCACAACACTCTCAGGATCACAAAAGGTTTCTGTGTGGGATCAGATGAAACCCTGCTGGTTGTCTTATTGCCTTCTTTCAGGGACTACTCAGTGATGTATGTGGAGATAGATGTGCAGACACTTAAAATATACATTACACTGTAGTTTCAAATTTTGAAATCATAAATAATAATAAGAAAGGCATGGAATGGAATATATTGGGATAAATTTAACTAAGGAAATTAAAGACTTGTATCATCACTCCTAATCTCAGCTATACTTTAGTGTTATAGTAAAAACAAACAAACAAACAAAAGCCCAGCATGGTACTAGCATAAAAACAGACATAGAATAAAAGTGAAGACATAAATATAAATCCCTGCACCTATGAACATCTAGGTTTTTTGTTTTTTTGGTTTTTTTTTTAACTTAAAAGTCTAGAAATACTGGGGACAGAAATTACATATTTGTCAACTATTGGTCACTGTCAAACCAGAAAGCTATATGTTGAAAAACTAAAGTAGGACTACACTTATCACACAGCATTAAATTTATCTCCAACTGGATCAAGGACTGCATCATAAGAGCAGAAGGAGAGGGAAGAGAACAGGTGTGAACGTTTAGTCCCAGGAAAGGACTTTCTAAACTTTAAGATTACAGCATGTCCCAGTTAACAAACATGACCACATAAAGCTGAAAGCTTCTGTTCAACAAGTTCTAAAGAGGCAGGCTACAGAATGGGGAAAAATCTTTTTTTTTTTATTTATTTTTTTTATTAATTTATTCTTGTTACATCTCAATGTTTATCCCATCCCTTGTATCTACCCATTCCTCTCCCCACCCCATTTTCCCATTATTTCCCTCCTACATCCATGAAATACATTTAACTCAAAAATATAAAAATAAGAAATGTTTAAATATAGGACATGAAGGAAAGAATTCTTAATATACGAAACACAAATGGGTTAGAACTATGTTAAAGCCAGGCTTGGTGGCACTTGCCTTTAGCCCCAGCTCCCTGCGGGTGAGAAGCAGGGTAATCTGATCTACAAAGGCTAGCCTGATCTACAAAGAGAGGCCATGACAGGCAGGCTAAACAGAGAAAACCTGTCTCAAAAACCCAAATTAATTAATTAAAAATAATTAATTAAACCAACTTCCAATTTTTTAAATTTAAATTACATAATATTAGCTACCGTGCAATCACAAATTAAAATTACTTTGAGATTTGGCATTACCCAGTTGCAATGGTTAAAATTAAAAAACATGATGACAGTAGTTTCTGAAGAAGATATAGTGGAGGTGAAAAGTTATTCAAGGCTGGTAAGAGGGAAAACATGCCAATAATACTGAGATTAGTGTGGATGATCTTCTTCAGGAGAATAAATAAAAATCTACTGCAAGATCCAGTTATTTCACTCATGCTAATAAAAAAAAGGCATCAAAGTGTTCCTGAAGAAATATGTCCAAATCTTTGTTCGTTGATGCTCTGTTCACATCAGCTAGGAAGAGAAAACCCACTACATGTTTATAGAGGAAGGTGAGGCTTTCCACTGATCTTTCAATCTAGTTTATAGCATTTTTCATTTCCATCATTATTTCTGTTTGTTTGTCCTTCATTAATATTCTATCTCTGTTTCTCTCTCTCCATCTTTGTCTTTGTCTCTCTCTCTTTGTCTCTCTCTCTCTGTCTCAGTTTCTCTCACTTCTCTCTGTCTCTGTCTCTCTCTGTCTCTGTCTTTCTCAGTGTCTCTGTCTCTGTCTCTCTGTCTCTCTGTCTCTCTCTCTCTGTCTCTCTCTCTACTTCATTTCCATTCAAACTTATTTCATTCACATGCTTATGGTTGATCGATTGGAATGTTCTCATGTCTCTGATTTGAACATAGGTATGATTATTCTTTTAAGTTATATGGCTATAAATTTCTTCAGATGACATTCAGGTGAAGCCACTGACACAGTATTATAGTATTAGCAACTTTGAGAACGATGTCTTTTCTTAATGATTTGTGTTGCCTTTGTTTGTGCATACTTGTATTTTGTGAGGGATCATTGAGATGCTTGAATTTTATTATTTTGATTCTATATCTCAATACTGAAGGCAGCACATTTTACAGAACTGACAGCAATGGTTTATTTTTTAGTATATGCTCTATGTGATGTTATTTCCCTCAAGGGTGAAATGTCAATGTAGCAGAGTAACAGTTTTCAAAACCAAAAGTTTAAATTTATTTTCACCAGGTAAACAAAAATGTTTTAAGAGTTTCAACAAAGTATGATTAATGGAATCATTAGGGAGAAAGAAAATATATCATTTTCGCTATGTGACCAGTCTTGAAAATCTTTTCTGTTGCATCTCAATTATCTTTCCACCTCAGCTCAGGCCAAGCCCCCTTTTTACTCTCAGTGCAGCCATTGTTTTACATGTAGCTTGTGATAGAACATGCCTTCTGCCATTCAAGCCACCTAATGGAAAACCTGGCACAGAGGAGTTAAAAAAAACAGAGGGGTTGTTTAATACTCCACATAGGCATTTGTGATAATTCATATTAATCCTGATCCTTGTATATGTATGAAGATTTACATACACACGCATAATTAAATATACAATATATAAGATATTGATATATAATTATACAAATGTAAGTACCTGGTACATAGTTTCATTTACAGAATATCATCATAAGAGAAAAATCTGTCCTAAGTGTCAGCCAAATTTTCACAACAATTTACAGTATGATATGAATCATTGCTGGCTTCTTTGGTGAGCATATGCATGTTAAAAAGCATTTTTATATAATATATTCTGAGGATGATCCCCCACCCCTACTTCTCTCAGATCTTTCCTGTAGAAATTAACTGAGGAAAGAAGAAACTTTAAATTCTTGTAGTGCTCTCTCATGGGCAAAAGTTTTGCATAAAAGAGAAAATGGAGAAATGCAAAGCATAAAAAAGAGGGAAGAAAGGCTTCACTTTCTTATCTTTTAAAATTAATTTCTCTTTTGTTAAAGTTAAAATGCATTTATTAAAATATAAGTTTAGTCTATGTTAATACATGTGTGTTTCAGTTCTCTATTCTTTTTTTTTCAACTTGAAGAGTTTTCTTATTAAATAAGACTTTATTGTGCAAATAAACATATTTTCTAAATTAACACAGAAAATAAATTCTAAAACCATATCTTTAACCTTGAGAATTTGGAAATAATTTCATGTGCCTATAATTTTAGAAATAGTACAGTGATCCATCAAAAGTTATATTGGATTAGAAGAACAATCACAGTCAATTAAAATTTCAATGAGATATGAAGGAAATCATTGCAAAACCCAAATTTTGATTTCTAAAATAGAAATTATTTTCTAGTTGAATACATTTTATTATTCATAGCACATCAATTATCATAATATATCCAGTAAAATATTTTTCATAAATTTAATTGGAAATATTAATACCCTTTTTTCCTAAAAAAATGAGATGCAAGTATGTTTCATATCCAGCTTAGAAATAGTATCTTTTCAAAAGTTGGCTGTGTAAAACATGAAGAAACATGAGATACAAGACCAAAGAGCGTAGAGAATTTGGCCAGGTCAAGAGTTTGAAGATAAGGACTTAAAAATCACCAGGCTGTGCCAAGCACATCTTAATAGAAAAAGACAGTACATCAGCTTTAGTTCCTACTTTTGATGACAAAACTAAAGTCCAGAGAAGGTTGAATAACCAGCAGATTCTGTTCTACACAGTCTTATAGTGTGCCTCTGAAGAGCCAGACATTTGGCAGAATAAAACCCCAAATATCTAGAGGACATTATTTCTCTTTGCACACATAGCAAAGACCTGGTGTAGGAGAGGAAGACTATTAATAAGCATCACACTTAGTCTGTAACTTTTCCATCTCCTCTATTTTGACAATATAATCCAGTAACTCTCAAGATTTGATCAGAAAGACAGACTGTGTGTGCACATACATATGTGTGTGTTCATATTTGTGTGTGCTTATGTATGTGCATCTAGGGCTAGTGCAATAGCAAGATAGATACATTATATAATGAAATCTGCACTTTGCACTCTCAAAGAATGAAGTGTCAAAGAATTCTTGGCACACTTTTGAAGAACATACCTTGAATGAGATTCCACTGACTAGATATGAGATCATTTGATTAATCAAAGCTCATTGGAACAATTTGTTTCATTTTTAGACACTGTAAACTTATGAGCTCACAATACAGTGCACATGTAAAATTGAAAATACTATTCTCTCATTATAAAGAATCTTTACTAATACAATTTAGGATTGAAATAGTTAGAGAATCACAATTTGAAAGTCATAATAGTCATAATTCATCTAGGCAAAATAATCACTGTATTAAAATGGTTTCATCAGCATGACTGTCATTGTCTTTTCACACAGCCATGAACAGCAAGAGCCAAACCACTTCCAACACTCCAGATCGGGTCAATATCATCTTTCCTGTTGCACCTTAATTATCTTTCCACCTCAGCTCAAGCCAAGCCCCCTTTTTACTCTCAGCGCAGCCATTGTTTTAGATGCATCTTGTGAAAGAGCATGCCTTGTGCCATTCAAGACATCTAATGGAAAACCTGGGCACAACACAAAGCCGCTACTCCAACCTTGATACTTTCTATTTAAACCGGATACCTGTAATAGGAAAAAAACAGCACAAATAATCACAAACTCGGATGCATGATAACAAGTTGTAAAATCGTATAAGACTCAAGTTCCTACTGCCATCCATTCCTCACACCATCCCTGACCAGTGTACAGGTAAATGGCTGTTTTCCTCCATTTTGATCTGATCAGAGGCACTTCCCAGGAACTGGCTGTCCATGCTTTTTCACAAGGTATGGCATGTTCCCTTTATTCCAGTCATATTTGTACTCAAATGTCATGTTTTATTGATTTTTAGCCATTGGATTCAGATTTTTCAAATTTTCATTCCAGCTCTTCAACTTAATCTACCTTCTCTATCTTATTCTTGACAATTATTAAAATATAAACTATTTATTGAGTGTATTAAATTCATTCAACTGGCCTGGTTACAGGATATGTCCAGTTCAAGCTCCATATCGCTTATTGCTGGAGTCTTATCAGGGTGACCTTCATAGATTCCTGGGAGTTCCCATGGTTCTAGGTTTATAGCTCATCCCAGAGAACTACCCTAATCCAATAGTCTCTACCCTTACTCTTTCCCTCTTTCCTTATTTGATTCTGTGACTCTTAGTGTGTTGAGGGTTTTTTGTTTGTTTGTTTGTTTGTGGTTGGCTACTAATCCTCTGTCAGATGGATACCCAGAAAAGAACTTTTCTCATTCTTGGGTGTCTTCTTCACTTGACAGATATCTTCAACTATATGGAAGCTACTTTAGTTTTACTAGGTAAACTTTTTAGTAGTGTGATGTTGTCATTTGGTTGCATTAATTGCTGTTCAAATGGAGTCCTACTCAGGAAGTCCTTTTCTACACCCATATCTTGTGGAATACTGCCTATGTTGTTTTTTCCTGGCAGTTTTAGTGTTAAAGATTCCAAGTTAAGGTCTTTGATCAACTTGAATTTAAATTTTATGCATAGGTATACTCATGGGTATGAATTTGTTCTATAGTATTTTGTTGTGGTTGTGGTTTTACTATGCCATTACTTGGTTTGGGTATTAATGTCATACTTTCATTGAAATAATCTGGGAAAGTTCCATCTCTACCTATTTTAAAAATAGTTTAAGAATGATTGATTGTTGTTCTTGAATATCTTGTGTATTTCTTATGTGTATCTATCTTGTGTACTTCTTATGTGTATCTATCTTGTGTACTTTTTATGTGTATCTATCTTGTGTATTTCTTATGTGTATCTATCTTGTGTATTTCTTACGTCTATCTATCTTGTATATTTCTTATGTGTATCTATCTTGTGTATTTCTTATGTGTATCTATCTTGTGTACTTCTTATGTGTATCTATCTTGTGTATTTCTTATGTGTATCTATCTTGTGTATTTCTTACGTCTATCTATCTTGTATATTTCTTACGTGTATCTATCTTGTATATTTCTTATGTGTATCTATCTTGTGTATTTCTTATGTGTATCTATCTTGTGTACTTTTTATGTGTGTCTATCTTGTGTATTTCTTATGTGTATCTATCTTGTGTATTTCTTATGTGTATCTATCTTGTGTATTTCTTATGTGTATCTATCTTGTGTATTTCTTATGTGTATCTATCTTGGCTTAGACATATTTTAAATTGCTATGTCAATTGTTATGAGTCTGTTCGTGTTCTCTCTTTAGTTTAAATTTGGTAATTTGAATGAATAAACAAATCCACCCTTTTCTTTTGATTTTCTAACTTAATGAAGTGTTACTTTTTAAAATATTGTTCCATAATTTTGTTTACTTTTTGTCTGGTGGGATGTTTACCTGCTCATTTCTGATCTTGTTAATTTCATCTCCCCTTTCTGTCCATCTGTGTGTATCTCCTTTCTTCTCTCTATATATATTTATCCCCATATAGATATAGATATATGGATAGATGATAAGTAAACAAATACACTCACAACACACACATATAAATAAATATTTTATAGGTTTATATGTATAATATTCAGACAAATATATTATAATCTTAGGATATGTATGCAATTAGAATTATGCATTCTATTGTGTGTGTGTGTATATATATATATATATATATGTGTATATATATATATATATATATATATACATATATATATCACAATAAACCAGTTTTGCAATTTATACCTTATCCATAAACTATCATAATAAAACAAAACAAATACATGACTAACAAAATAATACCACTCATAAGAAGTCTCTTTCAAATCACTGATCATGTAGCCCATATAATTTGCAAAACAACATAGATATATCTTTTGGAACATCTCAGGAGTTGAGGATGGGACCCTATTGCTGAAGACACTGTTATTCAGGAGACATAATTGGGTGATGAGAGCTGGATATTACCTGCAAATCTCTTTCCTGCAGTCAATCTACAGAAGTTATCATGGATAGGAAGGAGTTAACAGTCCTATCCAGCTGGAAACTCAATGAACTATGGCTAGGTGTACATAAAGGCATGAGCACTGCATGTTGGTGGCAAGTAACAACTTTCTAATTGGACTTAAGACCCAGTCAACAAGAGTGAATTCATGCCAGTCAGTAAAAACCTAGCCACCTTCTTGAAGATGTTGGACCCTGGCCCAAAATGTTGGACCCTGGAAGTCCAATTCGGGAAGGGGGTTGCCGCGAGAGACCACTCAAGTCACACCAGCTGAGAGGTATAGGTAAAATTTATTACTGACACGTCAAAGGTCTCAATTGTTGATGTGTCAGGGTCCCTCAGCACTCGGGAGGTGAAGGACCCCGAGTAGCTGTTACAGGCTAGTTTTAAAGGCAAAAACCACAAAGCAGGTGGGGTTGCTTATCACTGGAATCCATATGGACATTAGGACACCTGACTTGGGAGAACTTCTTGTGAGGACATCTGATATCTGCAAATTTGCATGTAACTGTTCTGGGAATTAGGGTGGAACTCTTTTTTTTTTTTTTTTTTTTAATTTATTTATTTATTTATTTTATTTATTTATTTTATTTATTAATTTATTCTTATTACATCTCAATGTTTATCCCATCCCTTGTATCCTCCCATTCCTCCCCCCCGCCCATTTTCCCATTATTCCCCTCTCCTATGACTGTTCCTGAGGAGGATTACCTCCCCCTGTATATTCTCATAGGGTATCAAGTCTCTTCTTGGCTACCAGCTGTCCTTCCTCTGAGTGCCACCAGGTCTCCCCCTCCAGGGGACACTGTGGTACATATACACTATGGAATACTACTCAGCTATTAAAAACAAGGAATTCCCGAAATTTGTGGATAAATGGATTGTGCTAGAAATGATCATAATGAGTGAGTTAACCCAGAAGCAGAAAGAATCAAATGGTATATACTCACTTATATCTGCATACTAGCCCAAGGGACATGTCCCACGAAAGCCTTCACTTACCAGGAAACTGGGACAGAGGGGAGGGCATCCTATTGGGACTCTAAATGAGAGACGCATGGGAGAATAGCAAAATAAAAGGATACAGAGGGTCCTAGAAATCTACAAGTAGAACAATATGATAGGCAGATTTGGGCCCAGGGGTCCCGCTCAAACTAAGGCACCGGCCAAGGACAATACAGGAGGTAAACTTTAAACCCCTTCCCAGATCTAGCCAATGGTCAGAATATTCTCCACAGTTGAGTGGAGAGTGTGATATGACTTTCTCACGTACTCTGGTGCCTCACATAGGGTGGAACTCTTGAGGTTAGCAGTTCTGAGAACTGGGAGAAGCCTCTGGGGTCAGAAGTTTAGTTTCTCAGGCCACTGGGCAAGCAAGGCTGGAATTTTACAGTTTCTCACCCACTCCTTCTTTCAGGTGAACCTTGGTTAAATTTGTCCCATAGGCTGAGACACATCATTTGGAGACCACGAAGGGACTAAAAATGAAGAATTAAGTAAAGAACGTTATGTGAAGAGGGCCCCATGGAAAAATGAGTAAAAGACAAGTGAACCATTTCCCCTGAAGTTGCCCACTTCAAAGAAGAACGGCAAGTTAAACAACATAAACATGAGACAAAACAATATATAAGATGTATTCAAAGAGACATTAAAAAATAAGCTTCAACACAAGGAATAAGGGTAAATAAAAAAGTTAGATGAGTTTTTAAATTTTGTCAATAAAGTATGCCCATGGTTTCTTAATAATAAAATGGTTAATTTATAAACAGGGAATAAAGTTGGTAAAAAAAAAATTAAAAGGTCACTATGTTACTAATAGATCTAAAGAGACATCTGCCATGTTTTTCTCCCTTTGGGTTTTGATTAGAGATGTTCCTGACAAAATGAGAGAATTATTATCCCAAGCTAAAGAGATCTTGAAAGGAGATATAAGGAAAATCCAAAATTACTGAAGAAGATGATCTAGAGAGAAAAACTGCTTGCTCTCAAGAACATGACTGGTGGCCTCTGCCTACAACACCCCCAAAACAACAAGATCCCATTACAAAAATTCACTTACACCTAGGGAAGGGGATTAGGACGTAAGTGGGAGGGAGGGAGGAATGGGAGGATGCAAGTGATGGGATAACAACTGAGTTGTAATCTTAATAAATTAATAAAATTTTAAAAAGATATTTTTGCCTGTTTGTCTTTTTAAGTAAATTTGTTCATTTTTATTTTATCCACTTTACATCCTGACTGTAGTCCCTCCCTGTCTTCCTCCTGTCCAATCATCCCTTCCTCTTGTCCCCCTCTTCCCTAGACTTCAGAAAGGGGGAGCCCACCACCCATACCATCTGACCCCAGCCTACCAAGTCTCATTTGGACTGCCTGCATTCTCTTTCTCTGTGGCCTAGCAAGGCTACAATGCCAGGGGGAGTGATCAATGAGTGAGCAATAAAGGCCATGTCAGAGGCAGCCTCTACTCCCTATATTAAGGTATTCACATGGAAACTGTGCGGCCTATAGACTACATCTGAGCAGGGGGTCTAGGTCCTCTCTTTGCATGGACCTTGTTTGGTGCATCAGTCTCTGTAGGTCTCCTCTGAGCCCAGATTTGTTGGCTCTGTTGTCGTTCATGTAGATCTCCTGTGTTCTTCAGGTTCTTCTATCTTCCAACTCTTCCATAAGTCTCCCTGCACTCTGACCCAAAGTATATGACAGTAAGTCTCAGTATTGTCTCCATCATCTGCTGGGTGAAGATTTTCAGAAGACCTATGTAGTCTATGGTAGACTCCCTTTCTGTTTTCTCTCTTCAAGATCTTCTGGTGTCTGTTCTATTTTCTCTTCTGAATGAGAATCAAACATACTCTCAATGGTCTTCCTTACTATTAGCTTCTTCTGATCTTTAGATTATAGTGTGTTTATATTTTTTCATTTTTAATAGCTAAGGCTATACAGATGGTGATTATCTGACTGGATCTGTGCATGTAGAAAAACACAAATGGATTCATATATATCACCCAGTGCAAAACAAAATTCCAAGTGAATTAAAGACCTCAAAATAAAACCAGACACACTAAATCTGTTAGGAAAAAAAAGTAGTGTAGAGCCTTGAACTCATTGGCACAGGAGACAAATCCCTGAACAGAACACTAACCACCAAGGATCTAAGGTCAACAATTAATAAATAGGACCTCATGAAATTGAAAATCTTTTGTAAGACAAAGGACACTGTCACCAGAAGAAAATTATATCCTATAGACTGGGAAAATTTTTCACAACTCATCATCCTACAGAGGGCTAACACCAAAAAACCCCAAATAATTCAATTTAAAAATGGGGTATAGAGTGAAACATAGAATTCTCAGCAAAAGAATATTAAATGGTCAAGAAACTCCAAAGAAATGGTCAATATCCTTAGTCATCAGAGAAATGCAAATAAAACAACTCTGATATTCCATTCTATGACCCTCAAAGTGGCTAAGATGAAAAACCTAAGTGACAACACATGCTGGCAAGGATGTGGAGAAAGTAGGAAACTTCTCCATTGCTGGTGTGAGTGAAAACTTATACATCACTTTGGAAATCAATCTGGCCCTTTCTCAGAAAACTGCTGATAGTGCTACCTCAAGACCCAGCTATACCACTCCTGGGCATATACCCAACAGATGTTCCACCATACAACAAGGACATTTGCTCAACTATGTTCATAACAGCTTTGTTTGTAATACCTATAATCTGGAAACAGCTTAAATGTCCCTCACCTGAAGAATGAATAAAGAAAATTGTGGTACATTTACACAATGAAATACTATCCATTTATTAAAGACATGTTTTATAATTTAAAAAGCACACATTCTTGGAGTGTAGCATAGGCTGGTCTACAATTTATGACTTCATGTTCTCACTCAAACTGGACTCGAGTTAGTGAGCAAGGAACCTGAATTTCCAGACTGCTGACATTACAGGTGGTATATATGTCCATGTGTTGCTAAAGCAAATATTTTCAACATGCAATATCAACGGAAGGTCTTATACTTACCGATTGTATAAGCAAAAATGAATTTATTACATATATTCTTTGAAGTGATAGTTCTTTATAATAATGTATATCTTATTCATAAAAAGGGGAATAACTTTTCTAACAAAAGCAAGCAATTTATTCCAGGATTAAGAATTTAAAATTTCTAAAAAAATATTCTCAATTCCTAGCATCTGTTTTTGTTAACGTATTTTATTCCATAATTTATACTGAAATTTGCTAATTAAAATATATCTGAAATTTTTATTGTTTCTTAAAATATTTTATAATTATATATGTGTGCACATATATAGAGTGTACATATATATATATATATATATATATATATATAGAGAGAGAGAGAGAGAGAGAGAGAGAGAGAGGGAGAGAGAGAGAGAGAGAGAGAGAGAGAGAGAGAGAGAGAGAGAGAGAGAGAGGCATCATTGTGATTCTACTGATTCTACATTTGGTTCTTAGTGATTTCTTTTCTAAAAAGCCATAAAATGTTTATTCATTGAGGTTTTCCTTAAATACTTTTGGCATTATTTTGTCACAAATAATATATAACCATTTTGCAAAATTTAGAAATTAAGAGGTTTACTTGTATGATAATTGTTCTAATGCAGATTTGAGATGAGTAAATAACGAACAGCACATAATGTCATGTTACATGATTACAAGTTCCTTCCTTATTAACTCTTTAAGTTAGTAAACCCTTCATAAAGCTACTAAAATGGACTAAAATAATGGATTTTAAGACATCAATATTATGCTGTTAACTAAATTGCCAACTTTCAGTTATTGATGTAGCCCATTAGTGTTAGGTCTTATTTTGTTGCCCATCATGTTTTTCTTGTAATTTCTATGTGTATGTGTATTTGTAATGATGGAGTACATTCCATTTCATATCATACAATTTACTTAATAGCCTATCATCAATATGTTTAATGTAGCAACATAATATACATCAGTTTTACTTTTAATTAAATGCATATTTTTTATCTAATGAAGGTATGTAACTTACTAAATATAAGCCTAGATGTGGGTAATTAGTTAATGTATTTAAACATGCAAATGTTATGGAGTGTAATGAGAAAGGCCAGTTCTAAACTCATGTTGTGTACACATTTTGAAAGCCTGTTTGGAAAGATGTCAAAACTTTAACTATATTCGTTTTCACTGACCCTAAAATCCCACTTCTGGGAAGCTCTAAAGAAATTATCAGAGATGAAGACAAAGATTTATGTGAAGAGATTGTATCATTCCATTATTTATGGCACCAAACATTTGGAAGGAATCCAAATGTCCAACAAGGGATGATTATATCATAAAGCATCCATTAAAATAAAGAGCTGGTATCCATTATAAAATTTATTTATGCTGAACTTTAAAAATACAGGGAAGGTTTATAAGGCAACGTGAAAAGATAAAGAGCACAAGCTTTATATATACAGAATCATACTAACACATAAAATACTGACACACATGCAAGAGGGCTAATGATGAAGATTACTGAGCTGAGCTGATATTTCTTGTTTTCTTAAATTCTTCACATATCCTATATTAAGCATCTATAATTTTCAAAAATGAAACATATTAAATATCTAAGGATAATATTTGCAGAGAATGTCAAATGGCAGACCTTATTGTCATTCCATCTTAATGACATGATAGCCTTTTGATGAGAGGATGCCATTTTCCCAAAGGCAGTGTAAGGGCATGCACTCCTAATTTCAGCTTCACAAAAACTCTATGGAAAGTTTCTAAACTCACTGTTGTAAAAGGAAAATAGAGTTAAGAGTCTTATGAAGTTACAGGCTAATGAACACTAACAGCAGGTTCATTCACAATCCAATTACTTGGAAAGTAAATGTACCATATCTAGCTAGTTATATTGTTTAATATTTAATCCTGTGAAATAAAAGCATGAACATTAAAGTTCTATAGCAAGCCCTAGAAGCATGAAAATAACATATGAAAGTAACAGATTTTAATGTTTCCACCCCAAAAGCAAAGCCCTGTAAAATGTCCCTTCCTTAAACTTTGTGTGTGATGTTAGAACATTGAGTGAAAGCAGATCTCATTGTCATTTTTCCTTCTGTCAAAAATAATTAAAGCTAGATTAAGGTGTGTTCAGTCTTTGTGCTGTCTTCTGGGAATCTGCAGTGCACGGTGGGTTATTCTAAATGAGTGTTAGTTAAGGTCACAACTGTTCTTAATTTTTACGGTTAATATGTCTCTAATAAAAATCATATTAGCAAAATAGTATTGGGATTGAAATTATTAATTTCTGCTTTTTTTTTTTTGAGCTTCCATAGATGGATAAACTGAGACTTCAGGTTGTCACCTATTCTCAGTACTTTCGCTAATTCTCACCTTAAAATGTGTGTACAGCCAACACAACAGTGGTAAGGCTTGGCGGTACCAGGCCAGTATTTAGCCCACTGTGTGTTCTGATCTGCTGATACTAAGGTAGACTGATGTGGGCATTCAGTCATAGTAATGGGTTCACAGAAATGACATGCTCATTACTCCCTAAAACTACTAGTGGCTCAAATTCTTACTGAACTGCGTTTTCGCTGGTGTGGGAACCCATGCCAAATTCTGCCATGTAAGAAATCCTGTGCTTAGGCTGTATGCTGTGACCTTCGAGTTGCTGACATTTACCTCACAAGGTCTTGTGTTCTAGGCTATCCTTGGACTATTTACCTTTGAAAGAAGTAGGGAAGCCTCAACTTGGAACCACCCAGAGGATCTAGGAATTCTTACAAGGAACTACTCAGAGAACTAGGAAGTTCTACATGGAGCAATTAGGCTATTGTATTCTTGCCCATGGGATAGAGTAAGTGAGATAAGAATAGATCCTATTGACCTTGCCCTATATATGTTCCTGCTAGTCCACAATAAAGTGAATCTTGATCAGAAATTTCCTGACATGATTCGTTATTTCTCGCGTCTCTCTATCTTACTTTCAATCCCCACTCCCTCTTTCAGGTGACCCCTGATTCGATTTTTCCAGTGGGCTGGGACCCAACAAAACTCAACCCCACATTTTCTTGGGCTCCTTTAATATCTTACTCAATAATATTATCATAGTAATATTTGTGTGTGCATGTGTTTGCATGTATATATGTATCTTCATAAAAGAGAGAGAGGGAGCAAAACATCTTTAATTTAGGTACCCTCTTCAAACTAACATTAACCATTCATGGATCAAAAATGAAAGAATGAGCAATTATGACTGTATAGTTTTTATTATCCATATTAAGGGCTCTCAACAAATGTTTAGTGGTGGCTATTTACCAAATTTGTTGTAGCTGTCCTCTGTGTAAATTCTGGTAGAATTTTTGGGATCACTAATGCATGTCATCCATGAATAACAAAATGCTGACTTCTTCCTTTCCAATTTGTATCTCCTTGATCTCTTACAGTTGTCTTATTGCTTGCTCTAGCTAGTGTGTCAAGTACTATACTGAACAGATACAGAGACAGTGGGCAGATTTGTCTTGTTCCAGATTTTAGTGTAATTTGTTTTTATCCATTTAATTTTGTTAGCTATCACTTGCTATGTAGCCTGTATTGTATTTACATACATGCATTGTGTTGTTGATCTCTCCAAGACTTTTAACATGAAGAATAGTTGGATTTTGTAAAAGGCATCTAATGAGATGACCATGTGTGTGTGTGTGTGTGTGTGTGTGTGTGTTTCAGTTTGTCTATATGGTGGATTAATTTAATGGATTTTTGTATATTGAACCATCCCTGAATCCCTGGAATGAAGCTTACTTGATCGTGGGTAAATGATGCCTTTGATATGTTCTTGGATTAAGTTTGAATGTATTTTATTGAGAATATTCCCATCAATGTTCATAGGAGAACATGGTCTAAAATTCTCTTTCTTGGTTGAGTCTTTGTGTGATTTAGTTATGCGAGTGACTGTGACCTCATAGAATGAGTTTGGCAATGTTCCTTCTAATTCTATTTGAGGAGTAGGGGTATTAGTTCTTCTCTGAAAGGCTGGTAAAATTCTTCACAAAAACAATCTGGCACTGGTTCAGAGACTTTTAATACTTGTTTCTATTTCTTTTGTGGGTTGTAGGACTATTTAAATAGTTTACTTGAATTGACTTGACTTAGCCAGTGAACTATATCATGAAAATCATCTGGACTTTCCAATTTTATGAAATTAGTCTTTTGAAATAAGACCTAATGATTCTTTCGATTTCTTTGGGGGTCTGTTATGTCCCCCTTTTCATTTCTGATATTGTTAATTTGAATATTGTCTCTCTGTCTTTAGTTAGCTCAGCTAAGGGTTTGTGTATCTTGTTGATTTTCTCAAAGAATCAGCTCTTCGTATTGTTCATTCTTAGAGTTGTTCTCTTTGTTTATAATTTATTGATTTAAGACAAGAGTTTGATTATTTTCTGCCCTGTCCTCTAGTGTGTGTGTGTGTGTGTGTGTGTGTGTGTGTGTGTGTGTGTGTGTGTGTTTCTTTTTGTTCTAGAGCTTTCAAGTATGCTTTTGAATTGATAGTATAAGATCTGTCCAATTCTTTTTTGAGGGCACTTAGTGTTACGAAATTTCCTCACAGCACTGCTTTCACTGTGTATATGTTGTACATTCATTTTCATTGAATTCTAGAAAGTATTTAATTTCTTTATTTCTTGTCTGATTCATTGGTCAGTGAGTAGAAGGTTATGAGTAGAGAGTTGTTCAGTGTCCATTAGATTGTAGGCTTTCCATTGTTGAACTACAACTGTAATCATGGTGATATGATAAGATATAAGGAGTTATTTTCATTTTCTTATATTTCTTGCAGCTTGTTTTGTGACCAAGTATATGGTCAGTTTTGCAGAAAGTTCTATAAGGTATCGAGAAGAGACATTCTTTTGTATTTGAGTGAAATGTTCTCAAGATATATGTAAGGTCATTTTGAGTTATAACATGTTAGTTTCACTATTTCTCTGTTTAGTTCATGTCTCTGTGACCTGTCCATTGGTAAGAGTTGGGTGCTCAAATCTCCCACTACTAATGTGTGGGGTTGGATTGTGATTTGCACTTTACTAATGTTTCTTTTACCAATATGAGTAACTTGCATTTGGGGCATAGTTGTTTGGAATTGAGATATAGACTTGGTGGATTTTTCTTTTGAAGAGTGTAACATGTCTTTCTTCATCTCTTTTGATTAGTTTTGGTTGAAGGTTTATTTTACTAGATATTAGTATGGGTCCTACAGCCTGTTTCTTGGGCACATTTGCTTATAAAACCTTTTTCCAGCTTTTTACTATGAGATAATGTATAACTTATATGCAGCAGAACAGTGGATTCTGTTCTCACATGCATTCTATTAACCAGTGTGTTTTTACTGGGGAATTGAGTCCATTGATGTTAAAAGATACTAATGACCAATGATTTTTAATTCCTCTTATATTGATGTTGGTGGTGGCTGTGCCTGTGTTTCTCTTCTTTTGATTTTCCTAATGTGGAGTTATTTCCTGTCTTTTTTAGGGGGGGAGTTAAACCATTGGTTTCGAAGTTTTTTTTTTTTTCTAGTATCTTCTGTAGGATTGGATTTTTGCATAGATACAGCTTAAATTTGGTTTTGTCATGGTGTATCATGTTTTCTCTATCTCTGGTAATAAAAAGTTTTCTAGATATATGTAGTAGTCTGGGATGACATCTTTGGTCTCTTAGAGTCTGCAACATATCTGCCTAGGAGCTTCTGGCCTTTAGAATCATGGGTATAATCATGGGTATGTTACATGGCCTTTTTCCCTTGTAGCTTTTAATATTCTTTGTTTTATACATTTATTGTTTTGATTACTATGTAACAGATTTTTGGGGGGAAATTTGAGACAGAGTTTGTCTGTGTAGCCTTGCCTACCCTGGAATCACTTTGTAGACCAGGCTGGCCTTGAACTCATAGAAATCCACCTGCCTCTGCCTCCCAGAGTGCTGGGACTACAGGCTTGTGCCACTGCTTCCAGTCACTTCTGGTATATTAATAAGCATCTCTTTTTTTAGGTTGGGGAAATTTCCCCCTTCTATTCCTATTATTCTTAGGTTTGCCTTTTCATTGTATCCCAAATTTCTTGGATGTTTACTGTCAGGAAGGTCTTATATATAACATTTTCTTTGACTGATTTATCAATTTCTTCTATATTATTTTTCTACCTGAGATTCTATCTACAATCCCTTGTATTCTGCTACTTATATTTGATTCTGTCACTCCTGTTCTCATCCCTAGATTTTCCATCTCCAGGATTCCCATATTTTGTGTTTTATTTATTGCTTATTCTTCCATTTCTAGGTCTTAAACAGTTTTATTCATCTCTTTTACCTGTTAAATGTATTTTCCTGTATTTTTAAGGGCTGTATTCATTTTCTCTTTAAATGCCTCTATTATATTTAAAATTAGATTTAAGGTCATCTTTTGCTTTGGCTGTCTTAGATTATTCAGGGCTTGCTGTAGTAAGATAGCTAGCTTCTGGTGGTATGGTGTCCTAATTCTTGTTTATTGTGATCTTACCCTGGCCTTTAGCTATCTGGGTGTCCCTGTTGTTGGCCCGGTGTTTCTGTTATTGGCAAGAGTTCTTGGAAAATCAGGCAGAACTATTGGCCTGACAGTGGAACTAAGATACTTTCCTCTGTAGGGTATACCCCAGGGGTACCCACCAGACAGGGGATTGGCAGGGATGGTTAACCTGAATGTTCCCAGGGCGTGGCTGGACTCCTCAGAAAGGCAGGCAGGGCAGTGGGTCTGACAAAGGAGCTCAAGGGACATAGCATAGTTCATTGGTAGTGGCTGTGGCTCCAGAGGCACCATGAAATCAGGGGTTTGGCAGGGAGGGATCTAACCTCATTTTTCCTGGGACCCAGAAGGCTGCTTTGGGAAGGCAGGCAGAGTCATGGTCCTGAAGAGGGAGCTCGGGGGACAGCATGTAACTCACCTTTCCTGGTTGTGTCCCAGGTGGACCCAGCAGGCAAGCAATTGGCAGGGAGTGGTCTAACCTAGGGAAGCTGCAGAATCATGGGACAGACAAGGGACCCCAGGTGACCTAGCTTTATTTTTCTATTGATACAGATTGGGTATTTTGTTTGAATATAAAAGTATTATTGACAATTATATTTATGATGAAATGGCCTAGTGTCACAGTTCTGTAATCCTAGCACATTATTGGAGGACAAGTTGAAACAGAAGGACCATTATGTCTGTAATAGCCTGAGCTATAGAATACAACTCTGTTGTACAAAAACAAAAACTAGATTCCCCCATGATTATATGTACATGCAATAGGCTGTTTTAAGGATCTGCAAAATCAAATAAACATGAACCATGTACTCAAGGTTTTGTTGTTCTTTATCTTTACCTGCTGGGCTGCCATAAATTCCTAAAATAAAAATACTGATTTGAAACATATTTATTCATACTCTCACATATTTTGCACATATTTGTAGCTTATATAATACCATCACTAACCTTTTTTTTGTTTGATTATGACATGTAAATACTAGAAAGACTTGTCTACTTATTATTAACATTTTAAACTCTGAAATCTAGGCGTTACATAAATATATGTTAGACAATACTTTTTTATCTATAATGTGCATGAAAAATATTTACTAGACACATAGAACCATTTTAGATGCATGACAGTGAGAAATGACTGCTTCTGCTCTACCTTTACATCTCCGGGTACATGGGTGGGGAATGGCCATATGCAAATGCTTACATTATATCTAAACTAATGAGAGCAGATTGACTACAGGAATTAAAATCACCAGAGAAATGGATTATCATGGCTTCCTAAAGGTTATTATGTGTAGAAAGGGATGAAATAACTCATAGCTATTACTTTATGGAGAATGAATACTTTTAGCTTGATTTAACTGAAATGATCTTGTATTTCCTTTAAAGTGTTTCTGCTGAGATTTATTGCATTTCTGCTAAAATATTTTAAGTACATCTTTAAAGCAAGAATTGTGCTGATTTTGCACAGGAAGCAAATGAAATTTTGTGGTTTAATATTTTAAATAAGTTATTGCAGTACTTATTTAAAAGTAGGAAAGATCCCAATTACTTTATGTAGGAAACAGAAACTGTTATGCATTCTGTAAATTAGATAATGAAATTGCCTATTGTCTATAACAAGCTATTTTCTCTTAGTGCATTTTTTTATCATATATTCTTACAAGTATTATACAAAAGTTAAGAGTGATATTCATTTCATAAATTAAGTAAAAGAGAAAACAAACATGAAATATAATCCATAACATATTTGGACTATCATTCCTACACACAAAAATCACACACTGTGTCAAAAACTTTGGCAAAATGTTATTTTGAATATCAAATCTAAAGATAGTGCTGAGTGTCATGGCTGGCCTTCATCTTTTATCTCCTCTATTACACTGTTCATATGCCTTTCTTACTGGGCCAGGGGTTCTTACTGGGTTTACACTAGTCAATATTTCATAAGGATGAAGTATCATTTTAATAGAACTGAGAGAGACATACTGTTGTCAGAAAGTTTCTTGTTGAGTTTGGCAAATAAAGATACTAAGTAAAGAAGAAAAGTTTCCAGTCTCTGCAAATATACAGACACAAATTCAGAAAATGGAGGAAGAGGAGAAATGAGAACAGTGATTGGGGGAAGTGAGGACAGTCAGTTCTTCATGGAAAGGATTTCTAACCTGCATTCATTCTCATCCCCTAAACAGGAAACGCCCTTCATCCACTGGGGTTTGCACGAGAATGTTCTTTACAGGATCAGACGTGTGGCATCTTTGTCCTCAGCTCTTGGTACTTTTGAGTGGATTTGCAAGGCGTATCCTCAATTGAAGGACTATGTCACTTGGGGTGTGAATTAAGGTAATAACCTCGGGAGCAGAAACAGATCATATTGGGAAACTAATTTAACTCTTTGAGTATTATTTGTTCTTTTCAAGAATAATTCATTTTTAGTATAAATTTCTACTTTCCCTTACCACAGCGTGTATATAACTTATACTTGAACTTTGAGATTTATCAGTGAAGGTTTATGTTGAGATTGGGTTGTGTGGTCTAAAAACAATTACAATTAAGAACACCAGTCTTTGTTTCCACACAATGGTTTATTTTACTAAATGAATGTTTGCAATTTGACTGAGGAGATGGCTTGGTCCTCAGTCATGAGGACCTGAGTTCGGATACCTTGCACTCTGTTAAAAGCTGAGAGTTGTATAAACACATGTAATCCCAGTGCTGGGGAGGAAGGCACAGGGGTTTTCCCTAAGACTTTCATTGACAGCCAGCCTCGTAGAATCAGTGAGATCTAGATTCAGTGAGTGGCCTAGTAGGGAAAGGGACTTACTACTAAGCCTTAGGAACTGAGTTTGACTCTCAGGATGTACATCTATATGGAAGAAGAGAACTGCCTCCTGTATGTGGACCTTTAGGCTCACACTTTACAATGCATTATTATTATTATGCTGGTAAGACGGAGGAAATTATAAAAATTTGTAAGTGCAGATGGCTCTAGAAACAATCATCATGAGTGAAGTAGCCCAAACCCCATTAGCCATTCAATGCATGTTTTTCTTACTTGTACCTGTTAGCCTTTAATTTTTCAATATGTGTGTTATAATCAATAATTTAAGGGGTTAGGTACTTACCAAGGGTCCAAGAATGTGGAGGGGATCATCCAAGAAGGGGGAAGACAATACAGCATTATGGAGACACATATAATGAGCCAGAATCGAGACATAAATGGAGTAGACATAAATGGAGTAGGTAGGAACAACAAAGTATTGCATGGAAACACAACTAGCACTAAATGCCCTTTGAGAAACCACAAAGAAATCCACTACTGTGGAAGCTCCCATATGTATCTAATTTAAACCACATCACAACATAATGGGGAAACTATTCCCCAACTTGATCTTATGCCACCAACTAAAACCTCCAATGCTAGGACTAGGGTCTACCATCTTGTGTAATCAAACAAGTCAATCCCATGGAAAGCCTCAAACACCAAAGGCTGTGCTGTCGATTACTCTCCATAACCTGGGGGTGACTTACTTACTGCTGCTGAGGATCTTCTTTACTTATGGCAGGGAACATGGAGTAGCTGAGCTCGTGCCTAACTATAATTTTTACCCCTATTAACTATGATTCACTTTGCCGGAAGGTGCTCTGCATGGTATTGGAGGAAAAGGATGATCAATACTACACAGATATAAATCTTGTCACCCATAACAATAACCTAACTGAAATATATCCTGGTGCAGTAGTAGCAAAACTGGTAGCAAATACTTTTTAATTAGATGTGTTTTCCCTTTAATTGAGATTGGACCCATATTCAGCATT
This sequence comes from Acomys russatus, assembly GCF_903995435.1. Lineage (NCBI taxonomy): Eukaryota > Metazoa > Chordata > Mammalia > Rodentia > Muridae > Acomys > Acomys russatus. The sequence goes on from NC_067138.1 coordinate 98,403,459, forward strand.
GCTAAAGTGGCCAAGAATCTGACCTTAGAGGGACATCAAGTTAGGGGAGAGAGATAACCCTCTGATATTATTCTACTGATGGAACATAGACATGAAATGATTCCTAGTGACATATTGCTGTGAACATAGAGTAGTGGATGGCTCATCTCTAAATAAATAAGCTTAGTATTTCAGTAGATAATAAATAACTTATAGACCCACAACTGAACAATGTATAGAGAGGAAGAGATTTTAGACTACTCAGTCATAAACAAGATGTCTCCTCCCCACAAGATCCAAGGGCCTATGTAGAAAGAGGAAGCAGAAAGATTGCCTCGAGGAAGCAGTGTCTTCTAAACGCAATAGTACTGATGCACATACGAACTCACAGACATGGAAGCAAACATGGATCTGCACATGTTTCCAGGAGGATGTGGATAGGTCCTTCCCCGAGAATATATCTGCAATTGATACTCTCTGGTAGATGAAGCATCAATGTTTTCCAGTGAATTTTCACTGGCATATCAACCATACTCCAGGGAAGACCCCTTACTCAAGATTAGGTGGCCAACAAAACGAATTCTGTGATTTCTGTTTAACTTTGTCTGTGGCTTTTGTTTGTTTCCTTTCATTTGTTTTGGTATTTGCTTTTGTCTTATTGTTGTGGGTTTTAGTTATCTGAGTTTAGTTTCTGTTTGGGAGGGGTATGAAGTTAGGATAAAGATCTGATAGGAATTGGTAAAGGACAATAAAAATCTCTGACTTTGACCCCCTATATGCACACACATGCACACACAAATATCTACAAAGCATGGAGTTTTTCAAATTATTTTGTCTAATATAAGTTTATTTTATTAATTATTATAGGTTCTACTGTAAGAAAAAAATGTTTCCTGACTGTAAGAATACTAATTAGTTGTCAGACATATTTTATTGGTATATGTTAATACAAAATTTTTGTTTAGAGTATATGGAAAAATCATAAAAATTTGAATAGTTCTGTGTATAGAAATTGGTGAGACAAAATGATTCTGTAAGCATCAATTAAAACAAAATGCCTCATAATGTTACATTTTCATAAGGAATCTACACATATGTCTAGAAAAATAACAGATAAAAATAAGAGACTAAAAGTAAAAAATATTGGCAGGGAAGAGAAATCACCAGTGATGTTTAGCAAAACAAGCTGCTTCCGACTTGTCATTTTTTTATATGCTTATGCAGACTCATTTGAAGAACCCAAACATGAACTATTGTTTCAAGAGATTCGTTTTTTTAGTCCTCAAAAGCAAAGCCATAAGACTATGTTAATCTTACTTACATCATCCAGATTATTAGTTTCTCAAAAGGGTACCTCTGTGCTGAAATCTCTACAAATTTCCTGGGACATGCTCGGAATTTATGTATGTAACTACTTTATGTGAATTAGATTCATGCTTCCAAAAGTGAACAGAACTCTTAGCATACACCTTACCTAGACATGGCCAACACTGCCTCAGCTCTGCCCATTTCAAAGGCTCAATCACACATTGTGCATTACTTCATTTGGACATGATGGCATCTTTAAAATCAGTTTTCTTAGCATGAGCCCTATTTCATTGAAAATCTTGTTGATCCAATTTTCTACACTATATTGTTGGCACTTAAATGAAATCCCATGCTCTATGATGTATATTGTAATACTCTTAATAAAATTTTTGAGTCTGTCTGTTAGCCAGTTATATCAGTTTAGAATTCAAAAAAAGTGAAATTATGTATCATTTTCCTTCCCTACATGTGCAGTTGTAGATTTCATGTGTCCTCTTCTAATGGGTATTTGAATTTTAACTCTGTGGGAGCCATGATATCATCGTATTAGGATAATAAATTTTTAAACTTTTTTCCATTTTTTGTTGATGTATTCAGATTACATATCACTTTTTAAAAATATTTTTATTAATTTATTAATATTACATCTCAATTGTCTTCACATCCCTTGTATCCTCCCATTCCTCCCTCCCTCCCATTTTCCCCTTACTCCCTTTCCCTATGACTGTGACTGAGGGGAACCTCTTCCCCCTGTATATGCTCATAGGGTATCAAGTCTCTTCTTGGTAGCCTGCTATCCTTCCTCTGAGTGCCACCAGGCCTCCCGATCCAGGGAACGTGGTCAAATATGGGGCACCAGAGTTCATGTGAAATTCAGACCCCATTCTCCACTCAACTGTGGAGAATGTCCTGTCCAATGGCTAGTATGGGTAGGGGTTCGAAGTTTACTACACGTATTGTCCTTGGCTGGTGCCATAGTTTGAGCAGGGCCCATAGGCCCAGATCTGCCTGTCATGATGATGTCACTTTTTTTCTTTAATTTTTTATTAATTTATTCTTGTTACATGTCAATGGTTATCCCATCCCTTGTATCCTCCCGTTCTTCCCTCCCTCCCATTTTCCCCTTACTCCCCTCCCCTATGACTGTTCCTGAGGGGGACCTCCTCCCCCTGTATATGCTCATAGGGTATCAAGTCTCTTCTCGGTAACCTGCTATTCCTTCCTCTGAGTGCCACCAGGTCTCCCCCTCCAAGGAACATGGTCAAATATGAGGCACCAGAGTTTGTGTGAAAGTCATACCCCACTCTCCACTCAACTGTGGAGAATATTCTGTCCATTGGCTAGATCTGGGTAGGGGTTTAAAGTTTACCACCTGTATTGTCCTTGGCTGGTGCCTTAGTTTGAGTGGGACCCCTGAGCCAAAATATGCCTTTCATAATGTTCTACTTGTAGGTTTCTAGGATCCTCTGGATTCTTCTATCCAGCACACAACAAGAAAATTTGCTCAACCATGTTCTAGCAGCCTTATTCATAATAGCTAGAACATGGAAACAGCCTAAGTGTCCCTCAGTATAAGAATGGATAAAGAAACTGTGGTACATATACACTATGGAATACTACTCAGCTATTAAAAACAAGGAATGCCCGAAATTTGTGGACAAATGAATTGAACTAGAAATGATCATAATGAGTGAGTTAACCCAGAAGCAGAAAGAATCAAATGGTATATACTCACTTATATCTGCATATTACCCAAGGGGCATGTCCCACGAAAGTCTTCACTTACCAGGAAACTGGGACAGAGGGGAGGACATCCTATTGGGACTCTAGATGAAAGAAGAATGATGCCACTTTTTATCCGCTTGCTTGTCTCTTCCCGTTCCTCATTCTCTCCCTTTTTCACCCTATTCCCATTCCTTAGGTATGTGAAAGAAGGGGACCTCCTCCCGCACCATATGGTCACAGCCTATCATATCTCATCTTGGTAGCCTTCCTATTCTTTCTCTGAGTGCTGCCAGGCCTCCCCACCAAGGGGAAGTGGTCATATATTGGGCACCAGAGTTCATTTCAGAGTCAGTCCCTGCTCTCCACATGACTGTATAGAATGTCCTGTGCCTTGGCTAGATCTGAGTAGGGGTTCAATATTTACTTCATGTATTGTCTTTGGTTGGTGCAGTAGCTTGAACAGAACCCCCTGAGTCCTGATCCACCCAACATAATGTTCTTCTTGAATGTTTTTAGGACCCTCTGGATCCTTTTATTTCTCCATTCTACTGTACTTCTCTCACCTAGAGTACCAATAGGAGGTCTCCACACTTATCCCAATCTCCTGGTAAGTGAAGACTTTCAGGGGACATCCCTGTTGGGTTAGTGTCCTAGTATAAGTGAGTATATACCATGTGATTCTTTCTGAGTCTGCATTAACTCACTCAATATGATCATTTCTAGTCCCATTCATTTGTCCAGAAATATCAGGATTTTCTTGTCTTTAATAGATGAGTAGCATTCCATAGTGTAAATATATCACAGTTTCTTTATCCATTCTTCAACTGAGGGACATTTAGGTTGCATCCTGGTTCTGGATATTATGAATAAGGCTGCTATGAACATGGTTGAGCACATTTGCTTGTTGTGTGGTGGACTACCTTATGGGTATATTCCAAGGAGTGGTATATCTGGGTCTTTAGGAAGCCCTATTCCCAGAATTCTGAGAAAGCACCAGATAGATTTCCAAAGTGGTTGTACAAGTTTGCACTCCTACCAGCAGTGAAGGAGTGTTCCCCTTTCTCCACATTCTCGATAGCATGTGGGGTCACTGGAGTTTCTGATTTTGACCATTCGGATGGGTGTAAGATGGAATCTCAGGGTTATTTTTATTTGCATTTCTATGATGGCTAAGGACGCTAAGCATTTCTTTAAGAATTTCTCAGCCATTTGATATGCCTCTGTTGAGAATTCTTTGTTTAGCTCTGAGCCCCATTTCTTAATTGGGCTATTTGGATTGGTGGTGTTTAATTTATTGAGCTCTTTATATATTTTGGATATTAGATCTATGTCAGATGTAGGATTGGTGAAAATCTTTTCCCAGTCTGTAGGCTGTCACTTTGTTCCGTTGACAGTGTCTTCTGTCTTACAGAAGCTTCTCAGCCTCATGAGGCCCCATTTATTAATTGCGTTGTCATTCTTCCTATTCAAATATAGATAGGGGATTTTGAAACAGACAAACATGGAAGGCATATGATATGAATATGCAGAGAGGAGATGGCAATCTTCTTTTTTGGAGATTGGTCTGGAAGAGATCCTTCCTTCACAGCTCATAGAAGTAATGAACTCTTCTAGACATCCTTCATGATCTTCCAAAATGCAAACAAAAGGTAAATTTCTGTTGATTCATCCACACACTCTAAGGTACTTAGATTGAGGAGCCTCCAACATCCATTATGCAGGACATACTACTTAGTTTCTTTTTTTGCTGACTGTGTATTTAATTAATGTTATATTCCTTCATTTAACATTTTGTTGTTCATGTAAATATTTTATCACTGACTTAAATTTAATATGTCATCACAGTAAAAAATAAAACATATACTTTATACAAATTTCTTAATGAGACTATTGAGCTACTGTGTTTAAAATGCCAAATGTAGGGGACACATCCACATAGTCTACTTTTAAATACATAGCATAGACCTTAACACTAATAAAGAAAAAAAAAACCCTGCTACTATCTATTCAGCTTTTTATGTATGCTAAAGAGATATTGAAATATATTACACATACTGAGGTCTTTACTCCATAAGTATTCCCAATTTAAGATAATATTTTAAGAATGAAAAATTTCTAGTATTTTAATAATTAAAATAATATTGTATTATTATATTTATGCCATATCCATATTATATTATATTATATATTTACCATAATATGTAATATATATATAATACTATTGATATTTCACAATAATTAATTGTACTTATTATGTATAAATTATTATAAGCTAATTTAATTTGTAAACAAAACTTTAATAATTATAATTATGAAAATAGTTCTATTAATAAATTAAAAATATAAAAATGTTAAATATTAAGTATAGTACCACAGATCAATAAATTAGACAACTTACAAAAGAACAATGGTGACTGCCACTTAATTATACCTGAGGATCCAGGTATTGTTAGAGTAGTTTTGAACTAGAGAAAGCAATCTAGTTGTTATTTTCAAAATTATAGCTGATATTATAATATTTTTATTTGCACTTATGACTTCATAGCGACCCTTACAGCATTTTTAAGCTTTCAAATTTAGTGGTGATCCTTAATACTTAAAATATGTACAGGTTCAGGTTAATTCATTTTTCATTAAATTTTTATAAGTGAAATACAATATATCTAACCTATGGGTATTGAGGTATGTGTGTACCTTTTCACATGAAATGTGATAACTAACAGTAAAGGAATATTCTTTTTATTTCTGAACATCATGAGCACACATGCCACCTCAGTGCTGGCCTGTGGCGCTTGCGCCACCGCCGTACGGAGTCAAGGGCGAGGGATTGCGGATTTAATACACAATAAAACAGAGGATCCTTTCTGCTAAGAGAGCAGCAGCTGGCTTCTATTTAGTGTCCAAAGAGCCTTTTTATAGGCAGCAAAGCAGGAATGCCACTCGCATGTGAAATCCCTCAAGAGGGTGATTGCGCACATGAGGGAAAGTCCCAGGAAGGGAGGGGTGTGTTCTCAGAGAGGTAACCATGACTAGTTAACCAACATAAGCACAGACATGGAAGCTGCTGAAAACAGGACAAGCAACAGCAAGAGAGACAGGCAGCCCAGTCGGGCCTGGTTCCCACACTGGCCAAGATGGTAATCTGTGCTTCCTGTGCCTCAGCTTAATTTGTGTGAGGTTGCTATTTGACCAGTTTGGCAACATGACACCTCTTTACCTGTCAGCCTAATATTAAGAATAAGGATTACCTGACTATGTAGGACATTTGTGATCTTACCTGCAGTAGAAGCACCGTTCAAAAGTGAGGTAAATTATGGCATAGTTACAACTCATGAAAATTTAACTACTAAGCTTCAGTGCTTGTTGTTATATTCTGATAAGCAATGAACTTCCTCAATTTTATTGAACATGTATTGCTGTTCTGGCTTTAACAAATATAAAATTGTCAACATTTTATATTCGTCTAAAAGGTAACACAGAATTTACACACACAGACTTCACTACCCATGAATGAGGCTTCATAATGGTGTTTAGTGGTGATTTATGTCAACTTGCATGGAACCCAGTGATGGATCCCTAAGACCTCTTAATGAAATACTTCAGTCAAAGTCTCTTCTTGAAAAACAAAGTGAGCGAAAGGAAGCAGAAACTATTAAGAAGAGTAATAGACAGTCGTAGTTGTATTTCACATAGTTTCTGTAACTATCCAATGCATGGCTTATAATTCTCTTAATTAAAGCATGGTAGAATGCTGGAGTTTAGTAATCTGTCTCATAATGCTCATAAGCTAGTAGCAATAAACTTTGCTAAATACTAAGTTTGAGAAAATGCTGTGTAGGCAGATGGTGACTATGAGCCTCAAGTCTCTCCCAGAGCTGCAAACAATACCATCTGCTACTCTGCTGATTTCTTTTTTGTTCTTTGGTATCAAGTTTAATGAAGGATCACACTTTACATTGTAATTTCACTAATTTCACATCCTAGCCACAATGGAAGGAGATGTTTCTTCCCTTGCTACGTACTTGTTCAAGCTAAGAAGAGATTTGATTCTTCCTTTAAAAGCCTATTTAGGAACTTTCCCCTTTTTAATCTATGAAATGGTAACAAGAACTGAATTCATCCTCTGATCACAAGAAGGTAAAACATCACACCAAGTATTTGAATAGCGCTTTTCCAAAGTATGCATGTAAGGAAACAAAGGGCTTTGGAAATCAAGGCAAGTGAGAACTATGTTTTCCCTAAGTACTATTTAACAGTTTTTAGGACATGGCACGTGGGAGAATACAGGATGAAACTCAGCTGATTTCCCAGTTACAAAGTCAGACTTGCAAATTCCAAAAAAAGAAAGGGTAGAGACTACAGGAAAATACACTAGAAGTGCTAATGTGGTAGAGTGCAGAAGTCATTCGAGATACTTACAGAAGGACTTCCTTGAAGATTCAGTAATATGTGCTTCAGTAAACCTGTACGGAGAAGCTATCTGAGCCCTAGAAGAAAGTCCCCTGGACCAGTGAGGTCATAGAACCTGGCCATTACTTGTAGAAGAAATATCCACAGTCATCTGGAAAAGCCACTCAATTCATCTAATTTACAATTTTTGGCTTGAATGAAATGGTTTGAATGAAAATGGGTTCATTGGGAGTGGCACAAGAGGCTAAGTTGCCTTTCTGGAAGATATGTGCCACTAGGGTTGGCTTTGAGGTTTCAAGTGATAAATCCAGGCCCAGCATTAATCTCTCTGCTGCCAAGCTCAATGTAGAACTCTCAGTTACATCTCCAATCACCATGATGTGCTAGGTGTCTCCATGCTTCCCTCCATGATGGCAGTGGACTAAACCTCTGAACTGTGAGCCAGCCTAAGTGAAATGCCTTCCTTTATAAGAGTTGCCATGGTCATGATGTCTCTTCTGTAGTTAGCTGGGAAGCCACTGAATTCACCCACTTTAGATATGCTGTCAGAGAAGCATACTGTTTATAGTATTTACCTTTAAGGTAATGGTAATTAAAACATAAAAAGTATTGACATTAAGACCAAGTAGAATCCACCCAAGTGCCTCAAAATATTCTCCAAGATCAAAGTTAATTAATTCAAGAAATAGACAGATATTTGGCCTTCACAGAGGTGAAGATCATCTTGTCTTATGCTATAACAAATATTCACAGAAATATAAAGGGCAGAGAATTTTGACTCAATTAAATATAATATAAATATTATGTATAATAGATAAGTACATTAAAATAGTTACTAATAATATACAAACTTACTCAAAAATTAAATAGAGGGTGTTCATCCCAAAGACCAAATTTCTTCTAAATTCTAAAACAACACCAAAAATCCCTAAATATGTCAAAACTAATCTTTAAAAAATTCATTATTATTATTTTTGAGATAGGGTTTCTCTGTGTAGTGTTGTCTGTCTTGTACTTCCTTTGTAGAACAGACTGGCCTTGAATGCACAGAGATTTGTCTATCTCTGCCTCCCAGAGTGCTGGGATTACAGGCATGCACAACAAAGCCCAGTTAAAACTAATCTTTTTTTGACTATTGTATTTTTATTAAATTTTTTTATTTTTACATATACATTTATATTATTACACATATATACAATAAACTACCTACAGCAAGAAAAACCATGACACATCAGAAATTATATAAATGATACGTTCTTAGTGTTTTGGCTATTTGTATTTGGCAGCCCTGAAGAAAACATCTTTTCTATCTTGATGAGTCTAAAACTCTGAATATAAATCAATATCTATTATATCTTGTCATTATCAACTTAAAACATTAATCTTGACTGAAAAGCAATCTTAACCCCTAAACAACTAAGCTTAATTGTAAAACTAAACTATCTGGTCTTTAACCCTATCAGAGACCTGATAAGGAATAAAATTGATTACCTGAGTATACAGCGAGTGCAGGTTTCCAAATGAGAAGATAACAGAGACCGTTTGCTACCTGAATAGTCACCCAAAACTCTATCACGTTGGAGCATCATCTTCAGCCTTTTAGCCCAATATATCTGACAGTCATATTTGTGAGACAGGAATTATTGAGGACTTGCTTACCCTGTCTTGGCAGAGTATGGCTGTCGACTCTGCCTACATCCAAGTTTGCTCTTTTTAAGGCAGAATTCCCAGTGGCTTGTTTGCCACATTTGAATGATGAGCATTAAAGAACCTCCTTAGGGAAAACTAATAATTTTATTGGTGTCTCTTTCTTTGTGAGCCCCCACGGGTCTAGGTTAGTTGGCACTGTTGGTCTTCCTGCAGCATTCCTATCTCCTCTGTATCCTTCTATCCTTTCCTCCAACTCTTCCACAATACTCTCCTAGCTCCACCTAAGGCTTGGTTGTGAATCACAGCATCTGATTCTGTCAGCTCCTGTGGATGCCTCTCAGAAAACAGTTAAAATAAGCTCCTATCTGTATACATAGCAGAGTATTATTAATGGAGTGAGGGGTTGGCTCTTTCTCATGGGGAGGGTCTCTGGCTGCCTTGCCTGGCCTCAGTGGCTAAGGAGGAGCTCAGCTCTAATGTGCCCTGATGTGCTAGGGTGGGTTGGTGAGAGGGGCTCCCCTTTTCTGAGGACAAAAGGAGGAGAAGAAGGTTAGAGAAATAGAGTTGAAGGGAGGGACCAGGAGGAGAGGAGGAAGGGGTATGATCAGGATGTAAATTGAATATATCGATTTAAAATACATTAACACACACACAAACACAAATATAACTTTTTGATGCTCTAAAAATGAATGATTGGTGGCAGCACTGAGGTTCTCTCCTTGCTGGACACAGTCCTCATGCCTTCCCAGTATGTTAGGCAAGGAGGTTCCATGTAGGAATAGACTCCAAGGACTAGTGCTTCCTACACAAATGCTCAAAGGTGGTCACTAGACCAGTGACACTGAAAGTCACTCCCGTATAGTGATCTTGTCAACAGATGACTCATATTTGTTGTTTATCATTTTTAAGATTATTTTATAAACTAGTTATTAGACCGTGCAAGAAGATCAAGCATGTTAGTGAAAAATATAACTAGAATCAAGAAGGGAGGAAGAGAAATAGAAGAGAAATTATACTTAAATAATGAATTAGCACAGCTTCTAAAATAGAATAAAAACACTTACCCAGCCAACAAGGTCGAAATATAGATGTCATTAATAAGTGCAAAGAAAGATACTCAGAGACGTGTTACATGTACCTAGTTAAGATTATGAAAAAACTGAAATCATCAACAAAGAAGTTTAAAATGAATCTTATAATTCAATGGTAGATTAACATGTGACTGCTCAACAGAATTAAGAAGGCCAGAATATAGATCAATGATATTCAAAACACAAATTATTAAAAAACATCAGGATATCTGTATTTAAGCCACTGTTCCTCAAAATTGAAGGTGAAAGATATATTCAAAATAACAAAAAGTTAGGGAATCAATTACAGCCATACCTTTTTATTCAAAGGAATAAAATTGATCTCTGAGTGTGAAATGAATTAATAGCAAATAATTACTTAAATGAACTCAAAAAAATAAACAGCACACTTTCTCTCATTTCCCCTGTCTGCTCTGTTAATAGAAAAAATTCCACCGTAACTGGCCAGAGTAGCACAAAGCTCTAGTGAAAATGAAGTTACACTGAGAAATCCATTCTTCTATTAAAAACAAGGAAGTCATGACATTTGTCGGAAAATAGATGGAACTAGAAAATATCACCAATGTCATGTGACTCAGACCCAGAAGGACACATATGATATGTACACAAGTGGATGTTAGCCAAAAATTACAGGTTAATTATCCTGCAGTCCACACCCAAAGAAGCTAAGTAACAAAGCAGGCCTAATGGAGGATGCTTGAGTCTCACTGAGAAGGGGAAATAAAGTAGACATCTGAAGAAGATGGAGGGCAGGGACTTGGTAGGAGAGGGAGAAGACAGGGGTAGGAGGGAGACCTGAAGTCAGTGTGTTTGGGTATCTCTGGGAAAGGGGACCCTGTGGGAGTGACCCTAGCTGAGACTTCTACTAGCAGGGGATACTGAACCAGACGAGGCCACCTGTAGCCAGGTGAGACTTTCTGTGGATTTAGGGGGACACCAACCCACCCACAAAATCTTTAACCCAAAATTTGTCCTGACTGCATGTTGTGCAGGGCTAAAGATGTAGCAGAGAAAGGGCTAACAATCGAGATGTAATATGAATAAATTAATTAAAAAAAGATGTAGCAGAGATTAAGGGAATGGGCAACCAATGACTAGCTCACCTTGAGATGCACCTTATGAGACATAAACAACACATGACACTTAACGATACTCTGCTATGCTTGCAGAGTTTAGCATAATTGACTTCTGAGAGGCTTCATCTAGCAGCTGAAGAAAACAGATGCTGAGACCCAGAGTAAAACAACAGGTGTAATTTGGGGACTACTGTGGAGGAGGGGGAGGAAAGAAGGGGCTGGAGGGAACAAGGACACCACAAGAAGACCTACCGGATAAAGTAACCTGGGCCTACCTGTATGGGCTCACAAAGCTGAACCAACAACCAAAAAGCCTACATGGGACAGACCTAGGCCTCATATGTATATGTACCACACATTTACCCTATCTACAAGATGTGCTTAAGTAAAGGTGGTCCACTAAAGAGTGGTCCAGCTTGAGACTCCTACCATGAGAAGGAGCCCACCACTGACACTAGCTGGAGGGCCAGGAGCTAAAATACAGAGAGCACAGACACCCAGGAACATCCCCTGTATTACATAAATAAACAAAGTATGATAAAAAAAAAGGAATAAATAAATCAGGAACAGTTTCTAGCACTGTGTTCTTATTAATGAATTATAGACACCATTTCAAGAAGAAATCACGTGATTATTTAACAAAGGGTTAGCCTGCAGATAAGAATTTTATGTCATTGTGAAAGTCAAAGTTACCATAAGAAAATAAAAGTATATGCAAATAATGCTCATGAACAAAATTGAAAAAGATCCCTACTTATACTAATAATTCTAATGTATTACTATATGTATTTTAAATGGATTTTTGTATAACCATGCTAGATTTATACTAGAAATTAAGGTAAGATTAACATCACATGATAAATTTGGTAGATAACATCAAATTAAAAAAGAGAAACCCTGCATGATCATTTCAATGTAGACAGTAACATTTAACCAAACAAAAGAAAAGGAACACTGGAAAATTATACAGAAAATTTCACTCATCCAACAAATGGTACCAAGGTAAATTTACATATATTATAATATTGTTAAGCATGAAAGAATGAATCCTTCCTCTCTGAGGTATAGGAGAAAAAGCAATAATGTTGGTTATATTTCACCATATTTACAATGGCTATATTTATGAAAATAATAAAATACATATACTTTTCATTTGGTCCAATACATAATTCTTGTGCTCTCTCTCTCTCCCCTTCTCTCTCTCTCTCTCTCTCTCTCTCTCTCTCTCTCTCTCTCTCTCTCTCTCTCTCTCTCTCTCTCTCTCTCTCCTCTCTCTCTCTCAATCTGTATATATATATACATATATATATACAAATATATATATATTTGTATCTATATATGGGAGAGAAGTCAGTATAATATAGAGATATTTGTTCATCTAAATTATTGCAGGAGAGTCAGCTGCTATTTGTGCTATTTGTATAGAAGGGATTTATCAAGCTCTAAAGTATGCTAGTAATAGCTATAGTAAACAAAATATGCCAGGCATAGATAGATAATAATAACACATTTCTTCTCACCAATGCTGCCTTGATTTGTATATGAAAATAGAAGTAGAATTATTTGGGGTAAGAAAATACAGTAGAATGACATGGAATGAAGACAGCAGAAGGTCACAGAGTGAATGTTAGCATACCATACAGGATAAGATGATACTGTCATTATGAAGTCAATTGTTTTATTTTTAGTCTAAAAATACATTGAAAAATGTTCATTATTTCTATTTACTTAAAGTTCAATGAATATAAAAGTCAAAATGAAACAAAAGACAGAAGCTAAAAAGAGGAACATACAATTTTCTTTATTTAGAGATGGCATGGTTTACAGGCAAAAAATAAAAATTCTGTGGATCTTACATACAACAATACTTAGTACATTACATTAGTAAGACCATGGGATACAGCGTAAAACACAGTAAAATCAATTTTTCCATGCTAGTAGAAAAGACCCTAAAATTCTATGTACTAAAGTGTAAAATTAACAAACTATTTATGTTCAAACAAACATGAAAAATACAACCAACAAGGTTTGTATATTGATATCTACAAGACACCTTACAGAAAAATTAAAGAATATCAAAGCATATGAGAAGACCTTTCATGTTTATGAAAAGACAATTCATTATAAATTGATTTACAAGTTCAATACAATCTATGTCAAAATCCCAAGGGGAATTTTATTGAATTAGACAAGTTGTGTTTAAAATTTATATTGAAATGGAAAGGGTCCATGGAAGACAAAATAATTGAGAAAAAAAAAAGAAATTTGTAGAAGTTGAACTATGTACAATTTCAAAATTTATCACAAAGCCACAATAAATAAACTGTGTAACTGGTGAATATATAGGTGTATAGGTCAAGGGAACAAATAAATGTTTATATTTACACATTATTGCTTTTGTGTGTAGGTATCATGACAATTTAATGTGTTCAAATATAAAGTAGATTATTCTTATGTTGTTGTGAATGTTGGTATGGAATGAGAGAATGAGAAAATGGATGAAGATAATATTGCTGAAGCTTATAAGGTCATTAATAGTGTTATCTCTGTGTGAGAGCACTTCTTTATGTTGTATGTTACACTATAAAGGGAGAATTTTATCAAATAATGGAAAAATGTTGTCTGCCTCTGAAATTATATTTTCAGAGAGCTATTCAGCTAAGAATATTGCAAATACATTTTAGATAAGCAGGAGTTTGCCTAGATTTTTTCAAATGATTTAATTAGCATTTGTACAGGGACTGTTTTACGAATACGTTTTAGATAAAGTAATAATAAGTTATATAATATGTCAACAGTATACTTTCAACACCATATGTATCCATACAGGCTCATGTATAAATAATTATCAATCTAGATGAACATTAATAAATTATTGACACCCAAATACACATCAGTTTCTTTGGATTAACAAATCTACCTCATTTTTAATATGAGAAAATTAATTCATAAAGTTAGAAATTATTTCATTTTAATATATAACTATATAGTATTTTCATGAGTACTTTAGAAAGTGCATCTTAATGAATATATATTATTTATATTTATTACAATACAATTTACATAAGAATTCATGTAAAATATTACATGAATATATTTGTATTGAGTTGCAATACTCTGTTCAAATTGTCATATGCCTAAAGTCTTTCATCTTCCATAAATCGTGTAATGCATGTCATTCCACTCAGAAGCAAATCAATCTGAGTGTACTAGACTACGAAGCCTGTCTACTGTCATGATGAAATGTGACACGGATGTGAGAGCCAGCTCTCATGGCTCAATAGTTAAGGTAGCTGATTCCTAAACAATTTGATTCCACCAGGTTTTGATCCATCTATATAAATAGTAATGAATAAATTCCAAACATACTCCATGATTTTGTTGTAATTCTAAATATGATTTCCAAACCATGATGTTTAACGCCCAGGATATATGAATGAGAAGAATTACACTTAGTAAGATTTTATACTGAAACACCTCTATTACTTGGAACTATTTTTCAATTCTATCCGACAATATGTTTCTAAGATATTACCATTTTGAACTTTCACAGTATGATGTTATTCTAGCACAGCATAAAAATCTTTTCACCAAAACAGGAGTAAACATGTTTAATGGATGAAAAACATATGAAGTAGTTTTCAGCTGCATTTTCCCTAAATTTATGTCACAGTAGCTATGTTATTCAGAACAATTTAAAATTTTAGGAGACAAGGATCTACAGACCACTGGCTCTACTTGACCAAAACTCAAACACAATAAGATTGGGATATTTATTGAAAGTCATGACATATTGGCTGTTTAATTATTCTTATCTGAATATGGGAGTATTTTAAAGAGGTTGTAGAAAATGTATTATTTAGTTGTTCCTTTATTGAAGCTTCAAGATTCACGGCAGCTAAGCCATTGCATAGACACACTATCAGTACCCACTTCCTTGAAATATCCTAACAAATATTTCAATTGTTCAGTTCATTTGTAATTTATTTTAATACGTCTAAATTTTTTAATTAAAAATACTGGAAATTAAAAATTATATGAACTTGGTGACTTTCACACGTACTCTGGTGCCTCATATTTGACCATGTCCCCTGGATGGGGAGACCTGGTGGCACTCAGAGGAAGGATAGCAGGTTACCAAGAAGAGACTTGATACCCTATGAGCATATACAGGGGGAGGATGTCCCCCTCAGTCACAGTCATAGGGGAGGGGAGTAAGGGAAAAATGGGAGGGAGGGAGGAATGGGAGGATACAAGGGATGGGATAACCACTGAGATGTAATATGAATAAATTAATAAAATTGTAAAAAATTATATGAACTTGATTGGCCGTTTTAGTACCTTCCTTGGAAGACAGCTGTGTGTATCTGTTTACCCTACAACACTCCAGTCCATAATTATCACTAACCTCAATATCTCCCTCTGTCTGCTGTGTGGATAAAAAAAGAAAATCTAACAAGATGGCTAATAAGATAATCTCAGAATAAAATTTCAAATTCAATCAGAAAGCCTAGCTATGAAAGTGGGTTAATGTTTTTTGAATATGGTATACAAAGAAGGGTAACAATGGAAGAGAGAAAATGGATGAAAGAAACACTGTCAACATCCAATAGACAATATAACTTGATCTCTAGGCATTTCTTTAACTTTATACCTTGTTTGCCTAAATTCTACTTCTAATTGGTTTCATATGCTGTTTCTGTTTTTGATGATTCCAAAAATCTAGTTTTCATTTTTAAACTTAAGTAAAGTATTGCGTATATTATTTACTATGTGTAATTCTAAATATTTTTCATATTAAATTAACTCGTTCACAATTTGTCACTCTACACAGAGGTATTTGTGTAAGAGTCAACATTTTATATATGATAAAACTGAGGTATGAAGAGGTTGCAATGTTACTCCTTTGTTTATGGCCATTTTTATAAATGTAAGCTGAATAAAATATTATCTGAAATAATAAAAAATGTATCTGAGCTGTAAAAATACTTAAGCTATTCTCCCAAACTTAAGAAAAGATAGACTTTGCAGACTCTAAAAAAAAAAACACTATGAAATTGGCTCCTGAATGCTAAAAGTAAAACCAAGAAGAATAAAGCAAAATACAGCCAGCTACAGTTGGGAATTTGAATGTCCCCAAATGGTGGGCGTTATGGGACTTGTCTTGCTTTGCTGTGCCATTGACCAGTGCTGAACCTTTGGAAAGGAGAACCAGCAGGGAGACGTGGCTCTCAAGGTGGCTGGCATATTTCACATTCCACAGGCTGGCCCCTGACTCTTTCTGGTTTTTTATTTGTTTGTTTTGGTTTGGTTTTGGTTTTGGTTTTGTTTTGTTTTGTTTTGTTTTTATCCACCGAAGGTAGATAGTTTGGCTCCACTGTGTATTGCATCATTGCCCTTTAGGATCTTCCTAAATACAATTTTGAAGAAAATTGACTAATTTCTTTTATGTCATTAACCAAAAGAAATCTTTGTTCATACCCTTCCCTTCCTTATGAGATATCATACAACACTATGGTTGGGAAAAAAGCAAGTTTTCTACATGTGTTGACTTCACACTAACTCAATGTAATCAACTATTTTTTGTCACCCATATCCTTTTAGATCCCAACAATCGATAATCCTAGGCCTTAAATCCCTCTTTCTGTCTACTCTTCTATTTTCTGAGTTAAAGATCTGAAAAAAAATTCTGTTTCTTGTCATCAAAAAACATTTAAAAACTACTTTTTTTCACTCTTATGAGATCAAAAATATCTTCCGTTTAAAAGGATGAAGCTTGTCAGCAGCTCAGTCTTCCATGGAAACAGCTGTTCACTGCATGTTTGAACATATTTGCTTAAGAAATACAAAATTATTAACATTCTAATCCTCTAACCTTTTAAAGCGAGCCAGCTGTGATTATTCACAGCTAGAGCACAGCCTTTGGTTCCAGCTTTGTAGAAACTTCCTCCTTTCATTTCCCAGAAAATATTATCAGAATGATTTTATATTCTATCTAGGAACACCATGCCATGAGCAAAACAACCTGAACTATTGGCCTCCAGAATTGCAGAAATATACAAAATTTATAATCCCATTTTCCAGAATAATAATTTCTCAATGCATTTACTTTATTAACAGATAACTTGCTGTGTTAGTATGTGTTTAAAAAATTAACTAGTTTTATCCTCATGAAATAGATACAATTATCACTCATGCTATTTTTATAGTTTTAAGAAACTATGCCAAAGAGAACCTAAGCAACTTGCCAAGGGCCACACATCTGGTTAGTGCCAATGCCAAGATTCAAGCAGAGGCCGTCTGGCTCCAAACCCCGTGCTCATCATCATTACATTCCGGCATAGCAAGCAGTGAATTAGTTCAGGGGCTTATTCTTTGCATAAATCCCTGAAGCCTTAGGAAGAGAATGGCTACTATTCCCCTTTCTGACAGACAGACCCCAGCAACACAGAGTTGATCATGGCCCAGAATATTGTGAGAGATAAGAAGAAGCCAGTGTTTTCTCGCCCCGCCCCTCTCTGAGGCTCTCTTTGCACATTCCTTATTTTTTTTCACACATGACAGGAACATACACCATCCAAAAAGAAGCCTTGCCTTTGCTGGTTGTTGGTGGCCTATAGTTTGACTTAAGCCACTCTAGTAGCCATTCTCTGCATCTTTATTCCTTAACTGTGAAATACCATATTTGACCCAGTGAACCACTGCTCAGTCAAACTGGTAGCTGCTGCTTATAGAGACAGGAGGTATTTGAGAGGCAGTTGATTCCATTTTGAACATGGTATCCTGAAACATCCTTATAATTTTGACTATAGGTTACTATTCAAATGAAGAGCACCTATATCTTTCATAATCTCAGTGTGTAGATTATCCTACCATTCTGCAGATGCTATTGATGCAGACATGAAGTAACACTGACCACCATTTTTTAATGTATAGGCTACTTAATTCCCAAGTGAACTTCCAAATCTTAAATGATAAGAATTTACTTATAATAATAAAAAAGCTATATTATATTTACTAGTTCACTTTTACTTAATACCTCACCTTCCAATTATACTATCAGGATTTTTTTTCTTCCCATCAGATATGTGAGGAAAAAATAATATCCAGATGCTTTGATAACACTTGTCAATGTGAAGGTTTATTTGAAATCTATTACATTTAACTGGATCTAAATAAACTTATATACTATACAACCCTAAACCTAAGGATGCTGATACAATTGACAACATATGTAAGCTATTGTTGATTTCTTAACTTTCATAAACTTAAGTCATATAAACAATAATATAACTAGAAAACATTTGGAAAGCGAAAGAGTAAATTGACATATTATTTCACTAATTGGTAAATAAGGTCTAAATACATTATGTCTTGTGTCTATATAAATAACATATTCTAGTCTAGTTTTACCAACACATAATCTGCACTTTTGTGGTTGCTGGCATAGATGTCTTCCTGCATACACCCATACGTTGAATTACTTGAGTTTTACTGCTATTCTGCCACGTCCAGGTGTCATTCAGCTTGAGTGCTGATCAACTGGCCTAGGCTCACGGTTTTGTAGACTTGCTGCGAAATGCAGACTTCTACATTTATTTACTGGAAACAAAAAGCAAATGAAAAGATCACACTGGAAGAATTATATTTAAGAGATAATTTCAAGATATTACTCAGAACTGTGATGATTTGGTTCTAATTTTATTATGTAATACTTATTACAATGTCTTATCGCATATTCATTGTTGTACTTTCATTTTCAGAATATAAAAAGTGAAGGTCATCCAGGCATGGTGGTGCACTCCTTTAATCCCAGCACTTAGAAGGCAGAGGCAGGTGGATCGCTGTGAGTTCAAAGCCAGCCTGGTCTACAAAGCAAGTCCAGGACAGCCAAGACAACACAGAGAAACCCTGTCTTGGAAAAAAAATTGAAAGTCTGTGTATTCCAAATGCCATTTTTCCCTGAAAGTCACTGAGACCAAGCTTTATCCCCCAAAAGAACGAATACCATAGATTCTAAGGAATGGATCCCACATCAACTTTAAGACAAGAGCAAAAAACTGTTTAAATTTATGTAGCCAACAATAGACATTTTCCCACTTTTAAAGCCATCTTTTGCTGTGTTCTGTCTCTGTAAAAACAATAACGCTACTGAGCACTAGTTTGGTCCACGGTTGTACATAAAGATGATACAGACCTCAGCCTATAAAGGATGAGCTGGAGTCTCAGTGTAGATCCTGAGAATTCTAAAATGCTCCCACCTGATTTCACTACGATGATCCACAAACATGGAGACTGCATCTGGGTGAACAGGACTTTTTTTTTTTTCCAAAAAAAAAAAAAAAAAAAAACCCTTAATGGATTTGAGGGCTATCTGGGCTTGATAAAAAGTTAACAATCTTTTGACATTCCCATTGAATGTGTGACACAAAACAAAATCCTACTCTACATTTTAAAGTTTTGCTAACAAGCGAAAGAGCAAATGAACTGACTGCAAAACCAAGTTTATACAAACACTGCCAAATAGATTTCCTTCTAAGAGTAAGAAATTAGAGAAAATTAAATTTAAATATTTATAGATTTGTTTATACAATTATGTCCTGTTTTATTACTTTAATCAATAACTGGATAAACAAATGTAAATCTAATAGTTATTCTTAGAAAAATATGTTACCTGTAGTTTGACCTTTTTTCTTCTTTTCCCTCCAGAATAGGCAGCTGTATTGTGTTTTGTATTTACGTTTCCTTTTCTTCTGTCATTGGCCTTCATTTGGTTTGAGGATTCATAATTAAATATAAAAATACATTGTAGATATATGTTTGTTATATATTTATAAAATATTAAATTGTTCTTAGTTTTCTGGTCCATGCATTTCTCCCTCAGTAGCGTATTTTGCCAATCTGTCTTGTTTCATGCTTTGTAGTTCAATTATTTTCACTCATGTAGTAGTCTCAGCAGACACATCACAATGGCACTAACTATTCTCTGATGACTTCTTATTAGCATATTTTTCAGTTTTTTTAATTAACAACATTCTTATAAATATTTGTTGATTTCATATTTGGTGAGTTTGTGAAATTGCTAAGGAAGTGAACATGCTCATTGGTCGGCAAGTGGATATGTGGATATTTGAGATCCTAGGTATTACTGCAGGTTTGCAAAAGAAGCTGTTTAATTCATGTATATTTTCCCACTTATTGTCATGCTGCCTTATGAGGATCAGTTTATTATTTAAAAATTGGATCTTATTATATATTTTACATATTTTTTAATTAATTTTATTAATTTATTCATATTACATCTCGATTGTTAGCCCTTCCCCTGTTTCCTCCCATTCTTCCCTCCCTCCCACTTCCCCCCTTCTCCAATCCCCTATGTCTGTGACTGAGGGAGACTTCCTCCCCCTATATATGCTCTTAGAATATCGAGTCTCTTCTTGGTAACTTGCTATCCTTCCTCTGAGTGCCGCCAGGCCTCCCCATCCAGGGGACATGGTCAGAAAAGGGGCACCAGAGTTCGTGTGAGAGTCAGATCTCACTCTCCACTCAACGGTGGAGAATATCCTGCTCGTCAGCTAGGTCTTGGTAGGGGTTCGAAGCTTACTGCCTATATTCTCCTTGGCTGGTGCCTTAGTTTGAGGAGGACCCCAGGACCCAGATCTGCCTGTCATAAAGTTCTTCTTGTAGGTTTCCAGAACCCTGTGGGTCCTACTATTTCCCCATTCTTCCATGCTACTCTCGCGGAGTACTTTTGGAGGATGCAGAATTTCAGATGGAGCTTCATTTCTCATAATGCTATAAAAACAGCTGAATCTCTTCCTAATTGTCTCTTCTCTCCATATCTTTTCTTTTCTTCGTATTCACTAGATCTACTTTTAAGGCTCTGTCACTTTTTTTCTCTGAATCATCAATGTGTTGGACCCCAAATTACTTCTATTTTTCCCTAATAATAATGCAGATTTATACGGCTCTCATTGTTTACCATCCTCACATCTGGGGAATTGATAATCACTGTTCTTCCATTGCACTGTTATTTTCTCACTCTAGACAACCAACTCAATTAATATTATATGTGTCTATGCTACCATCCATATTACCTAGTAATTTTCCTGGTCTCCGTCTTCTTTGCAAGGAATGCTTAACTTTGGAGTATATATTCATATATAATTTCTCATATAGAGTAGTTTCTCTTATATGTAGGTTTATAGTTTTTTTTTTTCAAACGTTCCTATTCAGAAGCTGGCAAGATGGACTGTTGGTAAGCACACATACTGCTCTTGCAGATGGCATCTTGGTGGTTCACAACCTGTAAACATATCTTCAGACCTTCACTTAAGTGTGCACATGTGCCTGTGCATGCACACACACACACACATACACACACGTACTTTAAAATACAGTTGGCAGAATGATCTTGTGGACTCTTTACAGTTTACCTTTGTTCATTCAAATGTTGATTTCTCCATCTCACTCTCTGGATCAATCTGGATATTTTATTGTGGTGTTTATTATAAGTGTCTCCTGTTTCAAGTTTGTGTAAACATGTCACCAATTATTCTCTGTGTTGCCAATAAAAGTCAGCTAGCCAATGCTGAACAATAACAGAGAATGGGGGTGGGGTGGGACATTCTGATTCAGTGAGTAGAGGAGAAAGAGGAGTGAATGAAGACATGAGGACAAAACTAGGAAGTGCCAAGAGAAATGAGCCTGACCTAGGATATGAATAAAAAGCAAATATAAAGTGGGAAATCAGAATAGGAGGAAACTATACTAGCATGAAGGCTTAGGATGAAGTAATTATTGCACAGCATTGTGTTATAGGGAAAGTACATAGATTTTAGTCCCTCTGTGTGGTTATTTGGGTATAAGGATGATTAATGAGTAACTGCTGATTTTACTAAAATAATAATTCAATATTAAATATTAATAATCATTCAACAATATACATATTAAAAATCAAAGATATTCATTCATTTGTGATAGCTTTCAATATAATTTCATGAGTAAAATTTTTCACAAGGTAGGAAATAGACTTTCTTCATGTTTGACAAATACAAACAGCCAAATCTATGAATGTAACACTTATATAATTCATGATTGTCTCATGGTTCTTTCTGCTGTATGTAGTTTATTTTATTCATGTGTAATAATATAAATGTATATGTTAAAAAAAGAAACATAATAAATTAAAAAGTAGATACATGTAAAAAAATTTTCTGATAGTTATATGATTATTCTGTATTATAAATGTAACATTATGTATTTTATGAAACACTAGGAAGATACAGAATTCAAGGTGGACGTACTATTCTCTTAATTCTATGAAAACACATCTCTGGTTCAAATAATTTCCTAATTGTGTATTATCTAGGTCTATTTTTTTCTGGGTGTTCTCTCCATCTGTGTTTAAAGCTGACTCACTTTGTGTGTGCCCGCTTTAGTGAAGGTACATTACATTTCAAGGTCAGCGTCAGGTATTTACTTTTGATGTTTGTTATGCACAGGAAGATCGTCTTCCGTCTTCGGGTGTGTGACAGCCTTAGGTTGATACCTCATTGCCTGTTTTCAGTCTTTCTCCATATGCTGATACAAACAGCAGAGCCATTGTTATACAAAGCAGCTCACTTCATCTATACCAATGTTTCATATCTGCCGCCTAGTTCAAATCACTTCAGCTCATTCAAATTTGTGGATAGTGTTGGGTTTTAGAGTCAGCTTTCCCAACTAAGACTTTAATATACTATTTTTCAAATAAAAACGAGCCCAAAGTCAACCAAATCTCAGGTAGCTTATTGTGAAGATATTGTGCCTATATAGACTTTCTATTGCTTGATTGAAAGTTACATTCTAGCATGCATGACCTGTCCATAGTGTCATTAATAATGGTGTTCAAAGTGGTCATCATACTAGAGGCAGAAAATGCTGCAAGTTTCAGTAATTTAACATGTACAGTTTATGTATAGAATTCAATTCATTATTTCATTGAAAAAAAGATAAAATTCTTTTATAATTAGATATGTGGTTTTCAGAAATCAACATTTATATTGCTATATCTAGGAAAAACTAATTAATTTATGCTTTGTTCATTTCTATTCCACTGGATGTTTGTCGAGGGAATTTGTTAAAAGAATATAAATATTTGACAAGGAAGGTGAATAGACAAAGGTAAATTCAACAGAGTGTCACAAAGTTAATAGGATAAAAACTGTGCAAATAACTTAGTTCAATTTTCATAACAACTTCCTAATAATGACACTTATTGCTATAAGTCTAATATTTAATGACAATATTAATATCACTAATCAATTTTATTAGATTTGATAAGAATCCCAAGGGTTATGCTGACATTCAGAAGGCTTACTCTGAACTTGTCTGATGAACTAATAGCCAGTTTTAAATCTTTGTATATTTGTCTCCTCCTGTTTTTCAACAAACATGTTGGAGAGAAATTATTTGGGGGGCAGATAACATTCATCCTCAAATAAGAAAGCATTACAAAATATCATAAGAAGTCATTCAAGGAACTGAAACTTATGGGAATATACAGGAGAAATTTAGACAAGCGAGACTCCCTAGGGCAGGAAGGTGTTCAACGGTAGCAAAATGAGGGGTCTAGTTGCCTGCAGAGGAAAAGGGTGATCGGATCTGAGGAAACTACATGGTGCTTTATGTAATGAGCACTGGCTTTTTTAACAGCAAGCCAATAATCCCTAGTGGGAACTGTAAAACAAGAACAATCTAGAATCCATAGGAATCTCTGGATTTTTCTGGATCTGGGTTACCATAATCAGCTATAGAATCCTTTAAATAAAAAGGCCACACCTGTCATCTTCCTGCCTGATCTTATGAACACCATGCTTACTCATTTCTAGCCTAAGGAATTCAGCAAAGAGGATTCTTGGAAATATGGAACAATGATAGTAAGCATTCAATTGCATTCACTTTCAATTATCATTGGCAATTTCAAAAATCTCTGTCTCAAGTAATATCTTATATATAAAAATAAAAATTATTGAGAATTGTGTTTTACTTTCCATTCTAGGTAGAGAGATTATGTTTTATCCCAACTAATATATACCAAATCATATTCTATACTCTTGTGTGTCTTGTTGATAGAATAAGACCATTGATTATACAATAGTGAAATAAGTTATTTCTATTTATAAGATATTTCTATTGTTTCTTCTTTCTAAATTAAATATTTATTATAAATAACTTGCAAGTAAAAATCACAAACCCAAATTAACCAGACTCAATTCTATACATCTTCAAGAATAAACTATATAGTTAGACTAGTCATTCTGAAAGTGGAAAGTCAGGTTCAGAGCGAATATTAAATAATATCCATTAAAAAACACTACAAGAGAATAAGTAAAACCATAGAACTAGCCAAGTTCTTTAAGTATTTTAATCCACAACTTACCTTAATATATTTCTCTATCACCAAATACTTACTGGCTTATATCTCAAAGATACAAAAATAACTTATTTTTATATACAGTTAAATATTCAGTATAATTAAATTATTACAGTTGTGAGGACATATGAAGAGAAAACACTAGACATTAAAATTGGGACTTCAGTATATGTATGTATGCATACTTTTAGCATGTGCAGTGGAACACATAAGTCTAGAAAGAGGTACTTATATTTCAATGAAGTAAAAATTATTTCCTATAGTTTGTGTGTGAGAAAAGTTATGAACTGAAATATATGAATACAAATAAATAGTAGCCGTGACGATCAATTTTTATATATTATCATTTACAAGGTTGAGTTATTCTTTTTTTTGTTGTTGTTATTTTCAATATATATTTAAATGTTTAGTTCACCCTATGATCTACTCATCCTTACTTTATCTAAGAGGATCAGAAAGGAAAGGTACATATTCAAGGCTTTCTTCAGAATGTGTTGAGTATGTGAAAAATGGATTGTTGTGATAGCACATTGTATTTATTTTACCCTAAGAATTCCAATGGAGCAGACTCATCGTCTAAGCTACATGAAATAAAAGATGCTGATCAAAATACTGAAGTTTATAGCAGTTGCTCTACCTACCATATTGCTGTCAAGGCTGGAGGATGTTACCATGATCCAGACACTCATATTTTCCCATATTTATAGTAGTTTTTAGCAATCCACATTGTTATTAGTCCCACTGTAAATATGCAAAGGTTGAGAGATGACTTCTCTTGCCACAGGGTCGGTGTCATGATACTCAAATGCATTTTTACAGCATTCAAAATATCCCTTAGAACGTTCTCTATAATAAACTGGATCTTCATATTTCATGTTGTATGAAGATTTTAAGCTTAATATTTTTATTGGCATGTTTTTCTTTTGTAAGTGAACCATGAAAGGAAGCAATCCAATATTTTTATCTTAAAAACACATAGCAATAGGTATGCTATTTGCATTTTTAAAGAGATAAACAATTCATCTTTGCTTTTTGTCTGAGAAATTACTGGAGATATGAGAAGGTGCCCACGGAACCCTGCAGGGAGACCAGGCCCCAGCACTGGGGATATGAGAAGGCGCCCACGGAACCCTGCAGGGAGACCAGGCCCCAGCACTGGGGATATGAGAAGGTGTCCACAGAACCCTGGAGGGAGACCAGGCCACAGCACTGGGGATATGAGAAGGCGCCCACGGAACCCTGCAGGGAGACCAGGCCCCAGCACTGGGGATATGAGAAGGTGTCCACAGAACCCTGGAGGGAGACCAGGCCACAGCACTGGGGATATGAGAAGATGCCCACCAAACCCTGCAGGGAAACCAGGCCCCAGCAATGGGGATATGAGAAGGTGCCCACGGAAGCCTGCAGGGAGACCAGGCCCCAGCACTGGGGATATGAGAAGGTGCCCACGGAACCCTGCAGGGAGACCAGGCCTCAGCACTGGGATATCAGTCAGGCTAATAAAGAGACTTAGAAAGGAAGAGAATTATAGAAAAAGATAACCAAAAAAAAAAAAAAAATGAAAATGAACTAAGAGGAAATAGTAAGATTTGGCATTGATAATGTTCATTGCAAAACTCATATATGTGATATTTCATGGAAACTAGAAGAAACAACGTGGAAGAAAAATATATCATTTCCTGAAATATTTGCCAATTTTGATTGATTAGTGATGAAGTTCCACAAGAGCATCAGTGCCGCATGGTCTGATAATGTGTGGAAATAAGTTATTTGTACAAAAATGTTTTAATGTATTTAACAGTAGATGAGTTAACATACACACACACACACACACACACACACACACACACACACACAAATGCATACACATGCACACAGTTCAAATACATATAAATTACTGTTGTTCATATATATGAATAACTACTACCAGCAAGAGCATTTGAAATTACATCAATCACATTAAAACACTGAACATTCCCCACATTACTGCTATGGGAATACTGTGCAAGATGAACCGTTTTGCTCCTCACATAAAAATTCTTCTGATAGTCTTACTGCTTAATTTCTCTCAGTACTCTGTGAAAATTTTTCAGTGGGCATAATACATAATCTTTTGTTGGACCATATATATCTTATTTTGCTATTTACCATCATTTATGCATGCATGTGTTTCCTCTAAACGTGAAGGTTCATGTGGACATATTATGTTCATGAGTGAAAAGACCATTGTCCAGCCTCTAGTATCATCTTCTAGAATGCTGTCCACTTCCATTGAAACAGGGCTTTTCATTGGCTTGGAGCTCACCAATTAGGCTAGACTGGATGACCTTTGGACCATAGTGATCCTCCATCTCTCCACCATGGTGACTATAAGACCATGTTACCAAACTCTGTGCTGTGACTGAAGTCAGGTCCTTGTATTTGTGGGAAACCAAGTTACCATATGAGCTGTTGCTTTAACCCTCTGTAAATATTTTCCAAGAAATTAAACCAATCAACTTGATAAATCATTGACATTATCATCTGAAATTCATATTAAGTTTACTACTTTTTCCTGTAAGGACAATATTTCTGGCCCTTTATCCTACGATGTTTTGTTTTTTATTATATATTTATTTTTGAGATTATACGATTGCAACCTCTTATTCCTACCATCTAGTCCCCAAACAGCTCACTTTACTTTCATTCAAATTAATGCTCTAGTTTTCTTTAAGTGTGTGTGTGTGTGTGTGTGTGTGTGTGTGTGTGCATGTGTGTGTGCAAACATAACCTTCTCAGTTTATATAATGTAACTTGTATGTTTATGTTTTCAGGACAGGCTTGTAGGCTCAATTTTCTTAAATATATTTTATTACAAACTTATTAACCGAGAGTACCTCACTTATAACCCTACTAACCTAAACAATAAGAAAGGAAGATTAAAGAATACAATAATGAAACTATAAGGATATCAGTTCCAAGGAACGATTCTCCTGGCATAATCAGCAGGATTTCTTCTGCTGGAACCTGGAGCAACCATAACCGGGAACTTCAGCTGGAGCCCGGATCCCCGAAGCCTTCCCTCAAGCGGTTTTCTCTAGGAGCCACTGGAAGTGGAGTGAAGAACATCCAAAACTATCCCCAGTCTCCAGATACCCCACCTCTTTTCTTTGGCTCACATTTATACTTCCTCTCAGAATTTGTTCAAGGATGTTTTTCAGCTGATTAATAACGAATCTCCCCCACATGGTGGTTTGACTTCTAAGGGGATAAACATCAGCTGCTCTCTCTCAAGACTTTTTCTCATCCCCCACATGTGATTTAAACAAACAAACAAACAAAATGTTTATCTCTCTTTCACAGACTATTTGGTACTGGAAAACCAATTGGTGTGTTCTTCCTCGGAAAAGTTGTTTCTCACACTCTCAGCATTCCAGAGTGTCCTGTGCCCGAGTCCTCAGAAGCTTACCCCTTCCTCATGACCACATCTATGGACGTCTTACTTGCTCAGGTAATGTTTGAGCAGCCTTGTTGGTGTGGCCTCCTACAAATATATTAGGGCAACTCACCATCTTTTTCCAATTGCTCCAAAATTAGTTCCACTTGAATGGCTGCCATTATTCTTTCATCTGTTCTTCCACACATTAGATGTACAGAAATCTGGTTATTAGATGAAGTTCCAAATGACAGGATATTAAATCAGGCAATATCTTAGGCAGATAAATGTCATCAAATATTTCTGAGAATAATTGGCTGGACCACTGGATATGTATAATTTGTTTTGCTAAAAGGGGTAAGATAAAGTTTCTTGAAAATAAGCATTGGCAAAATAAGTGTGACATCAGTGACAAAGTAGGCCTTATCTGTAGAGTTTTGTAGAGCGCAGTGTAGAATCTTCTTGCTGAGATTGGACAAAAAAATATTGTTTAAAAACAAGCTTGTGTGTAGTGTTTGGGATGCC